>NC_092737.1:14478116-14778116 GCF_047496885.1 Scyliorhinus torazame
GCGAGGGAGTGAAAGCGTGAGAGAGCGAGAGAATGAGAGAGGGGGGGTGGGGGGTGAGGGAGTGAAAGCGTGAGAGAGCGAGAGAATGAGAGAGGGGGTGGGGGGCGAGGGAGTGAGAGCATGAGAGAGCGAGAGAATGAGAGAGAGAGGGTGGGGGGCGAGGGAGTGAGAGCGTGAGAGAGCGAGAGATGAGAGAGAGGGGGTGGGGGGCGAGGAAGTGAAAGCGTGAGAGAGCGAGAGAATGAGAGAGAGAGGGAGAGATGAGAGAGAGTGAGAGAGAGGGGGTGGGGGGCGAGGGAGTGAAAGCGTGAGAGAGCGAGAGAATGAGAGAGGGGGGGTGGGGGGCGAGGAGTGAGAGCGTGAGAGAGCGAGAGAATGAGAGAGAGAGAGAATGAGAGAGAGGGAGGGGGGGCGAGGGAGTGAGAGCGTGAGAGAGCGAGAGAATGAGAGAGGGGGGTGGGGGGCGGGGGAGTGAGAGCGTGAGAGAGCGAGAGAATGAGAGAGGAGAGAGAATGAGAGAGAGGGAGGGGGGGCGAGGGAGTGAGAGCGTGAGAAAGAGAGAGAATGAGAGAGAGGGAGGGGGGGCGAGGGAGTGAGAGCGTGAGAGAGCGAGAGAATGAGAGAGAGGGGGGGTGGGGGGGCGAGGAGTGATAGCGTGAGAGAGCGAGAGAATGAGAGAGAGAGTGAGAGAGAGAGAGGGGGGGGCGAGGGAGTGAGAGCGTGAGAGAGCGAGAGAATGAGAGAGGGGGGTTGGGGGCCGAGGGAGTGAAAGCGTGAGAGAGCGAGAGAATGAGAGAGGGGGGTGGGTTGCGAGGGAGTGAAAGCGTGAGAGAGCGAGAGAATGAGAGAGCGGGAGCGGGGCGAGGGAGTGAGAGCGTGAGAGAGCGAGAGAATGAGAGAGAGGGGGGGGTGGGGGGCGAGGGAGTGAGAGCGTGAGAGAGCGAGAGAATGAGAGAGGGCGGGTGGGGGGCAAGGGAGTGAGAGCGTGAGAGAGTGAGAGAATGAGAGAGGGGAGGTGGGGGGCGGGGGAGTGAAAGCGTGAGAGAGGGAGAGAATGAGAGAGTGAGTGAGAGAGGGGAGTGAGAGCGTGAGAGAGCGAGAGAATGAGAGAGGGGAGGTGGGGGGCGGGGGAGTGAAAGCGTGAGAGAGGGAGAGAATGAGAGAGAGGGGGTGTGGGGGGGGGCGAGGGAGTGAGAGCGTGAGAGAGCGAGAGAATGAGAGAGGGGGGTGGGGGGCGAGGGAGTGATAGCGTGAGAAAGCGAGAGAATGAGAGAGGGGGTTGGGGGGCGAGGGAGTGAAAGCGTGAGAGAGCGAGAGAATGAGAGAGAGGGGGGGTGGGGGGCGAGGGAGTGAGAGCGTGAGAGAGCGAGAGAATGAGAGATAGGGGGGGTGGGGGGCGAGGGAGTGAAAGCGTGAGAGAGCGAGAGAATGAGAGAGAGGGAGGGGGGCGAGGGAGTGAGAGCATGAGAGAGCGAGAGAATGAGAGAGAGGGGGGGTGGGGGGGCGAGGGAGTGAGAGCGTGAGAGAGCGAGAGAATGAGAGAGGGCGGGTGGGGGGGCGAGGGAGTGAGAGCGTGAGAGAGCGAGAGAATGAGAGAGAGGGGGGGTGGGGGGGCGAGGGAGTGAAAGCGTGAGAGAGCGAGAGAATGAGAGAGAGGGGGGTGGGGGGCGAGGGAGTGAGAGCGTGAGAGAGCGAGAGAATGAGAGAGAGGGGGGTGGGGGGCAAGGGAGTGAGAGCGTGTGAGAGCGAGAGAATGAGAGAGAGAGGGAGAGAATGAGAGAGAGAGTGAGAGAGGGGAGTGAGAGCGTGAGAGAGCGAGAGAATGAGAGAGGGGAGGTGGGGGCGAGGGAGTGAAAGCGTGAGAGAGGGAGAGAATGAGAGAGAGGGGGTGTGGGGGGGCGAGGGAGTGAGAGCGTGAGAGAGCGAGAGAATGAGAGAGGGGAGGTGGGGGGGCGAGGGGAGTGAAAGCGTGAGAGAGCGAGAGAATGAGAGAGGGGGGTGGGGGGCGAGGGAGTGAGAGCGTGAGAGAGCGAGAGAATGAGAGAGAGAGGGAGAGAATGAGAGAGAGAGTGAGAGAGGGGAGTGAGAGAGTGAGAGAGCGAGAGAATGAGAGAGGGGAGGTGGGGGGGGCGAGGGAGTGAAAACGTGAGAGAGCGAGAGAATGAGAGAGAGGGGGGGTGGGGGGCGAGGGAGTGAGAGCGTGTGAGAGCGAGAGAATGAGAGAGAGAGGGAGAGAATGAGAGAGAGAGTGAGAGAGGGGAGTGAGAGCGTGAGAGAGCGAGAGAATGAGAGAGGGAGGTGGGGGGCGAGGGAGTGAAAGCGTGAGAGAGGGAGAGAATGAGAGAGGGGGGGTGTGGGGGGGCGAGGGAGTGAGAGCGTGAGAGAGCGAGAGAATGAGAGAGGGGAGGTGGGGGGCGAGGGAGTGAAAGCGTGAGAGAGCGAGAGAATGAGAGAGGGGAGGTGGGGGGCGAGGGAGTGAAAGCGTGAGAGAGGGAGAGAATGAGAGAGGGGGGGTGTGGGGGGGCGAGGGAGTGAGAGCGTGAGAGAGCGAGAGAATGAGAGAGGGGAGGTGGGGGGCGAGGGAGTGAAAGCGTGAGAGAGCGAGAGAATGAGAGGGGGGGTGGGGGGCGAGGGAGTGAGAGCGTGAGAGAGCGAGAGAATGAGAGAGAGAGGGAGAGAATGAGAGAGAGAGTGAGAGAGGGGAGTGAGAGAGTGAGAGAGCGAGAGAATGAGAGAGGGGAGGTGGGGGGCGAGGGAGTGAAAGCGTGAGAGAGCGGGAGAATGAGAGAGAGGGAGAGGGGGCGAGGGAGTGAGAGCGTGAGAGAACGAGAGAATGAGAGAGGGGGGTGGGGGGCGAGGGAATGAGAGCGTGAGAGAGCGAGAGAATGAGAGAGGGGGGTCGGGGGCGAGGGAGTGAGAGCGTGAGAGAGCGAGAGAATGAGAGAGAGGGAGGGGGGGCGAGGGAGTGAAAGCGTGGGAGAGCGAGAGAATGAGAGAGGGGGGGGGGTGGGGGCCGAGGGAGTGAAAGCGTGAGAGAGCGAGAGAATTGAGAGAGGGGGGTTGGGGGCCGAGGAGTGAAAGCGTGAGAGAGCGAGAGAATGAGAGAGAGGGGGTGGGGGGCGAGGGAGTGAGAGTGTGAGAGAGCGAGAGAATGAGAGAGAGAGAGAATGAGAGAGAGGGAGGGGGGGCGAGGGAGTGAGAGTGTGAGAGAGCGAGAGAATGAGAGAGGGTGGGTGGGGGGCCGAGGGAGTGAAAGCGTGAGAGAGCGAGAGAATGAGAGAGGGGGGGTGGGGGGGCGAGGGAGTGATAGCGTGAGAGAGCGAGAGAATGAGAGAGAGAGTGAGAGAGAGAGAGGGGGGGCGAGGGAGTGAGAGCGTGAGAGAGCGAGAGAATGAGAGAGGGGGGGGTGGGGGCCGAGGGAGTGAAAGCGTGAGAGAGCGATGAGAATGAGAGAGGGGGGGTGGGGGGCGAGGGAGTGAAAGCGTGAGAGAGCGAGAGAATGAGAAAGGGGGGGTGGGGGGCGAGGGAGTGAGAGCGTGAGAGAGCGAGAGAATGAGAGAGAGAGAGAATGAGAGAGAGGAGGGGGGGCGAGGGAGTGGGAGCGTGAGAGAGCGAGAGAATGAGAGAGCAAGAGAATGAGAGAGAGGGAGGGGGGGCGAGGGAGTAAAAGTGTGAGAGAGCGAGAGAATGAGAGAGGGGGGGTGGGGGGCGAGGGAGTGAGAGCGTGAGAGAGCGAGAGAATGAGAGAGAGAGAGAATGAGAGAGAGGGAGGGGGGGCGAGGGAGTGAGAGCGTGAGAGAGAGAGAGAATGAGAGAGGGGAGGTGGGGGGCGAGGGAGTGAAAGCGTGAGAGAGCGAGAGAATGAGAGAGGGGAGGTGGGGGGCGAGGGAGTGAAAGCGTGAGAGAGCGAGAGAATGAGAGAGGGGGGGGGGGGGCGAGGGAGTGAGAGCGTGAGAGAGCGAGAGAATGAGAGAGAGAGAGAGGGAGGGGGGGCGAGGGAGTGGGAGCGTGAGAGAGCGAGAGAATGAGAGAGCGAGAGAATGAGAGAGAGGGAGGGGGGGCGAGGGAGTGGGAGCGTGAGAGAGCGAGAGAATGAGAGAGGGGGGGGTGGGGGGCGAGGGAGTGAAAGCGTGAGGAGAGCGAGAGAATGAGAAAGGGGGGGTGGGGGGCGAGGGAGTGAGAGCGTGAGAGAGCGAGAGAATGAGAGAGAGAGAGAATGAGAGAGAGGGAGGGGGGGCGAGGGAGTGGGGAGCGTGAGAGAGCGAGAGAATGAGAGAGCGAGAGAATGAGAGAGAGGGAGGGGGGGGCGAGGGAGTGATAGCGTGAGAGAGCGAGAGAATGAGAGAGGGGGTTGGGGGGCGAGGGAGTGAAAGCGTGAGAGAGCGAGAGAATAGAGAGAGGGGGGGTGGGGGGCGAGGGAGTGAGAGCGTGAGAGAGCGAGAGAATGAGAGAGGGGGTTGGGGGGCGAG
This sequence comes from Scyliorhinus torazame, assembly GCF_047496885.1. NCBI lineage: Eukaryota > Metazoa > Chordata > Chondrichthyes > Carcharhiniformes > Scyliorhinidae > Scyliorhinus > Scyliorhinus torazame. The sequence goes on from NC_092737.1 coordinate 14,482,586, forward strand.
GGAGTGAAAGCGTGAGAGAGCGAGAGAATGAGAGAGAGGGGGGGTGGGGGGCGAGGGGAGTGAGAGCGTGAGAGAGCGAGAGAATGAGAGAGAGGGGGGGTGGGGGGCGAGGGAGTGAAAGCGTGAGAGAGCGAGAGAATGAGAGAGAGGGAGGGGGGCGAGGGAGTGAGAGCATGAGAGAGCGAGAGAATGAGAGAGAGGGGGGGTGGGGGGCGAGGGAGTGAGAGCGTGAAAGAGCGAGAGAATGAGAGAGGGCGGGTGGGGGGCGAGGGAGTGAGAGCGTGAGAGAGCGAGAGAATGAGAGAGAGGGGGGGTGGGGGGCGAGGGAGTGAAAGCGTGAGAGAGCGAGAGAATGAGAGAGAGGGGTGTGGGGGGCGAGGGAGTGAGAGCGTGAGAGAGCGAGAGAATGAGAGAGAGGGGGTGGGGGCAAGGGAGTGAGAGCGTGTGAGAGCGAGAGAATGAGAGAGAGAGGGAGAGAATGAGAGAGAGAGTGAGAGAGGGGAGTGAGAGCGTGAGAGAGCGAGCGAATGAGAGAGGGGAGGTGGGGGGCGAGGGAGTGAAAGCGTGAGAGAGGGAGAGAATGAGAGAGAGGGGGTGTGGGGGGGCGAGGGAGTGAGAGCGTGAGAGAGCGAGAGAATGAGAGAGGGGAGGTGGGGGGCGAGGGAGTGAAAGCGTGAGAGAGCGAGAGAATGAGAGAGGGGGGGTGGGGGGCGAGGGAGTGAGAGCGTGAGAGAGCGAGAGAATGAGAGAGAGAGGGAGAGAATGAGAGAGAGAGTGAGAGAGGGGAGTGAGAGAGTGAGAGAGCGAGAGAATGAGAGAGGGGAGGTGGGGGGCGAGGGAGTGAAAACGTGAGAGAGCGAGAGAATGAGAGAGAGGGGGGGTGGGGGGCGAGGGAGTGAGAGCGTGTGAGAGCGAGAGAATGAGAGAGAGAGGGAGAGAATGAGAGAGAGAGTGAGAGAGGGGAGTGAGAGCGTGAGAGAGCGAGAGAATGAGAGAGGGGAGGTGGGGGGCGAGGGAGTGAAAGCGTGAGAGAGGGAGAGAATGAGAGAGGGGGGGTGTGGGGGGGCGAGGGAGTGAGAGCGTGAGAGAGCGAGAGAATGAGAGAGGGGAGGTGGGGGGCGAGGGAGTGAAAGCGTGAGAGAGCGATAGAATGAGAGAGGGGAGGTGGGGGGCGAGGGAGTGAAAGCGTGAGAGAGGGAGAGAATGAGAGAGGGGGGTGTGGGGGGGCGAGGGAGTGAGAGCGTGAGAGAGCGAGAGAATGAGAGAGGGGAGGTGGGGGGGCGAGGGGAGTGAAAGCGTGAGAGAGCGAGAGAATGAGGGGGGGGGGGGTGGGGGGCGAGGGAGTGAGAGCGTGAGAGAGCGAGAGAATGAGAGAGAGAGGGAGAGAATGAGAGAGAGAGTGAGAGAGGGGAGTGAGAGAGTGAGAGAGCGAGAGAATGAGAGAGGGGAGGTGGGGGGCGAGGGAGTGAAAGCGTGAGAGAGCGAGAGAATGAGAGAGAGGGAGAGGGGGCGAGGGAGTGAGAGCGTGAGAGAACGAGAGAATGAGAGAGGGGGGTGGGGGGCGAGGGAATGAGAGCGTGAGAGAGCGAGAGAATGAGAGAGGGGGGTCGGGGGCGAGGGGAGTGAGAGCGTGAGAGAGCGAGAGAATGAGAGAGAGGGAGGGGGGGGCGAGGGAGTGAGAGCGTGAGAGAGCGAGAGAATGAGAGAGAGAGAGAATGAGAGAGAGGGAGGGGGGGCGAGGGAGTGAGAGTGTGAGAGAGCGAGAGAATGAGAGAGGGTGGGTGGGGGCCGAGGGAGTGAAAGCGTGAGAGAGCGAGAGAATGAGAGAGGGGGGGTGGGGGGCGAGGGAGGTGATAGCGTGAGAGAGCGAGAGAATGAGAGAGAGAGTGAGAGAGAGAGAGGGGGGGGCGAGGGAGTGAGAGCGTGAGAGAGCGAGAGAATGAGAGAGGGGGGGGTGGGGGCCGAGGGAGTGAAAGCGTGAGAGAGCGAGAGAATGAGAGAGGGGGGGTGGGGGGCGAGGGAGTGAAAGCGTGAGAGAGCGAGAGAATGAGAAAGGGGGGGTGGGGGGCGAGGGAGTGAGAGCGTGAGAGAGCGAGAGAATGAGAGAGAGAGAGAATGAGAGAGAGGGAGGGGGGGCGAGGGAGTGGGAGCGTGAGAGAGCGAGAGAATGAGAGAACGAGAGAATGAGAGAGAGGGAGGGGGGGCGAGGGAGTAAAAGTGTGAGAGAGCGAGAGAATGAGAGAGGGGGGGGTGGGGGGCGAGGGAGTGAGAGCGTGAGAGAGCGAGAGAATGAGAGAGAGAGAGAATGAGAGAGAGGGAGGGGGGGCGAGGGAGTGAGAGCGTGAGAGAGAGAGAGAATGAGAGAGGGGAGGTGGGGGGCGAGGGAGTGAAAGCGTGAGAGAGCGAGAGAATGAGAGAGGGGAGGTGGGGGGCGAGGGAGTGAAAGCGTGAGAGAGCGAGAGAATGAGAGGAGGGGGGGTGGGGGGCGAGGGAGTGAGAGCGTGAGAGAGCGAGAGAATGAGAGAGAGAGAGAATGAGAGAGAGGGAGGGGGGGGCGAGGGAGTGGGAGCGTGAAGAGAGCGAGAGAATGAGAGAGCAAGAGAATGAGAGAGAGGGAGGGGGGGGCGAGGGAGTGAAAGCGTGAGAGAGCGAGAGAATGAGAGAGGGGGGGTGGGGGGCGAGGGAGTGAAAGCGTGAGAGAGCGAGAGAATGAGAAAGGGGGGGGTGGGGGGCGAGGGAGTGAGAGCGTGAGAGAGCGAGAGAATGAGAGAGAGAGAGAATGAGAGAGAGGAGGGGGGGGCGAGGGAGTGGGAGCGTGAGAGAGCGAGAGAATGAGAGAGCGAGAGAATGAGAGAGAGGGAGGGGGGGCGAGGGAGTAAAAGTGTGAGAGAGCGAGAGAATGAGAGAGGGGGGGTGGGGGGCGAGGGAGTGAGAGCGTGAGAGAGCGAGAGAATGAGAGAGAGAGAGAATGAGAGAGAGGGAGGGGGGGCGAGGGAGTGAGAGCGTGAGAGAGAGAGAGAATGAGAGAGGGGAGGTGGGGGGCGAGGGAGTGAAAGCGTGAGAGAGCGAGAGAATGAGAGAGGGGAGGTGGGGGGCGAGGGAGTGAAAGCGTGAGAGAGCGAGAGAATGAGAGAGGGGGGGTGGGGGGCGAGGGAGTGAGAGCGTGAGAGAGCGAGAGAATGAGAGAGAGAGAGAATGAGAGAGAGGGAGGGGGGCGAGGGAGTGGGAGCGTGAGAGAGCGAGAGAATGAGAGAGCGAGAGAATGAGAGAGAGGGAGGGGGGGCGAGGGAGTGAAAGTGTGAGGAGAGCGAGAGAATGAGAGAGGGGGGGTGGGGGGCGAGGGAGTGAAAGCGTGAGAGAGCGAGAGAATGAGAGAGAGGGAGAGAATGAGAGAGAGAGTGAGAGAGGGGAGTGAGAGAGCGAGAGAATGAGAGAGGGGGGGTGGGGGGCGAGGGAGTGAAAGCGTGAGAGAGCGAGAGAATGAGAGAGGGGGGGTGGGGGGCGAGGGAGTGAAAGCGTGAGAGAGCGAGAGAATGAGAGAGGGGGGGTGGGGGGCGAGGGAGTGAGAGCGTGAGAGAGCGAGAGAATGAGAGAGGGTGGGGGGCGAGGGAGGGGCAAGAAATCTTTGGATCCTCACTGTCTTCAGGGGATGTCCCGGAGGACTGGAGAATAGCCAATGTTGTTCCTCTGTTTAAGAAGGGTAGCAAGGATAATCCCGGGAACTACAGGCCAGTGAGCCTTACTTCAGTGGTAGGGAAATTACTGGAGAGAATTCTTAGAGACAGGATCTACTCCCATTTGGAAGCAAATGGATGTATTAGTGAGAGGCAGCATGGTTTTGTGAAGGGGAGGTCGTGTCTCACTAACTTGATAGAGTTTTTCGAGGAGGTCACTAAGATGATTGATGCAGGTAGGGCAGTGGATGTTGTCTATATGGACTTCAGTAAGGCCTTTGACAAGGTCCCTCATGGTAGACTAGTACAAAAGGTGAAGTCACACGGGATCAGGGGTGAACTGGCAAGGTGGATACAGAACTGGCTAGGTCATAGAAGGCAGAGAGTAGCAATGGAAGGATGCTTTTCTAATTGGAGGGCTGTGATGAGTGGTGTTCCACAGGGATCAGTGCTGGGACCTTTGCTCTTTGTAGTATATATAAATGCTTTGGAGGAAAATGTAACTGGTCTGATTAGTAAGTTTGCAGACGACACAAAGGTTGGTGGAATTGCGGATAGCGATGAGGACTGTCTGAGGATACAGCAGGATTTAGATTGTCTGGAGACTTGGGCGGAGAGATGGCAGATGGAGTTTAATCCGGACAAATGTGAGGTAATGCATTTTGGAAGGTCTAATGCAGGTAGGGAATATACAGTGAATGGTAGAACCCTCAAGAGTATTGAAAGTCAAAGAGATCTAGGAGTACAGGTCCACAGGTCATTGAAAGGGGCAACACAGGTGGAGAAGGTAGTCAAGAAGGCATACGCATGCTGGCCTTCATTGGCCGGGGCATTGAGTATAAGAATTGGCAAGTCATGTTGCAGCTGTATAGAACCTTAGTTAGGCCACACTTGGAGTATAGTGTTCAATTCTGGTCGCCACACTACCAGAAGGATGTGGAGGCTTTAGAGAGGGTGCAGAAGAGATTTACCAGAATGTTGCCTGGTATGGAGGGCATAAGCTATGAGGAGCGGTTGAATAAACTCGGTTTGTTCTCACTGGAACGAAGGAGGTTGAGGGGCGACCTGATAGAGGTATACAAAATTATGAGGGGCATAGACAGAGTGGATAGTCAGAGGCTTTTCCCCAGGGTAGAGGGGTCAATTACTAGGGGGCATAGGTTTAAGGTGAGAGGGGCAAGGTTTAGAGGAGATGTACGAGGCAAGTTTTTTACGCAGAGGGTAGTGGGTACCTGGAACTCGCTACCGGAGGAGGTAGTGGAAGCAGGGACGATAGGGACATTTAAGGGGCATCTTGACAAATATATGAATAGGATGGGAATAGAAGGATACGGACCCAGGAAGGGTAGAAGATTGTAGTTTAGTCGGGCAGTATGGTCGGCACGGGCTTGGAGGGCCGAAGGGCCTGTTCCTGTGCTGTACATTTCTTTGTTCTTTGTTGAGTGAGAGCGTGAGAGAGCGAGAGAATGAGAGGGGGGGGTGGGGGGCGAGGAAGTGAAAGCGTGAGAGAGCGAGAGAATGAGAGAGAGAGGGAGAGAATGAGAGAGAGAGTGAGAGAGGGGGGGTGGGGGGCGAGGGAGTGAAAGCGTGAGAGAGCGAGAGAATGAGAGAGGGGGGGTGGGGGGCGAGGGAGTGAGAGCGAGAGAATGAGAGAGAGAGAGAATGAGAGAGAGGGAGGGGGGCGAGGGAGTGAGAGCGTGAGAGAGCGAGAGAATGAGAGGGGGGGGGTGGGGGGCGAGGGAGTGAGAGCGTGAGAGAGCGAGAGAATGAGAGAGAGAGAGAATGAGAGAGAGGGAGGGGGGGGCGAGGGAGTGAGAGCATGAGAAAGAGAGAGAATGTGAGAGAGGGAGGGGGGGCGAGGGAGTGAGAGCGTGAGAGAGCGAGAGAAAGAGAGAGGGGGGTGGGGGGCGAGGGAGTGAGAGCGTGAGAGAGCGAGAGAATGAGAGAGAGAGGGAGAGAATGAGAGAGAGAGTGAGAGAGGGGAGTGAGAGCGTGAGAGAGCGAGAGAATGAGAGAGGGGAGGTGGGGGGCGAGGGAGTGAAAGCGTGAGAGAGGGAGAGAATGAGAGAGAGGGAGGGGGGCGAGGGAGTGAGAGCGTGAGAGAGCGAGAGAATGAGAGAGAGGGGGGGTGGGGGGCGAGGGAGTGAAAGCGTGAGAGAGCGAGGGAATGAGAGAGAGGGAGGGGGGCGAGGGAGTGAGAGCGTGAGAGAGCGAGAGAATGAGAGAGAGAGGGGGTGGGGGGCGAGGGAGTGAGAGCGTGAGAGAGCGAGAGAATGAGAGAGGGGGGGTGGGGGGCGAGGGAGTGAGAGCGTGAGAGAGCGAGAGAATGAGAGAGAGGGGGGGTGGGGGGCGAGGGAGTGAGAGCGTGAGAGAGCGAGAGAATGAGAGAGAGAGGGAGAGAATGAGAGAGAGAGTGAGAGAGGGGAGTGAGAGAGCGAGAGAATGAGAGAGGGGGGGTGGGGGGCGAGGGAGTGAAAGCGTGAGAGAGCGAGAGAATGAGAGAGGGGGGGTGGGGGGCGAGGGAGTGAAAGCGTGAGAGAGCGAGAGAATGAGAGAGGGGGGGTGGGGGGCGAGGGAGTGAGAGCGTGAGAGAGCGAGAGAATGAGAGAGGGTGGGGGGCGAGGGAGGGGCAAGAAATCTTTGGATCCTCACTGTCTTCAGGGGATGTCCCGGAGGACTGGAGAATAGCCAATGTTGTTCCTCTGTTTAAGAAGGGTAGCAAGGATAATCCCGGGAACTACAGGCCAGTGAGCCTTACTTCAGTGGTAGGGAAATTACTGGAGAGAATTCTTAGAGACAGGATCTACTCCCATTTGGAAGCAAATGGACGTATTAGTGAGAGGCAGCATGGTTTTGTGAAGGGGAGGTCGTGTCTCACTAACTTGATAGAGTTTTTCGAGGAGGTCACTAAGATGATTGATGCAGGTAGGGCAGTGGATGTTGTCTATATGGACTTCAGTAAGGCCTTTGACAAGGTCCCTCATGGTAGACTAGTACAAAAGGTGAAGTCACACGGGATCAGGGGTGAACTGGCAAGGTGGATACAGAACTGGCTAGGCCATAGAAGGCAGAGAGAAGCAATGGAAGGATGCTTTTCTAATTGGAGGGCTGTGATGAGTGGTGTTCCACAGGGATCAGTGCTGGGACCTTTGCTCTTTGTAGTATATATAAATGCTTTGGAGGAAAATGTAACTGGTCTGATTAGTAAGTTTGCAGACGACACAAAGGTTGGTGGAATTGCGGATAGCGATGAGGACTGTCTGAGGATACAGCAGGATTTAGATTGTCTGGAGACTTGGGCGGAGAGATGGCAGATGGAGTTTAATCCGGACAAATGTGAGGTAATGCATTTTGGAAGGTCTAATGCAGGTAGGGAATATACAGTGAATGGTAGAACCCTCAAGAGTATTGAAAGTCAAAGAGATCTAGGAGTACAGGTCCACAGGTCATTGAAAGGGGCAACACAGGTGGAGAAGGTAGTCAAGAAGGCATACGCATGCTGGCCTTCATTGGCCGGGGCATTGAGTATAAGAATTGGCAAGTCATGTTGCAGCTGTATAGAACCTTAGTTAGGCCACACTTGGAGTATAGTGTTCAATTCTGGTCGCCACACTACCAGAAGGATGTGGAGGCTTTAGAGAGGGTGCAGAAGAGATTTACCAGAATGTTGCCTGGTATGGAGGGCATAAGCTATGAGGAGCGGTTGAATAAACTCGGTTTGTTCTCACTGGAACGAAGGAGGTTGAGGGGCGACCTGATAGAGGTATACAAAATTATGAGGGGCATAGACAGAGTGGATAGTCAGAGGCTTTTCCCCAGGGTAGAGGGGTCAATTACTAGGGGGCATAGGTTTAAGGTGAGAGGGGCAAGGTTTAGAGGAGATGTACGAGGCAAGTTTTTTACGCAGAGGGTAGTGGGTACCTGGAACTCGCTACCGGAGGAGGTAGTGGAAGCAGGGACGATAGGGACATTTAAGGGGCATCTTGACAAATATATGAATAGGATGGGAATAGAAGGATACGGACCCAGGAAGGGTAGAAGATTGTAGTTTAGTCGGGCAGTATGGTCGGCACGGGCTTGGAGGGCCGAAGGGCCTGTTCCTGTGCTGTACATTTCTTTGTTCTTTGTTGAGTGAGAGCGTGAGAGAGCGAGAGAATGAGAGAGGGGGGGGTGGGGGGCGAGGAAGTGAAAGCGTGAGAGAGCGAGAGAATGAGAGAGAGAGGGAGAGAATGAGAGAGAGAGTGAGAGAGGGGGGGTGGGGGGCGAGGGAGTGAAAGCGTGAGAGAGCGAGAGAATGAGAGAGGGGGGGTGGGGGGCGAGGGAGTGAGAGCGAGAGAATGAGAGAGAGAGAGAATGAGAGAGAGGGAGTGGGGCGAGGGAGTGAGAGCGTGAGAGAGCGAGAGAATGAGAGGGGGGGGTGGGGGGCGAGGGAGTGAGAGCGTGAGAGAGCGAGAGAATGAGAGAGAGAGAGAATGAGAGAGAGGGAGGGGGGGCGAGGGAGTGAGAGCATGAGAAAGAGAGAGAATGTGAGAGAGGGAGGGGGGGCGAGGGAGTGAGAGCGTGAGAGAGCGAGAGAAAGAGAGAGGGGGGTGGGGGACGAGGGAGTGAGAGCGTGAGAGAGCGAGAGAATGAGAGAGAGAGGGAGAGAATGAGAGAGAGAGTGAGAGAGGGGAGTGAGAGCGTGAGAGAGCGAGAGAATGAGAGAGGGGAGGTGGGGGGCGAGGGAGTGAAAGCGTGAGAGAGGGAGAGAATGAGAGAGAGGGAGGGGGGCGAGGGAGTGAGAGCGTGAGAGAGCGAGAGAATGAGAGAGAGGGGGGGTGGGGGGCGAGGGAGTGAAAGCGTGAGAGAGCGAGGGAATGAGAGAGAGGGAGGGGGGCGAGGGAGTGAGAGCGTGAGAGAGCGAGAGAATGAGAGAGAGGTGGGTGGGGGGCGAGGGAGTGAGAGCGTGAGAGAGCGAGAGAATGAGAGAGGGGGGGTGGGGGGCGAGGGAGTGAGAGCGTGAGAGAGCGAGAGAATGAGAGAGAGGGGGGGTGGGGGGCGAGGGAGTGAGAGCGTGAGAGAGCGAGAGAATGAGAGAGGGGGGGTGCGGGGCGAGGGAGTGAGAGCGTGAGAGAGCGAGAGAATGAGAGAGAGGGGGGGTGGGGGGCGAGGGAGTGAAAGCGTGAGAGAGCGATAGAATGAGAGAGAGGGGGGTGGGGGGCGAGGGAGTGAGAGCGTGAGAGAGCGAGAGAATGAGAGAGAGGGGGGGTGGGGGGCGAGGGAGTGAGAGCGTGAGAGAGCGAGAGAATGAGAGAGGGCAGGTGGGGGGCGAGGGAGTGAAAGCGTGAGAGAGCGAGAGAATGAGAGAGAGGGAGGGGGGCGAGGGAGTGAGAGCGTGAGAGAGCGAGAGAATGAGAGAGAGGGGGGTGGGGGGCGAGGGAGTGAGAGCGTGAGAGAGCGAGAGAATGAGAGAGGGGGGGGTGGGGGGCGAGGGAGTGAGAGCGTGAGAGAGCGAGAGAATGAGAGAGGGGAGGTGGGGGGCGAGGGAGTGAAACCGTGAGAGAGCGAGAGAATGAGAGAGGGGGGTGGGGGGCGAGGGAGTGAGAGCGTGAGAGAGCGAGAGAATGAGAGAGAGAGGGAGAGAATGAGAGAGAGAGTGAGAGAGGGGAGTGAGAGAGTGAGAGAGCGAGAGAATGAGAGAGGGGAGGTGGGGGGCGAGGGAGTGAAAGCGTGAGAGAGCGAGACAATGAGAGAGAGGGAGAGGGGGAGAGGGAGTGAGAGCGTGAGAGAGCGAGAGAATGAGAGAGGGGGGTGGGGGGCGAGGGAATGAGAGCGTGAGAGAGCGAGAGAATGAGAGAGGGGGGTGGGGGGGCGAGGGAGTGAGAGCGTGAGAGAGCGAGAGAATGAGAGAGAGAGAGAATGAGAGAGAGGGAGGGGGGGCGAGGGAGTGAGAGCGTGAGAAAGAGAGAGAATGAGAGAGAGGGAGGGGGGCGAGGGAGTGAGAGCGTGAGAGAGCGAGAGAATGAGAGAGAGGGGGGGTGGGGGGCGAGGGAGTGAGAGCGTGAGAGAGCGAGAGAATGAGAGAGGGGGGGTGGGGGGCGAGGGAGTGAGAGCGTGAGAGAGCGAGAGAATGAGAGAGAGGGGGGGTGGGGGGCGAGGGAGTGAGAGCGTGAGAGAGCGAGAGAATGAGAGAGGGGGGGTGCGGGGCGAGGGAGTGAGAGCGTGAGAGAGCGAGAGAATGAGAGAGAGGGGGGGTGTGGGGGGCGAGGGAGTGAAAGCGTGAGAGAGCGATAGAATGAGAGAGAGGGGGGTGGGGGGCGAGGGAGTGAGAGCGTGAGAGAGCGAGAGAATGAGAGAGAGGGGGGGTGGGTGGCGAGGGAGTGAGAGCGTGAGAGAGCGAGAGAATGAGAGAGGGCAGGTGGGGGGCGAGGGAGTGAAAGCGTGAGAGAGCGAGAGAATGAGAGAGAGGGAGGGGGGCGAGGGAGTGAGAGCGTGAGAGAGCGATAGAATGAGAGAGAGGGGGGTGGGGGGCGAGGGAGTGAGAGCGTGAGAGAGCGAGAGAATGAGAGAGGGGGGGTGGGGGGCGAGGGAGTGAGAGCGTGAGAGAGCGAGAGAATGAGAGAGGGGAGGTGGGGGGCGAGGGAGTGAAACCGTGAGAGAGCGAGAGAATGAGAGAGGGGGGTGGGGGGCGAGGGAGTGAGAGCGTGAGAGAGCGAGAGAATGAGAGAGAGAGGGAGAGAATGAGAGAGAGAGTGAGAGAGGGGAGTGAGAGAGTGAGAGAGCGAGAGAATGAGAGAGGGGAGGTGGGGGGCGAGGGAGTGAAAGCGTGAGAGAGCGAGACAATGAGAGAGAGGGAGAGGGGGAGAGGGAGTGAGAGCGTGAGAGAGCGAGAGAATGAGAGAGGGGGGTGGGGGGCGAGGGAATGAGAGCGTGAGAGAGCGAGAGAGTGAGAGAGGGGGGTGGGGGGGCGAGGGAGTGAGAGCGTGAGAGAGCGAGAGAATGAGAGAGAGAGAGAATGAGAGAGGGGGGTGGGGGGGGCGAGGGAGTGAGAGCGTGAGAGAGCGAGAGAATGAGAGAGGGGGGGGTGGGGGCCGAGGGAGTGAAAGCGTGAGAGAGCGAGAGAATGAGAGAGAGGGAGAGGGGGCGAGGGAGTGAGAGCGTGAGAGAGCGAGAGAATGAGAGAGGGGGGTGGGGGGGCGAGGGAATGAGAGCGTGAGAGAGCGAGAGAATGAGAGAGGGGGGGTGGGGGGCGAGGGAGTGAGAGCGTGAGAGAGCGAGAGAATGAGAGAGAGAGAGAATGAGAGAGAGGGAGGGGGGGCGAGTGAGTGAGAGCGTGAGAAAGAGAGAGAATGAGAGAGAGGGAGGGGGGCGAGGGAGTGAATGCGTGAGAGAGCGAGAGAATGAGAGAGGGGGGGGTGGGGGCCGAGGGAGTGAAAGCGTGAGAGAGCGAGAGAATGAGAGAGGGGGGTGGGGGGTGAGGGAGTGAGAGCGTGAGAGAGCGAGAGAATGAGAGAGAGAGGGAGAGAATGAGAGAGAGAGTGAGAGAGGGGAGTGAGAGCGTGAGAGAGCGAGAGAATGAGAGAGGGGAGGTGGGGGGCGAGGGAGTGAAAGCGTGAGAGAGGGAGAGAATGAGAGAGAGGGAGGGGGGCGAGGGAGTGAGAGCGTGAGGGAGCGAGAGAATAAGAGAGAGGGGGGGGTGGGGGGCGAGGGAGTGAGAGCGTGAGAGAGCGAGAGAATGAGAGAGAGGGGGGGTGGGGGGCGAGGGAGTGAAAGCGTGAGAGAGCGAGAGAATGAGAGAGAGGGAGGGGGGCGAGGGAGTGAGAGCGTGAGAGAGCGAGAGAATGAGAGAGGGGGGGGTGGGGGGCGAGGGAGTGAGAGCGTGAGAGAGCGAGAGAATGAGAGAGGGGGGGTGGGGGGCGAGGGAGTGAGAGCGTGAGAGAGCGAGAGAATGAGAGAGAGGAGGTGGGGGGCGAGGGAGTGAGAGCGTGAGAGAGAGAGAGAATGAGAGAGAGAGAGAATGAGAGAGGGGGGGGTGGGGGCCGAGGGAGTGGAAGCGTGAGAGAGCGAGAGAATGAGAGAGAGGGGGTGGGGGGCGAGGGAGTGAGAGCATGAGAGAGCGAGAGAATGAGAGAGAGAGAGAATGAGAGAGAGGGAGGGGGGGCGAGGGAGTGAGAGCGTGAGAGAGAGAGAGAATGAGAGAGCGAGAGAATGAGAGAGAGGGAGGGGGGGCGAGGGAGTGAAAGCGTGAGAGAGCGAGAGAATGAGAGAGAGGGAGGGGGGCGAGGGAGTGAGAGCGTGAGAGAGCGAGAGAATGAGAGAGGCGGGTGGGGGGGCGAGGGAGTGAGAGCGTGAGAGAGCGAGAGAATGAGAGAGGGGCGGTGGGGGGCGAGGGAGTGAGAGCATGAGAGAGCGAGAGAATGAGAGAGAGAGAGAATGTGAGAGGGGGGGTGGGGGGCGAGGGAGTGAGAGCGTGAGAGAGAGAGAGAATGAGAGAGAGGGGGTGGGGGGCGAGGGAGTGAGAGCGTGAGAGAGCGAGAGAATGAGAGAGAGGGAGGGGGGCGAGGGAGTGAGAGCGTGAGAGAGCGAGAGAATGAGAGAGAGGGGGGTGGGGGGCGAGGGAGTGAGAGCGTGAGAGAGCGAGAGAATGAGAGAGGGGGGGTGGGGGGCGAGGGAGTGAGAGCGTGAGAGAGCGAGAGAATGAGAGAGGGGAGGTGGGGGGCGAGGGAGTGAAACCGTGAGAGAGCGAGAGAATGAGAGAGGGGGGTGGGGGGCGAGGGAGTGAGAGCGTGAGAGAGCGAGAGAATGAGAGAGAGAGGGAGAGAATGAGAGAGAGAGTGAGAGAGGGGAGTGAGAGAGTGAGAGAGCGAGAGAATGAGAGAGGGGAGGTGGGGGGCGAGGGAGTGAAAGCCTGAGAGAGCGAGACAATGAGAGAGAGGGAGAGGGGGAGAGGGAGTGAGAGCGTGAGAGAGCGAGAGAATGAGAGAGGGGGGTGGGGGGCGAGGGAATGAGAGCGTGAGAGAGCGAGAGAATGAGAGAGGGGGGTGGGGGGGCGAGGGAGTGAGAGCGTGAGAGAGCGAGAGAATGAGAGAGAGAGAGAATGAGAGAGAGGGAGGGGGGGCGAGGGAGTGAGAGCGTGAGAAAGAGAGAGAATGAGAGAGAGGGAGGGGGGCGAGGGAGTGAGAGCGTGAGAGAGCGAGAGAATGAGAGAGAGGGGGGGTGGGGGGCGAGGGAGTGAGAGCGTGAGAGAGCGAGAGAATGAGAGAGGGGGGGTGGGGGGGCGAGGGAGTGAGAGCGTGAGAGAGCGAGAGAATGAGAGAGAGGGGGGGTGGGGGGCGAGGGAGTGAGAGCGTGAGAGAGCGAGAGAATGAGAGAGGGGGGGTGCGGGGCGAGGGAGTGAGAGCGTGAGAGAGCGAGAGAATGAGAGAGAGGGGGGGTGTGGGGGGCGAGGGAGTGAAAGCGTGAGAGAGCGATAGAATGAGAGAGAGGGGGGTGGGGGGCGAGGGAGTGAGAGCGTGAGAGAGCGAGAGAATGAGAGAGAGGGGGGGTGGGTGGCGAGGGAGTGAGAGCGTGAGAGAGCGAGAGAATGAGAGAGGGCAGGTGGGGGGCGAGGGAGTGAAAGCGTGAGAGAGCGAGAGAATGAGAGAGAGGGAGGGGGGCGAGGGAGTGAGAGCGTGAGAGAGCGATAGAATGAGAGAGAGGGGGGTGGGGGGCGAGGGAGTGAGAGCGTGAGAGAGCGAGAGAATGAGAGAGGGGGGGTGGGGGGCGAGGGAGTGAGAGCGTGAGAGAGCGAGAGAATGAGAGAGGGGAGGTGGGGGGCGAGGGAGTGAAACCGTGAGAGAGCGAGAGAATGAGAGAGGGGGGTGGGGGGCGAGGGAGTGAGAGCGTGAGAGAGCGAGAGAATGAGAGAGAGAGGGAGAGAATGAGAGAGAGAGTGAGAGAGGGGAGTGAGAGAGTGAGAGAGCGAGAGAATGAGAGAGGGGAGGTGGGGGGCGAGGGAGTGAAAGCGTGAGAGAGCGAGACAATGAGAGAGAGGGAGAGGGGGAGAGGGAGTGAGAGCGTGAGAGAGCGAGAGAATGAGAGAGGGGGGTGGGGGGCGAGGGAATGAGAGCGTGAGAGAGCGAGAGAGTGAGAGAGGGGGGTGGGGGGGCGAGGGAGTGAGAGCGTGAGAGAGCGAGAGAATGAGAGAGAGAGAGAATGAGAGAGGGGGGTGGGGGGGCGAGGGAGTGAGAGCGTGAGAGAGCGAGAGAATGAGAGAGGGGGGGGGTGGGGGCCGAGGGAGTGAAAGCGTGAGAGAGCGAGAGAATGAGAGAGAGGGAGAGGGGGCGAGGGAGTGAGAGCGTGAGAGAGCGAGAGAATGAGAGAGGGGGGTGGGGGGGCGAGGGAATGAGAGCGTGAGAGAGCGAGAGAATGAGAGAGGGGGGGTGGGGGGGCGAGGGAGTGAGAGCGTGAGAGAGCGAGAGAATGAGAGAGAGAGAGAATGAGAGAGAGGGAGGGGGGGCGAGTGAGTGAGAGCGTGAGAAAGAGAGAGAATGAGAGAGAGGGAGGGGGGCGAGGGAGTGAATGCGTGAGAGAGCGAGAGAATGAGAGAGGGGGGGGTGGGGGCCGAGGGAGTGAAAGCGTGAGAGAGCGAGAGAATGAGAGAGGGGGGTGGGGGGGTGAGGGAGTGAGAGCGTGAGAGAGCGAGAGAATGAGAGAGAGAGGGAGAGAATGAGAGAGAGAGTGAGAGAGGGGAGTGAGAGCGTGAGAGAGCGAGAGAATGAGAGAGGGGAGGTGGGGGGCGAGGGAGTGAAAGCGTGAGAGAGGGAGAGAATGAGAGAGAGGGAGGGGGGCGAGGGAGTGAGAGCGTGAGGGAGCGAGAGAATAAGAGAGAGGGGGGGGGTGGGGGGCGAGGGAGTGAGAGCGTGAGAGAGCGAGAGAATGAGAGAGAGGGGGGGTGGGGGGCGAGGGAGTGAAAGCGTGAGAGAGCGAGAGAATGAGAGAGAGGGAGGGGGGGCGAGGGAGTGAGAGCGTGAGAGAGCGAGAGAATGAGAGAGGGGGGGGTGGGGGGCGAGGGAGTGAGAGCGTGAGAGAGCGAGAGAATGAGAGAGGGGGGGTGGGGGGCGAGGGAGTGAGAGCGTGAGAGAGCGAGAGAATGAGAGAGAGGAGGTGGGGGGCGAGGGAGTGAGAGCGTGAGAGAGAGAGAGAATGAGAGAGAGAGAGAATGAGAGAGGGGGGGGTGGGGGCCGAGGGAGTGGAAGCGTGAGAGAGCGAGAGAATGAGAGAGAGGGGGTGGGGGGCGAGGGAGTGAGAGCATGAGAGAGCGAGAGAATGAGAGAGAGAGAGAATGAGAGAGAGGGAGGGGGGGCGAGGGAGTGAGAGCGTGAGAGAGAGAGAGAATGAGAGAGCGAGAGAATGAGAGAGAGGGAGGGGGGGCGAGGGAGTGAAAGCGTGAGAGAGCGAGAGAATGAGAGAGAGGGAGGGGGGCGAGGGAGTGAGAGCGTGAGAGAGCGAGAGAATGAGAGAGGCGGGTGGGGGGGCGAGGGAGTGAGAGCGTGAGAGAGCGAGAGAATGAGAGAGGGGCGGTGGGGGGCGAGGGAGTGAGAGCATGAGAGAGCGAGAGAATGAGAGAGAGAGAGAATGTGAGAGGGGGGGTGGGGGGCGAGGGAGTGAGAGCGTGAGAGAGAGAGAGAATGAGAGAGAGGGGGTGGGGGGCGAGGGAGTGAGAGCGTGAGAGAGCGAGAGAATGAGAGAGAGAGAGAATGTGAGAGGGGGGGTGGGGGGCCGAGGGAGTGAGAGCGTGAGAGAGAGAGAGAATGAGAGAGCGAGAGAATGAGAGAGAGGGAGGGGGGGCGAGGGAGTGAAAGCGTGAGAGAGCGAGAGAATGAGAGAGAGGGAGGGGGGCGAGGGAGTGAGAGCGTGAGAGAGCGAGAGAATGAGAGAGAGGGGGTGGGGGGCGAGGGAGTGAGAGCGTGAGAGAGCGAGAGAATGAGAGAGAGAGAGAATGTGAGAGGGGGGGTGGGGGGCGAGGGAGTGAGAGCGTGAGAGAGAGAGAGAATGAGAGAGCGAGGAGAATGAGAGAGAGGGAGGGGGGGGCGAGGGGAGTGAAAGCGTGAGAGAGCGAGAGAATGAGAGAGAGGGAGGGGGGCGAGGGAGTGAAAGCGTGAGAGAGCGAGAGAATGAGAGAGGGGGGTGGGGGGGCGAGGAAGTGAAAGCGTGAGAGAGCGAGAGAATGAGAGAGAGAGGGAGAGAATGAGAGAGAGAGTGAGAGAGGGTGGGTGGGGGGCGAGGGAGTGAAAGCGTGAGAGAGCGAGAGAATGAGAGAGGGGGGGTGGGGGGCGAGGGAGTGAGAGCGAGAGAATGAGAGAGAGAGAGAATGAGAGAGAGGGAGGGGGGGCGAGGGAGTGAGAGCGTGAGAGAGCGAGAGAATGAGAGGGGAGGGTGGGGGGCGAGGGAGTGAGAGCTTGAGAGAGCGAGAGAATGAGAGAGAGAGAGAATGAGAGAGAGGGGGGGGGCGAGGGAGTGAGAGCATGAGAAAGAGAGAGAATGAGAGAGGGGGGGGGGCGAGGGAGTGAGAGCGTGAGAGAGCGAGAGAAAGAGAGAGGGGGGTGGGGGGCGAGGGAGTGAGAGCGTGAGAGAGCGAGAGAATGAGAGAGAGAGGGAGAGAATGAGAGAGAGAGTGAGAGAGGGGAGTGAGAGCGTGAGAGAGCGAGAGAATGAGAGAGGGGAGGTGGGGGGCGAGGGAGTGAAAGCGTGAGAGAGGGAGAGAATGAGAGAGAGGGAGGGGGGCGAGGGAGTGAGAGCGTGAGAGAGCGAGAGAATGAGAGAGAGGGGGGGTGGGGGGGCGAGGGAGTGAGAGCGTGAGAGAGCGAGAGAATGAGAGAGAGGGGGGGTGGGGGGCGAGGGAGTGAAAGCGTGAGAGAGCGAGGGAATGAGAGAGAGGGAGGGGGGCGAGGGAGTGAGAGCGTGAGAGAGCGAGAGAATGAGAGAGAGGGGGGGGTGGGGGGCGAGGGAGTGAGAGCGTGAGAGTGCAAGAGAATGAGAGAGGGGGGGTGGGGGGTGAGGGAGTGAGAGCGTGAGAGAGCGAGAGAATGAGAGAGAGGGGGGGTGGGGGGCGAGGGAGTGAGAGCGTGAGAGAGCGAGAGAATGAGAGAGGGGGGGTGGGGGGCGAGGGAGTGAGAGCGTGAGAGAGCGAGAGAATGAGAGAGAGGGGGGTGGGGGGCGAGGGAGTGAAAGCGTGAGTGAGCGAGAGAATGAGAGAGAGGGGGGTGGGGGGCGAGGGAGTGAGAGCGTGAGAGAGCGAGAGAATGAGAGAGAGGAGGGGTGGGGGGCGAGGGAGTGAGAGCGTGAGAGAGCGAGAGAATGAGAGAGGGCAGGTGGGGGGCGAGGGAGTGAGAACGTGAGAGAGCGAGAGAATGAGAGAGAGAGAGAATGAGAGAGGGGGGTGGGGGGCGAGGGAGTGAGAGCGTGAGAGAGCAAGAGAATGAGAGAGGGGGGGGGTGGGGGGCCGAGGGAGTGAAAGCGTGAGAGAGCGAGAGAATGAGAGAGAGGGAGAGGGGGCGAGGGAGTGAGAGCGTGAGAGAGCGAGAGAATGAGAGAGGGGGGTGGGGGGCGAGGGAATGAGAGCGTGAGAGAGCGAGAGAATGAGAGGGGGGGGGTGGGGGGCGAGGGAGTGAGAGCGTGAGAGAGCGAGAGAATGAGAGAGAGAGAGAATGAGAGAGAGGGAGGGGGGGGCGAGTGAGTGAGAGCGTGAGAAAGAGAGAGAATGAGAGAGAGGGAGGGGGGGCGAGGGAGTGAATGCGTGAGAGAGCGAGAGAATGAGAGAGGGGGGGGTGGGGGCCGAGGGAGTGAAAGCATGAGAGAGCGAGAGAATGAGAGAGGGGGGTGGGGGGTGAGGGAGTGAGAGCGTGAGAGAGCGAGAGAATGAGAGAGAGAGGGAGAGAATGAGAGAGAGAGTGAGAGAGGGGAGTGAGAGCGTGAGAGAGCGAGAGAATGAGAGAGGGGAGGTGGGGGGCGAGGGAGTGAAAGCGTGAGAGAGGGAGAGAATGAGAGAGAGGGAGGGGGGCGAGGGAGTGAGAGCGTTAGAGAGCGAGAGAATAAGAGAGAGGGGGGGGTGGGGGGCGAGGGAGTGAGAGCGTGAGAGAGCGAGAGAATGAGAGAGAGGGGGGGTGGGGGGCGAGGGAGTGAGAGCGTGAGAGAGCGAGAGAATGAGAGAGGGGGGGTGGGGGGCGAGGGAGTGAGAGCGTGAGAGAGCGAGAGAATGAGAGAGAGGAGGTGGGGGGCGAGGGAGTGAGAGCGTGAGAGAGCGAGAGAATGAGAGAGAGAGAGAATGAGAGAGAGGGAGGGGGGGCGAGGGAGTGAGAGCGTGAGAGAGCGAGAGAATGAGAGAGGGGGGGGTGGGGGCCGAGGGAGTGAAAGCGTGAGAGAGCGAGAGAATGAGAGAGGGGGGGGGTGGGGGCCGAGGGAGTGAAAGCGTGAGAGAGCGAGAGAATGAGAGAGAGGGGGTGGGGGGCGAGGGAGTGAGAGCATGAGAGAGCGAGAGAATGAGAGAGAGAGAGAATGAGAGAGAGGGAGGGGGGGGCGAGGGAGTGAGAGCGTGAGAGAGAGAGAGAATGAGAGAGCGTGAGAATGAGAGAGAGGGAGGGGGGGCGAGGGAGTGAAAGCGTGAGAGAGCGAGAGAATGAGAGAGAGGGAGGGGGGCGAGGGAGTGAGAGCGTGAGAGAGCGAGAGAATGAGAGAGGCGGGTGGGGGGGCGAGGGAGTGAGAGCGTGAGAGAGCGAGAGAATGAGAGAGGGGCGGTGGGGGGCGAGGGAGTGAGAGCATGAGAGAGCGAGAGAATGAGAGAGAGAGAGAATGTGAGAGGGGGGGTGGGGGGCGAGGGAGTGAGAGCGTGAGAGAGAGAGAGAATGAGAGAGAGGGGGTGGGGGGCGAGGGAGTGAGAGCGTGAGAGAGCGAGAGAATGAGAGAGAGAGAGAATATGAGAGGGGGGGTGGGGGCCGAGGGAGTGAGAGCGTGAGAGAGAGAGAGAATGAGAGAGCGAGAGAATGAGAGAGAGGGAGGGGGGGCGAGGGAGTGAAAGCGTGAGAGAGCGAGAGAATGAGAGAGAGGGAGGGGGGCGAGGGAGTGAGAGCGTGAGAGAGCGAGAGAATGAGAGAGGGGGGTGGGGGGGCGAGGAAGTGAAAGCGTGAGAGAGCGAGAGAATGAGAGAGAGGGGGTGGGGGGCGAGGGAGTGAGAGCGTGAGAGAGCGAGAGAATGAGAGAGAGAGAGAATGTGAGAGGGGGGGTGGGGGGCGAGGGAGTGAGAGCGTGAGAGAGAGAGAGAATGAGAGAGCGAGAGAATGAGAGAGAGGGAGGGGGGGCGAGGGAGTGAAAGCGTGAGAGAGCGAGAGAATGAGAGAGAGGGAGGGGGGCGAGGGAGTGAGAGCGTGAGAGAGCAAGAGAATGAGAGAGGGGGGTGGGGGGGCGAGGAAGTGAAAGCGTGAGAGAGCGAGAGAATGAGAGAGAGAGGGAGAGAATGAGAGAGAGAGTGAGAGAGGGGGGGTGGGGGGCGAGGGAGTGAAAGCGTGAGAGAGCGAGAGAATGAGAGAGGGGGGGTGGGGGGCGAGGGAGTGAGAGCGAGAGAATGAGAGAGAGAGAGAATGAGAGAGAGGGAGGGGGGGCGAGGGAGTGAGAGCGTGAGAGAGCGAGAGAATGAGAGGGGAGGGTGGGGGGCGAGGGAGTGAGAGCTTGAGAGAGCGAGAGAATGAGAGAGAGAGAGAATGAGAGAGAGGGGGGGGGGGGCGAGGGAGTGAGAGCATGAGAAAGAGAGAGAATGAGAGGGGGGGGGCGAGGGAGTGAGAGCGTGAGAGAGCGAGAGAAAGAGAGAGGGGGGTGGGGGGCGAGGGAGTGAGAGCGAGAGAATGAGAGAGAGAGGGAGAGAATGAGAGAGAGAGTGAGAGAGGGGAGTGAGAGCGTGAGAGAGCGAGAGAATGAGAGAGGGGAGGTGGGGGGCGAGGGAGTGAAAGCGTGAGAGAGGGAGAGAATGAGAGAGAGGGAGGGGGGCGAGGGAGTGAGAGCGTGAGAGAGCGAGAGAATGAGAGAGAGGGGGGCTGCGGGGCGAGGGAGTGAGAGCGTGAGAGAGCGAGAGAATGAGAGAGAGGGGGGGTGGGGGGCGAGGGAGTGAAAGCGTGAGAGAGCGAGGGAATGAGAGAGAGGGAGGGGGGCGAGGGAGTGAGAGCGTGAGAGAGCGAGAGAATGAGAGGGGAGGGTGGGGGGCGAGGGAGTGAGAGCTTGAGAGAGCGAGAGAATGAGAGAGAGAGAGAATGAGAGAGAGGGGGGGGCGAGGGAGTGAGAGCATGAGAAAGAGAGAGAATGAGAGGGGGGGGTGCGAGGGAGTGAGAGCGTGAGAGAGCGAGAGAAAGAGAGAGGGGGGTGGGGGGCGAGGGAGTGAGAGCGAGAGAATGAGAGAGAGAGGGAGAGAATGAGAGAGAGAGTGAGAGAGGGGAGTGAGAGCGTGAGAGAGCGAGAGAATGAGAGAGGGGAGGTGGGGGGGCGAGGGAGTGAAAGCGTGAGAGAGGGAGAGAATGAGAGAGAGGGAGGGGGGCGAGGGAGTGAGAGCGTGAGAGAGCGAGAGAATGAGAGAGAGGGGGGCTGCGGGGCGAGGGAGTGAGAGCGTGAGAGAGCGAGAGAATGAGAGAGAGGGGGGGTGGGGGGCGAGGGAGTGAAAGCGTGAGAGAGCGAGGGAATGAGAGAGAGGGAGGGGGGCGAGGGAGTGAGAGCGTGAGAGAGCGAGAGAATGAGAGAGAGGGGGAGTGGGGGGCGAGGGAGTGAGAGCGTGAGAGTGCAAGAGAATGAGAGAGGGGGGGTGGGGGGCGAGGGAGTGAGAGCGTGAGAGAGCGAGAGAATGAGAGAGAGGGGGGGGTGGGGGGCGAGGGAGTGAGAGCGTGAGAGAGCGAGAGAATGAGAGAGGGGGGGGTGGGGGGCGAGGGAGTGAGAGCGTGAGAGAGCGAGAGAATGAGAGAGAGGGGGGTGGGGGGCGAGGGAGTGAAAGCGTGAGAGAGCGAGAGAATGAGAGAGAGGGGGGTGGGGGGCGAGGGAGTGAGAGCGTGAGAGAGCGAGAGAATGAGAGAGAGGAGGGGTGGGGGGGCGAGGGAGTGAGAGCGTGAGAGAGCGAGAGAATGAGAGAGGGCAGGTGGGGGGCGAGGGAGTGAAAGCATGAGAGAGCGAGAGAATGAGAGAGAGGGAGGGGGGCGAGGGAGTGAGAGCGTGAGAGAGCGAGAGAATGAGAGAGAGGGGGGTGGGGGGCGAGGGAGTGAGAGCGTGAGAGAGCGAGAGAATGAGAGAGGGGGGGTGGGGTGCGAGGGAGTGAGAGCGTGAGAGAGCGAGAGAATGAGAGAGGGGAGGTGGGGGGCGAGGGAGTGAAACCGTGAGAGAGCGAGAGAATGAGAGAGGGGGGGTGGGGGGCGAGGGAGTGAAAGCGTGAGAGAGGGAGAGAATGAGAGAGAGGGGGGTGTGGGGGGGCGAGGGAGTGAGAGCGTGAGAGAGCGAGAGAATGAGAGAGGGGAGGTGGGGGGCGAGGGAGTGAAACCGAGAGAGAGCGAGAGAATGAGAGAGGGGGGGTGGGGGGCGAGGGAGTGAGAGCGTGAGAGAGCGAGAGAATGAGAGAGAGAGGGAGAGAATGAGAGAGAGAGTGAGAGAGGAGAGTGAGAGAGTGAGAGAGCGAGAGAATGAGAGAGGGGAGGTGGGGGGCGAGGGAGTGAAAGCGTGAGAGAGCGAGAGAATGAGAGAGAGGGAGAGGGGGCGAGGGAGTGAGAGCGTGAGAGAGCGAGAGAATGAGAGAGGGGGGTGGGGGGCGAGGGAATGAGAGCGTGAGAGAGCGAGAGAATGTGAGAGGGGGGGTGGGAGGCGAGGGAGTGAGAGCGTGAGAGAGCGAGAGAATGAGAGAGAGAGAGAATGAGAGAGAGGGAGGGGGGGCGAGGGAGTGAGAGCGTGAGAAAGAGAGAGAATGAGAGAGAGGGAGGGGGGGCGAGGGAGTGAAAGCGTGAGAGAGCGAGAGAATGAGAGAGGGGGGGGGGTGGGGGCCGAGGGAGTGAAAGCGTGAGAGAGCGAGAGAATGAGAGAGGGGGGGGTGGGGGCCGAGGGAGTGAAAGCGTGAGAGAGCGAGAGAATGAGAGAGAGGGAGAGGGGGCGAGGGAGTGAGAGCGTGAGAGAGCGAGAGAATGAGAGAGGGGGGTGGGGGGCGAGGGAATGAGAGCGTGAGAGAGCGAGAGAATGAGAGAGGGGGGGTGGGGGGCGAGGGAGTGAGAGCGTGAGAGAGCGAGAGAATGAGAGAGAGAGAGAATGAGAGAGAGGGAGGGGGGGCGAGTGAGTGAGAGCGTGAGAAAGAGAGAGAATGAGAGAGAGGGAGGGGGGGGCGAGGGAGTGAAAGCGTGAGAGAGCGAGAGAATGAGAGAGGGGGGGGTGGGGGCCGAGGGAGTGAAAGCGTGAGAGAGCGAGAGAATAAGAGAGTGGGGGGGGTGGGGGCCGAGGGAGTGAAAGCATGAGAGAGCGAGAGAATGAGAGAGAGGGGGTGGGGGGCGAGGGAGTGAGAGCGTGAGAGAGAGAGAGAATGAGAGAGAGGGGGTGGGGGCGAGGGAGTGAGAGCGTGAGAGAGCGAGAGAATGAGAGAGAGGGAGTGTGGGGGGGCGAGGGAGTGATAGTGTGAGAGAGCGAGAGAATGAGAGAGAGGGAGGGTGGGGGGCAAGGGAGTGAAAGCGTGAGAGAGCGAGAGAATGAGAGAGGGGGGGCTGGGGGCCAAGGGAGTGAAAGCGGGAGAGAGCGATAGAATGAGAGAGGGGGGGTTGGGGGCCGAGGGAGTGAAAGCGTGAGAGAGCGAGAGAATGAGAGAGAGAGGGAGAGAATGAGAGAGAGGGGGCTGGGGGGCGAGGGAGTGAGAGCGTGAGAGAGCGAGAGAATGAGAGAGAGAGAGAATGAGAGAGAGGGAGGGGGGGGGCGAGGGAGTGAAAGCGTGAGAGAGAGAGAGAATGAGAGAGCGAGAGAATGAGAGAGAGGGAGGGGGGGGGGCGAGGGAGTGAAAGCGTGAGAGAGTGAGAGAATGAGAGAGAGGGAGGGGGGCGAGGGAGTGAGAGCGTGAGAGAGCAAGAGAATGAGAGAGAGGGAGGGGGGCGAGGGAGTGAAAGCGTGAGAGAGCGAGAGAATGAGAGAGGGGGGGTGGGGGGCGAGTGAGTGAGAGCGTGAGAGAGCGAGAGAATGAGAGAGAGAGAGAATGAGAGAGAGGGCGGGGGGGCGAGTAGTGAGAGCGTGAGAGAGAGAGAGAATGAGAGAGCGAGAGAATGAGAGAGAGGGAGGGGGGGGCGAGCCAGTGAAAGCGTGAGAGAGCGAGAGAATGAGAGAGAGGGAGGGGGGCGAGGAAGTGAGAGCGTGAGAGAGCGAGAGAATGAGAGAGGGGGGGTGGGGGGCGAGGAAGTGAAAGCGTGAGAGAGCGAGAGAATGAGAGAGAGAGGGAGAGAATGAGAGAGAGAGTGAGAGAGGGGGGGTGGGGGGCGAGGGAGTGAAAGCGTGAGAGAGCGAGAGAATGAGAGAGGGGGCGTGGGGGGCGAGGGAGTGAGAGCATGAGAGAGCGAGAGAATGAGAGAGAGAGAGAATGATAGAGAGGGAGGGGGGGCGAGGGAGTGAGAGCGTGAGAGAGCGAGAGAATGAGAGAGGGGGTGGGGGGCGAGGGAGTGAGAGCGTGAGAGAGCGAGAGAATGAGAGAGGGGAGGTGGGGGGCGAGGGAGTGAAACCGTGAGAGAGCGAGAGAATGAGAGAGGGGGGGTGGGGGGCGAGGGAGTGAAAGCGTGAGAGAGGGAGAGAATGAGAGAGAAGGGGTGTGGGGGGGCGAGGGAGTGTGAGAGCGAGAGAATGAGAGAGGGGAGGTGGGGGGCGAGGGAGTGAAACCGTGAGAGAGCGAGAGAATGAGAGAGGGGGGGTGGGGGGCGAGGGAGTGAGAGCGTGAGAGAGCGAGAGAATGAGAGAGAGAGGGAGAGAATGAGAGAGAGAGTGAGAGAGGGGAGTGAGAGAGTGAGAGAGCGAGAGAATGAGAGAGGGGAGGTGGGGGCGAGGGAGTGAAAGCGTGAGAGAGCGAGAGAATGAGAGAGAGGGAGAGGGGGCGAGGGAGTGAGAGCGCGAGAGAGCGAGAGAATGAGAGAGGGGGGGTGGGGGGCGAGGGAGTGAGAGCGTGAGAGAGCGAGAGAATGAGAGAGAGAGAGAATGAGAGAGAGGGAGGGGGGGCGAGGGAGTGAGAGCGTGAGAAAGAGAGAGAATGAGAGAGAGGGAGGGGGGGCGAGGGAGTGAAAGCGTGAGAGAGCGAGAGAATGAGAGAGGGGGGGGGTGGGGGCCGAGGGAGTGAAAGCGTGAGAGAGCGAGAGAATGAGAGAGGGGGGGGTGGGGGCCGAGGGAGTGAAAGCGTGAGAGAATGAGAGAATGAGAGAGAGGGAGAGGGGGCGAGGGAGTGAGAGCGTGAGAGAGCGAGAGAATGAGAGAGGGGGGTGGGGGGCGAGGGAATGAGAGCGTGAGAGAGCGAGAGAATGAGAGAGGGGGGGTGGGGGGCGAGGGAGTGAGAGCATGAGAGAGCGAGAGAATGAGAGAGAGAGAGAATGAGAGAGAGGGGGGGGGGGCGAGTGAGTGAGAGCGTGAGTAAGAGAGAGAATGAGAGAGAGGGAGGGGGGGCGAGGGAGTGAAAGCGTGAGAGAGCGAGAGAATGAGCGAGAGGGGGGGTGGGGGGCGAGGGAGTGAAAGCGTGAGAGAGCGAGAGAATGAGCGAGAGGGGGGGTGGGGGGCGAGGGAGTGAAAGTGTGAGAGAGCGAGAGAATGAGAGAGGGGGGTGGGGGGCGAGGGAATGAGAGCGTGAGAGAGCGAGAGAATGAGAGGGGGGGGGGGGTGGGGGCCGAGGGAGTGAAAGCGTGAGGGAGCGAGAGAATGAGAGAGAGGGGGTGGGGGGCGAGGGAGTGAGAGCGTGAGAGAGCGAGAGAATGAGAGAGAGGGGGTGGGGGCGAGGGAGTGAGAGCGTGAGAGAGCGAGAGAATGAGAGAGAGGGAGGGTGGGGGGCAAGGGAGTGAAAGCGTGAGAGAGCGAGAGAATGAGAGAGGGGGGGGTGGGGGCCGAGGGAGTGAAAGCGTGAGAGAGCGAGAGAATGAGAGAGGGGGGGTTGGAGGCCGAGGGAGTGAAAGCGTGAGAGAGCGAGAGAATGAGAGAGAGAGGGAGAGAATGAGAGACAGGGGGTGGGGGGCGAGGGAGTGAGAGCGTGAGAGAGCGAGAGAATGAGAGAGAGAGAGAATTATAGAGAGGGAGGGGGGGGCGAGTGAGTGAGAGCGTGAGAGAGAGAGAGAATGAGAGAGAGGGAGGGGGGGCGAGGGAGTGAGAGTGTGAGCGAGCGAGAGAATGAGAGAGGGTGGGTGGGGGCCGAGGGAGTGAAAGCTTGAGAGAGCGAGAGAATGAGAGAGGGGGGGGTGGGGGGCGAGGGAGTGAGAGCGTGAGAGAGTGAGAGAATGAGAGAGAGAGAGAATGAGAGAGAGGGAGGGGGGGGGTGAGGGAGTGAGAGCGTGAGAGAGAGAGAGAATGAGAGAGCGAGAGAATGAGAGAGAGGGAGGGGGGGGCGAGGGAGTGAAAGCGTGAGAGAGTGAGAGAATGAGAGAGAGGGAGGGGGGCGAGGGAGTGAAAGCGTGAGAGAGCGAGAGAATGAGAGAGGGGGGGTGGGGGGCGAGGGAGTGAGAGCGTGAGAGAGCGAGAGAATGAGAGAGAGAGAGAATGAGAGAGAGGGAGGGGGGGCGAGGGAGTGAGAGCGTGAGAGAGAGAGAGAATGAGAGAGCGAGAGAATGAGAGAGAGGGAGGGGGGGGCGAGCTAGTGAAAGCGTGAGAGAGCGAGAGAATGAGAGAGAGGGAGGGGGGCGAGGGAGTGAGAGCGTGAGAGAGCGAGAGAATGAGAGAGGGGTGTGGGGGGCGAGGGAGTGAGAGCTTGAGAGAGCGAGAGAATGAGAGAGGGGGGGTGGGGGGCGAGGAAGTGAAAGCGTGAGAGAGCGAGAGAATGAGAGAGAGAGGGAGAGAATGAGAGAGAGAGTGAGAGAGGGGGGGTGGGGGGCGAGGGAGTGAAAGCGTGAGAGAGCGAGAGAATGAGAGAGGGGGGTGGGGGGCAAGGGAGTGAGAGCGTGAGAGAGCGAGAGAATGAGAGAGAGAGAGAATGAGAGAGAGGGAGGGGGGGGGCGAGGGAGTGAGAGCGTGAGAGAGCGAGAGAATGAGAGAGGGGGGGTGGGGGGGGGAGGTAGTGAGAGCGTGAGAGAGCGAGAGAATGAGAGAGAGAGAGAATGAGAGAGAGGAAGGGGGGGCGAGGGAGTGAGAGCGTGAGAAAGAGAGAGAATGAGAGAGAGGGAGGGGGGGTGAGCGAGTGAGAGCGTGAGAGAGCGAGAGAATGAGAGAGGGGGGTGGGGGGCGAGGGAGTGAGAGCGTGAGAGAGCGAGAGAATGAGAGAGAGAGGGAGAGAATGAGAGAGAGAGTGAGAGAGGGGAGTGAGAGCGTGAGCGAGCGAGAGAATGAGAGAGGGGAGGTGGGGGGCGAGGGAGTGAAAGCGTGAGAGAGGGAGAGAATGAGAGAGAGGGAGGGGGGCGAGGGAGTGAGAGCGTGAGAGAGCGAGAGAATGAGAGAGAGGGGGGGTGGGGGGCGAGGGAGTGAGAGCGTGAGAGAGCGAGAGAATGAGGCAGAGGGGGGGTGGGGGGCGAGGGAGTGAAAGCGTGAGAGAGCGAGAGAATGAGAGAGAGGGAGGGGGGCGAGGGAGTGAGAGCGTGAGAGAGCGAGAGAATGAGAGAGGGGTGGGTGGGGGGCGAGGGAGAGAGCGTGAGAGAGCGAGAGAATGAGAGAGGGGGGGTGGGGGGCGAGGGAGTGAGAGCGTGAGAGAGCGAGAGAATGAGAGAGAGAGGGAGAGAATGAGAGAGAGAGTGAGAGAGGGGAGTGAGAGCGTGAGAGAGCGAGAGAATGAGAGAGGGGAGGTGGGGGGGCGAGGGAGTGAAAGCGTGAGAGAGGGAGAGAATGAGAGAGAGGGGGTGTGGGGGGGGCGAGGGAGTGATAGCGTGAGAGAGCGAGAGAATGAGAGAGGGGGGGTGGGGGGCGAGGGAGTGAGAGCGTGAGAGAGCGAGAGAATGAGAGAGAGGAGGGGTGGGGGGCGAGGGAGTGAGAGCGTGAGAGAGCGAGAGAATGAGAGAGGGCAGGTGGGGGGCGAGGGAGTGAAAGCGTGAGAGAGCGAGAGAATGAGAGAGAGGGAGGGGGGCGAGGGAGTGAGAGCGTGAGAGAGCGAGAGAATGAGAGAGAGGGGGGGTGGGGGGCGAGGGAGTGAGAGCGTGAGAGAGCGAGAGAATGAGAGAGGGGGGGTGGGGGGCGAGGGAGTGAGAGCGTGAGAGAGCGAGAGAATGAGAGAGGGGAGGTGGGGGGCGAGGGAGTGAAACCGTGAGAGAGCAAGAGAATGAGAGAGGGGGGGTGGGGGGCGAGGGAGTGAAAGCGTGAGAGAGGGAGAGAATGAGAGAGAGGGGGTGTGGGGGGGCGAGGGAGTGAGAGCGTGAGAGAGCGAGAGAATGAGAGAGGTGAGGTGGGGGGCGAGGGAGTGAAACCGAGAGAGAGCGAGAGAATGAGAGAGGGGGGTGGGAGGCGAGGGAGTGAGAGCGTGAGAGAGCGAGAGAATGAGAGAGGGGAGGTGGGGGGCGAGGGAGTGAAAGCGTGAGAGAGCGAGAGAATGAGAGAGAGGGAGAGGGGGCGAGGGAGTGAGAGCGTGAGAGAGCGAGAGAATGAGAGAGGGGGGTGGGGGGCGAGGGAATGAGAGCGTGAGAGAGCGAGAGAATGTGAGAGGGGGGTGGGGGGCGAGGGAGTGAGAGCGTGAGAGAGCGAGAGAATGAGAGAGAGAGAGAATGAGAGAGAGGGAGGGGGGCGAGGGAGTGAGAGCGTGAGAAAGAGAGAGAATGAGAGAGAGGGAGGGGGGGGCGAGGGAGTGAAAGCGTGAGAGAGCGAGAGAATGAGAGAGGGGGGGGGGTGGGGGCCGAGGGAGTGAAAGCGTGAGAGAGCGAGAGAATGAGAGGGGGGGGTGGGGGCCGAGGGAGTGAAAGCGTGAGAGAGCGAGAGAATGAGAGAGAGGGATAGGGGGCGAGGGAGTGAGAGCGTGAGAGAGCGAGAGAATGAGAGAGGGGGGTGGGGGGCGAGGGAATGAGAGCGTGAGAGAGCGAGAGAATGAGAGAGGGGGGGTGGGGGGCGAGGGAGTGAGAGCGTGAGAGAGCGAGAGAATGAGAGAGAGAGAGAATGAGAGAGAGGGAGGGGGGGCGAGTGAGTGAGAGCGTGAGAAAGAGAGAGAATGAGAGAGAGGGAGGGGGGGGCGAGGGAGTGAAAGCGTGAGAGAGCGAGAGAATGAGAGAGGGGGGGGTGGGGGCCGAGGGAGTGAAAGCGTGAGAGAGCGAGAGAATGAGAGAGGGGGGGGGTGGGGGCCGAGGGAGTGAAAGCGTGAGAGAGCGAGAGAATGAGAGAGAGGGGGTGGGGGGCGAGGGAGTGAGAGCGTGAGAGAGCGAGAGAATGAGAGAGAGGGGGTGGGGGCGAGGGAGTGAGAGCGTGAGAGAGCGAGAGAATGAGAGAGAGGGGGTGTGGGGGGGCGAGGGAGTGATAGTGTGAGAGAGCGAGGGAATGAGAGAGAGGGAGGGTGGGGGGCAAGGGAGTGAAAGCGTGAGAGAGCGAGAGAATGAGAGAGGGGGGGGTGGGGGCCAAGGGAGTGAAAGCGTGAGAGAGCGAGAGAATGAGAGAGGGGGGGTTGGGGGCCGAGGGAGTGAAAGCGTGAGAGAGCGAGAGAATGAGAGAGAGAGGGAGAGAATGAGAGAGAGGGGGTGGGGGGCGAGGGAGTGAGAGCGTGAGAGAGCGAGAGAATGAGAGAGAGAGAGAATTAGAGAGAGGGAGGGGGGGCGAGTGAGTGAGAGCGTGAGAGAGAGAGAGAATGAGAGAGAGGGAGGGGGGCGAGGGAGTGAGAGTGTGAGAGAGCGAGAGAATGAGAGAGTGTGGGTGGGGGCCGAGGGAGTGAAAGCGTGAGAGAGCGAGAGAATGAGAGAGGGGGGGTGGGGGGCGAGGGAGTGAGAGCGTGAGAGAGCGAGAGAATGAGAGAGAGAGAGAATGAGAGAGAGGGAGGGGGGGGCGAGGGAGTGAGAGCGTGAGAGAGAGAGAGAATGAGAGAGCGAGAGAATGAGAGAGAGGGAGGGGGGGGCGAGGGAGTGAAAGCGTGAGAGAGTGAGAGAATGAGAGAGAGGGAGGGGGGCGAGGGAGTGAGAGCGTGAGAGAGCAAGAGAATGAGAGAGAGGGAGGGGGGCGAGGGAGTGAAAGCGTGAGAGAGCGAGAGAATGAGAGAGGGGGGGTGGGGGGCGAGGGAGTGAGAGCGTGAGAGAGCGAGAGAATGAGAGAGAGAGAATGAGAGAGAGGGCGGGGGGGCGAGGCAGTGAGAGCGTGAGAGAGAGAGAGAATGAGAGAGCGAGAGAATGAGAGAGAGGGAGGGGGGGCGAGCTAGTGAAAGCGTGAGAGAGCGAGAGAATGAGAGAGAGGGAGGGGGGCGAGGGAGTGAGAGCGTGAGAGAGCGAGAGAATGAGAGAGGGGGGTGGGGGGGCGAGGGAGTGAGAGCGTGAGAGAGCGAGAGAATGAGAGAGAGAGGGTGGGGGGCGAGGGAGTGAGAGCGTGAGAGAGCGAGAGAATGAGAGAGGGGGGGTGGGGGGCGAGGAAGTGAAAGCGTGAGAGAGCGAGAGAATGAGAGAGAGAGGGAGAGAATGAGAGAGAGAGTGAGAGAGGGGGGGTGGGGGGCGAGGGAGTCAAAGCGTGAGAGAGCGAGAGAATGAGAGAGGGGGCGTGGGGGGCGAGGGAGTGAGAGCGTGAGAGAGCGAGAGAATGAGAGAGAGAGAGAATGATAGAGAGGGAGGGGGGGGCGAGGGAGTGAGAGCGTGAGAGAGCGAGAGAATGAGAGAGGGGGGGTGGGGGCGAGGGAGTGAGAGCGTGAGAGAGCGAGAGAATGAGAGAGGGGAGGTGGGGGGCGAGGGAGTGAAACCATGAGAGAGCGAGAGAATGAGAGAGGGGGGGTGGGGGGCGAGGGAGTGAAAGCGTGAGAGAGGGAGAGAATGAGAGAGAAGGGGTGTGGGGGGGCGAGGGAGTGAGAGAGCGAGAGAATGAGAGAGGGGAGGTGGGGGGCGAGGGAGTGAAACCGTGAGAGAGCGAGAGAATGAGAGAGGGGGGGTGGGGGGCGAGGGAGTGAGAGCGTGAGAGAGCGAGAGAATGAGAGAGAGAGGGAGAGAATGAGAGAGAGAGTGAGAGAGGGGAGTGAGAGAGTGAGAGAGCGAGAGAATGAGAGAGGGGAGGTGGGGGGCGAGGGAGTGAAAGCGTGAGAGAGCGAGAGAATGAGAGAGAGGGAGAGGGGGCGAGGGAGTGAGAGCGTGAGAGAGCGAGAGAATGAGAGAGGGGGGGTGGGGGGCGAGGAAGTGAAAGCGTGAGAGAGCGAGAGAATGAGAGAGAGAGGGAGAGAATGAGAGAGAGAGTGAGAGAGGGGGGGTGGGGGGCGAGGGAGTGAAAGCGTGAGAGAGCGAGAGAATGAGAGAGGGGGGTGGGTGGCGAGGGAGTGAGAGCGTGAGAGAGCGAGAGAATGAGAGAGAGAGAGAATGAGAGAGAGGGAGGGGGGGCGAGGGAGTGTGAGCGTGAGAGAGCGAGAGAATGAGAGAGGGGGGGTGGGGGGCGAGGGAGTGAGAGCGTGAGAGAGCGAGAGAATGAGAGAGAGAGAGAATGAGAGAGAGGGAGGGGGGGCGAGGGAGTGAGAGCGTGAGAAAGAGAGAGAAAGAGAGAGAGGGAGGGGGGGTGAGGGAGTGAGAGCGTGAGAGAGCGAGAGAATGAGAGAGGGGGGTGGGGGGCGAGGGAGTGAGAGCGTGAGAGAGCGAGAGAATGAGAGAGAGAGGGAGAGAATGAGAGAGAGAGTGAGAGAGGGGAGTGAGAGAGTGAGAGAGTGCGAGAGAATGAGAGAGGGGAGGTGGGGGGCGAGGGAGTGAAAGCGTGAGAGAGGGAGAGAATGAGAGAGAGGGAGGGGGCGAGGGAGTGAGAGCGTGAGAGAGCGAGAGAATGAGAGAGAGGGGGGGTGGGGGGCGAGGGAGTGAGAGCGTGAGAGAGCGAGAGAATGAGAGAGAGGGGGGGTGGGGGGCGAGGGAGTGAAAGCGTGAGAGAGCGAGAGAATGAGAGAGAGGGAGGGGGGCGAGGGAGTGAGAGCGTGAGAGAGCGAGAGAATGAGAGAGGGGGGGGTGGGGGGCGAGGGAGAGAGCGTGAGAGAGCGAGAGAATGAGAGAGGGGGGGTGGGGGGCGAGGGAGTGAGAGCGTGAGAGAGCGAGAGAATGAGAGAGAGAGGGAGAGAATGAGAGAGAGAGTGAGAGAGGGGAGTGAGAGCGTGAGAGAGCGAGAGAATGAGAGAGGGGAGGTGGGGGGGGCGAGGGAGTGAAAGCGTGAGAGAGGGAGAGAATGAGAGAGAGGGGGTGTGGGGGGGGCGAGGGAGTGATAGCGTGAGAGAGCGAGAGAATGAGAGAGGGGGGGTGGGGGGCGAGGGAGTGAGAGCGTGAGAGAGCGAGAGAATGAGAGAGAGAGAGAATGAGAGAGAGGGAGGGGGGGCGAGGGAGTGAGAGCGTGAGAAAGAGAGAGAATGAGAGAGAGGGAGGGGGGGTGAGGGAGTGAGAGCGTGAGAGAGCGAGAGAATGAGAGAGGGGGGTGGGGGGCGAGGGAGTGAGAGCGTGAGAGAGCGAGAGAATGAGAGAGAGAGAATGAGAGAGAGGGCGGGGGGGCGAGGCAGTGAGAGCGTGAGAGAGAGAGAGAATGAGAGAGCGAGAGAATGAGAGAGAGGGAGGGGGGGCGAGCTAGTGAAAGCGTGAGAGAGCGAGAGAATGAGAGAGAGGGAGGGGGGCGAGGGAGTGAGAGCGTGAGAGAGCGAGAGAATGAGAGAGGGGGGTGGGGGGGCGAGGGAGTGAGAGCGTGAGAGAGCGAGAGAATGAGAGAGAGAGGGTGGGGGGCGAGGGAGTGAGAGCGTGAGAGAGCGAGAGAATGAGAGAGGGGGGGTGGGGGCGAGGAAGTGAAAGCGTGAGAGAGCGAGAGAATGAGAGAGAGAGGGAGAGAATGAGAGAGAGAGTGAGAGAGGGGGGGTGGGGGGCGAGGGAGTCAAAGCGTGAGAGAGCGAGAGAATGAGAGAGGGGGCGTGGGGGACGAGGGAGTGAGAGCGTGAGAGAGCGAGAGAATGAGAGAGAGAGAGAATGATAGAGAGGGAGGGGGGGCGAGGGAGTGAGAGCGTGAGAGAGCGAGAGAATGAGAGAGGGGGGGTGGGGGGCGAGGGAGTGAGAGCGTGAGAGAGCGAGAGAATGAGAGAGGGGAGGTGGGGGGCGAGGGAGTGAAACCATGAGAGAGCGAGAGAATGAGAGAGGGGGGGTGGGGGGCGAGGGAGTGAAAGCGTGAGAGAGGGAGAGAATGAGAGAGAAGGGGTGTGGGGGGGCGAGGGAGTGAGAGAGCGAGAGAATGAGAGAGGGGAGGTGGGGGGCGAGGGAGTGAAACCGTGAGAGAGCGAGAGAATGAGAGGGGGGGGTGGGGGGCGAGGGAGTGAGAGCGTGAGAGAGCGAGAGAATGAGAGAGAGAGGGAGAGAATGAGAGAGAGAGTGAGAGAGGGGAGTGAGAGAGTGAGAGAGCGAGAGAATGAGAGAGGGGAGGTGGGGGGCGAGGGAGTGAAAGCGTGAGAGAGCGAGAGAATGAGAGAGAGGGAGAGGGGGCGAGGGAGTGAGAGCGTGAGAGAGCGAGAGAATGAGAGAGGGGGATGGGGGGCGAGGAAGTGAAAGCGTGAGAGAGCGAGAGAATGAGAGAGAGAGGGAGAGAATGAGAGAGAGAGTGAGAGATGGGGGGTGGGGGGCGAGGGAGTGAAAGCGTGAGAGAGCGAGAGAATGAGAGAGGGGGGGTGGGTGGCGAGGGAGTGAGAGCGTGAGAGAGCGAGAGAATGAGAGAGAGAGAGAATGAGAGAGAGGGAGGGGGGGGCGAGGGAGTGAGAGCGTGAGAGAGCGAGAGAATGAGAGACGGGGGGTGGGGGGCGAGGGAGTGAGAGCGTGAGAGAGCGAGAGAATGAGAGAGAGAGAGAATGAGAGAGAGGGAGGGGGGGCGAGGGAGTGAGAGCGTGAGAAAGAGAGAGAATGAGAGAGAGGGAGGGGGGGTGAGGGAGTGAGAGCGTGAGAGAGCGAGAGAATGAGAGAGGGGGGTGGGGGGCGAGGGAGTGAGAGCGTGAGAGAGCGAGAGAATGAGAGAGAGAGGGAGAGAATGAGAGAGAGAGTGAGAGAGGGGAGTGAGAGAGTGAGAGAGTGCGAGAGAATGAGAGAGGGGAGGTGGGGGGCGAGGGAGTGAAAGCGTGAGAGAGGGAGAGAATGAGAGAGAGGGAGGGGGGCGAGGGAGTGAGAGCGTGAGAGAGCGAGAGAATGAGAGAGAGGGGGGGTGGGGGGCGAGGGAGTGAGAGCGTGAGAGAGCGAGAGAATGAGAGAGAGGGGGGGTGGGGGGCGAGGGAGTGAAAGCGTGAGAGAGCGAGAGAATGAGAGAGAGGGAGGGGGGCGAGGGAGTGAGAGAGCGAGAGAATGAGAGAGGGGGGGGGTGGGGGGCGAGGGAGAGAGCGTGAGAGAGCGAGAGAATGAGAGAGGGGGGGTGGGGGGCGAGGGAGTGAGAGCGTGAGAGAGCGAGAGAATGAGAGAGAGAGGGAGAGAATGAGAGAGAGAGTGAGAGAGGGGAGTGAGAGCGTGAGAGAGCGAGAGAATGAGAGAGGGGAGGTGGGGGGGGCGAGGGAGTGAAAGCGTGAGAGAGGGAGAGAATGAGAGAGAGGGGGTGTGGGGGGGGCGAGGGAGTGATAGCGTGAGAGAGCGAGAGAATGAGAGAGGGGGGGTGGGGGGCGAGGGAGTGAGAGCGTGAGAGAGCGAGAGAATGAGAGAGAGAGAGAATGAGAGAGAGGGAGGGGGGGCGAGGGAGTGAGAGCGTGAGAAAGAGAGAGAATGAGAGAGAGGGAGGGGGGGTGAGGGAGTGAGAGCGTGAGAGAGCGAGAGAATGAGAGAGAGGGAGAGGGGGCGAGGGAGTGAGAGCGTGAGAGAGCGAGAGAATGAGAGAGGGGGGGTGGGGGGCGAGGAAGTGAAAGCGTAAGAGAGCGAGAGAATGAGAGAGAGAGGGAGAGAATGAGAGAGAGAGTGAGAGAGGGGGGGTGGGGGGCGAGGGAGTGAAAGCGTGAGAGAGCGAGAGAATGAGAGAGGGGGGGTGGGTGGCGAGGGAGTGAGAGCGTGAGAGAGCGAGAGAATGAGAGAGAGAGAGAATGAGAGAGAAGGAGGGGGGGGCGAGGGAGTGAGAGCGTGAGAGAGCGAGAGAATGAGAGAGGGGGGGTGGGGGGCGAGGGAGTGAGAGCGTGAGAGAGCGAGAGAATGAGAGAGAGAGAGAATGAGAGAGAGGGAGGGGGGGCGAGGGAGTGAGAGCGTGAGAAAGAGAGAGAATGAGAGAGAGGGAGGGGGGGTGAGGGAGTGAGAGCGTGAGAGAGCGAGAGAATGAGAGAGGGGGGTGGGGGGCGAGGGAGTGAGAGCGTGAGAGAGCGAGAGAATGAGAGAGAGAGGGAGAGAATGAGAGAGAGAGTGAGAGAGGGGAGTGAGAGAGTGAGAGAGTGCGAGAGAATGAGAGAGGGGAGGTGGGGGGCGAGGGAGTGAAAGCGTGAGAGAGGGAGAGAATGAGAGAGAGGGAGGGGGGCGAGGGAGTGCGAGCGTGAGAGAGCGAGAGAATGAGAGAGAGGGGGGGTGGGGGGCGAGGGAGTGAGAGCGTGAGAGAGCGAGAGAATGAGAGAGAGGGGGGGTGGGAGGCGAGGGAGTGAAAGCGTGAGAGAGCGAGAGAATGAGAGAGAGGGAGGGGGGCGAGGGAGTGAGAGCGTGAGAGAGCGAGAGAATGAGAGAGGGGGGGGTGGGGGGCGAGGGAGAGAGCGTGAGAGAGCGAGAGAATGAGAGAGGGGGGGTGGGGGGCGAGGGAGTGAGAGCGTGAGAGAGCGAGAGAATGAGAGAGAGAGGGAGAGAATGAGAGAGAGAGTGAGAGAGGGGAGTGAGAGCGTGAGAGAGCGAGAGAATGAGAGAGGGGAGGTGGGGGGGGTGAGGGAGTGAAAGCGTGAGAGAGGGAGAGAATGAGAGAGAGGGGGTGTGGGGGGGGCGAGGGAGTGATAGCGTGAGAGAGCGAGAGAATGAGAGAGGGGGGGTGGGGGGCGAGGGAGTGAGAGCGTGAGAGAGCGAGAGAATGAGAGAGAGAGAGAATGAGAGAGAGGGAGGGGGGGCGAGGGAGTGAGAGCGTGAGAAAGAGAGAGAATGAGAGAGAGGGAGGGGGGGTGAGGGAGTGAGAGCGTGAGAGAGCGAGAGAATGAGAGAGGGGGGTGGGGGGCGAGGGAGTGAGAGCGTGAGAGAGCGAGAGAATGAGAGAGAGAGGGAGAGAATGAGAGAGAGAGTGAGAGAGGGGAGTGAGAGCGTGAGAGAGCGAGAGAATGAGAGAGGGGAGGTGGGGGGCGAGGGAGTGAAAGCGTGAGAGAGGGAGAGAATGAGAGAGAGGGAG
Source organism: Scyliorhinus torazame (assembly GCF_047496885.1). NCBI lineage: Eukaryota > Metazoa > Chordata > Chondrichthyes > Carcharhiniformes > Scyliorhinidae > Scyliorhinus > Scyliorhinus torazame. Next base: position 14,517,826 of record NC_092737.1, read on the forward strand.
GGGGGCGAGGGAGTGAGAGCGTGAGAGAGCGAGAGAATGAGAGAGAGGGGGGGTGGGGGGCGAGGGAGTGAGAGCGTGAGAGAGCGAGAGAATGAGAGAGAGGGGGGGTGGGGGGCGAGGGAGTGAAAGCGTGAGAGAGCGAGAGAATGAGAGAGAGGGATGGGGGCGAGGGAGTGAGAGCGTGAGAGAGCGAGAGAATGAGAGAGGGGGGGTGGGGGGCGAGGGAGAGAGCGTGAGAGAGCGAGAGAATGAGAGAGGGGGGGTGGGGGGCGAGGGAGTGAGAGCGTGAGAGAGCGAGAGAATGAGAGAGAGAGGGAGAGAATGAGAGAGAGAGTGAGAGAGGGGAGTGAGAGCGTGAGAGAGCGAGAGAATGAGAGAGGGGAGGTGGGGGGGCGAGGGAGTGAAAGCGTGAGAGAGGGAGAGAATGAGAGAGAGGGGGTGTGGGGGGGGCGAGGGAGTGATAGCGTGAGAGAGCGAGAGAATGAGAGATGGGAGCTGGGGGGCGAGGGAGTGAAAGCGTGAGAGAGCGAGAGAATGAGAGAGGGGAGGTGGGGGGCGAGGGAGTGAAAGCGTGAGAGAGCGAGAGAATGAGAGAGGGGGGGTGGGGGGCGAGGGAGTGAGAGCGTGAGAGAGCGAGAGAATGAGAGAGAGAGGGAGAGAATGAGAGAGAGAGTGAGAGAGGGGAGTGGGAGAGTGAGAGAGCGAGAGAATGAGAGAGGGGAGGTGGGGGGCGAGGGAGTGAAAGCCTGAGAGAGCGAGAGAATGAGAGAGAGAGAGGGGCGAGGGGGTGAGAGCGTGCGAGAGTGATGTCATGATACCCACATCCGCATATCATGGTGCAATCACACACACACTGACGGACAGGCAGTTGGACCAACCAACACACACATAACGTCGCAGCCAATCACCAGTGAGAGCACACGCACTATAAAACAGGGAACACCACAGTTCCCGCTCATTCTACCAGGAGACAGCTCAGGGCACAGAGCTCACAGTGCGCCACTCAGACATAGACCATGTGCTGAATGCCCCACTAAGATAGTGATCGGGCTGGGTCCACAGGTTAGCTGGTGAAGCACGAACCCAAGCCAGCAGTTAGTTGTTACCATAGATTAGACAATAAAACAGAGTTGTACCATCTGCAGCCGTGTTGGATCATTTTTGCATCGGAACACCCAACACGACAAGCGAGAGAATGAGAGAGAGAGAGGGGGGCAAGGGGGTGAGAGCGTGAGAGAGCGAGAGAATGAGAGAGGGGGGGCGAGGGGGTGAGAGCGTGAGAGAGCGAGAGAATGAGAGAGAGAGAGGGAGAGGGGGCGAGGGAGTGAGAGCGTGAGAGAGCGAGAGAATGAGAGAGAGAGAGGGAGTGAGGGGGGGCGAGGGGGTGAGAGCGTGAGAGAGCGAGAGAATGAGAGAGAGAGAGGGAGAGAATGAGTGACAGAGCGAGAGAATGAGAGAGCGAGAGGGAGAGAGGGGGGCGAGGGGGTGAGAGCGTGAGAGAGCGAGAGAATGAGAGAGGGGGGGGGCGAGGGGGTGAGAGCGTGAGAGAGCGAGAGAATGAAAGAGAGGGAGAGGGGGCAAGGGAGTGAGAGCGTGAGAGAGCGAGAGAATGAGAGGGGGGGAGAGAGGGGGGCAAGGGGGTGTGAGCGTGAGAGAGCGAGAGAATGAGAGAGAGGGAGAGGGGGGCGAGGGAGTGAGAGCGTGAGAGAGCGAGAGAATGAGAGAGGGGGGGTGGGGGGCGAGGGAGTGAGAGCGTGAGAGAGCGAGAGAATGAGAGAGGGAGAGAATGAGAGAGAGGGGGTGTGGGGGGGGCGAGGGAATGATAGCGTGAGAGAGCGAGAGAATGAGAGAGGGGGGGTTGGGGGCGAGGGAGTGAGAGCGTGAGAGAGCGAGAGAATGGGAGAGAGAGAGAATGAGAGAGAGGGAGGGGGGGCGAGGGAGTGAGAGCGTGAGAAAGAGAGAGAATGAGAGAGAGGGAGGGGGGGTGAGGGAGTGAGAGCGTGAGAGAGCGAGAGAATGAGAGAGGGGGGTGGGGGGCGAGGGAGTGAGAGCGTGAGAGAGCGAGAGAATGAGAGAGAGACGGAGAGAATGAGAGAGAGAGTGAGAGAGGGGAGTGAGAGCGTGAGAGAGCGAGAGAATAAGAGAGGGGAGGTGGGGGGCGAGGGAGTGAAAGCGTGAGAGAGGGAGAGAATGAGAGAGAGAGAGGGGGGCGAGGGAGTGAGAGCGTGAGAGAGCGAGAGAATGAGAGAGAGGGGGGTGGGGGGCGAGGGAGTGAGAGCGTGAGAGAGCGAGAGAATGAGAGAGAGGGGGGGTGGGGGGCGAGGGAGTGAAAGCGTGAGAGAGCGAGAGAATGAGAGAGAGGGAGGGGGGCGAGGGAGTGAGAGCGTGAGAGAGCGAGAGAATGAGAGAGGGGGGGGTGGGGGGCGAGGGAGAGAGCGTGAGAGAGCGAGAGAATGAGAGAGGGGGGGTGGGGGGCGAGGGAGTGAGAGCGTGAGAGAGCGAGAGAATGAGAGAGAGAGGGAGAGAATGAGAGAGAGAGTGAGAGAGGGGAGTGAGAGCGTGAGAGAGCGAGAGAATGAGAGAGGGGAGGTGGGGGGGCGAGGGAGTGAAAGCGTGAGAGAGGGAGAGAATGAGAGAGAGGGGGTGTGGGGGGGGCGAGGGAGTGATAGCGTGAGAGAGCGAGAGAATGAGAGAGGGGAGGTGGGGGGCGAGGGAGTGAAAGCGTGAGAGAGCGAGAGAATGAGAGAGGGGAGGTGGGGGGCGAGGGAGTGAAAGCGTGAGAGAGCGAGAGAATGAGAGAGGGGGGGTGGGGGGCGAGGGAGTGAGAGCGTGAGAGAGCGAGAGAATGAGAGAGAGAGGGAGAGAATGAGAGAGAGAGTGAGAGAGGGGAGTGAGAGAGTGAGAGAGCGAGAGAATGAGAGAGGGGAGGTGGGGGGCGAGGGAGTGAAAGCCTGAGAGAGCGAGAGAATGAGAGAGAGAGAGGGGCGAGGGGGTGAGAGCGTGCGAGAGTGATGTCATGTTACCCACATCCGCATATCATGGTGCAATCACACACACACTGACGGACAGGCAGTTGGACCAACCAACACACACATAACGTCGCAGCCAATCACCAGTGAGAGCACACGCACTATAAAACAGGGAACACCACAGTTCCCGCTCATTCTACCAGGAGACAGCTCAGGGCACAGAGCTCACAGTGCGCCACTCAGACATAGACCATGTGCTGAATGCCCCACTAAGATAGTGATCGGGCTGGGTCCACAGGTTAGCTGGTGAAGCACGAACCCAAGCCAGCAGTTAGTTGTTACCATAGATTAGACAATAAAACAGAGTTGTACCATCTACAGCCGTTTTGGATCATTTTTGCATCGGAACACCCAACACGACAAGCGAGAGAATGAGAGAGAGAGAGGGGGGCAAGGGGGTGAGAGCGTGAGAGAGCGAGAGAATGAGAGAGAGAGGGGGGGCGAGGGGGTGAGAGCGTGAGAGAGCGAGAGAATGAGAGAGAGAGAGGGAGAGGGGGCGAGGGAGTGAGAGCGTGAGAGAGCGAGAGAATGAGAGAGAGAGAGGGAATGAGGGGGGGCGAGGGGGTGAGAGCGTGAGAGAGCGAGAGAATGAGAGAGAGAGAGGGAGAGAATGAGTGAGAGAGCGAGAGAATGAGAGAGCGAGAGGGAGAGAGGGGGGCGAGGGGGTGAGAGCGTGAGAGAGCGAGAGAATGAGAGAGGGGGGGGCGAGGGGGTGAGAGCGTGAGAGAGCGAGAGAATGAAAGAGAGGGAGAGGGGGCAAGGGAGTGAGAGCGTGAGAGAGCGAGAGAATGAGAGAGGGGGGAGAGAGGGGGGCAAGGGGGTGAGAGCGTGAGAGAGCGAGAGAATGAGAGAGAGGGAGAGGGGGGCGAGGGAGTGAGAGCGTGAGAGAGCGAGAGAATGAGAGAGGGGGAGAGGGGGGGGCGAGAGAGTGAGAGCGTGAGAGAGAGAGAATGAGAGAGAGAGGGGGGGCGAGGGAGTGAGAGCGTGAGAGAGCGAGAGAATGAGAGAGAGAGGGAGAGAATGAGAGAGAGAGGGAGAGGGGGCGAGGGAGTGAGAGAGTGAGAGAATGAGAGAGAGAGCGAGAGAATGAGAGAGAGAGGGAGAGAGGGGGGCAAGGGGGTGAGAGCGTGAGAGAGCGAGAGAATGAGAGAGAGGGAGAGGGGGGTGAGGGAGTGAGAGCGTGAGAGAGAGAGAGAGAATGAGAGAGAGAGGGTGAGAGGGGAGTGAGAGCGTGAGAGAGCGAGAGAATGAGAGAGAGAGGGAGAGGGAGAGAGGGGGGGCAAGGGAGTGAGAGCATGAGAGAGCGAGAGAATGAGAGAGAGAGGGAGAGAATGAGAGAGAGAATGAGAGAGGGGAGTGAGAGCGTGAGAGAGCGAGAGAATGAGAGAGAGAGGGAGAGGGAGAGAGGGGGGGCAAGGGAGTGAGAGCGTGAGAGAGCGAGAGAATGAGAGAGAGAGGGAGGGAATGAGAGAGAGAGGGAGAGGGGGCGAGGGAGTGAGAGAGGGAGAGAATGAGAGAGGTTCTAGGGTGTGTGTGTGTTGGGGGGGGAACACCAGAGTTTCGAATCCAGGTGAGGCAGAAGCACCAATGGTGGGGCGATGGGAGTGGGGAGTGGGTAAGTGCTGATTTTGGGTGTGTATAAGTATCTCTCTGCTGTGTTCTAGGTGTGGTCAGTGGCCTCCTGACTGTGTACCTGCTCTTTACACGCCTATGGCCTCTGGTTGCCCTTTACCTTGCCTGGATGACCACAGATCGTAATACTCCAGAAAGAGGTAGAGTGTTCCTCAGTTATAACTTCTCATCGAGTCAGAGAGTTTTACAGCACAGAGAGAGGCCCTTCGGCCCATCGTGTGCGTGCCGGCCATCGAGCCCCTCTCTATTCTAATCCCATTTCCCAGCGCTTGGTCCGATGCCTTGTTTGCTGCGGAGTTCCAATCGCTCATCTAAATGCTTCTTAAATGTTGCGGGGGTTCCCGCCTCTCCCACCCTTTCAGGCAGCGAGTTCCAGACTCCCAGCATCCTCTGGGGGAAAAGGTTTTTCCTCAAATCTCCTGCCCCTGACCTTAAATCTGCCCCCTGGTTACTGACCCTCTACTAAGGGGAAAGTTCCTTCCTACCCACCCTATCAATGTCCCTCATAATTCTGTCCCCCTCGATCAGGTCCCCCCCCCCCTCGGCCTTCTCTGCTCCAAGGAAAACAACCCCGGCCTAACCAGCCTCTCCCCATAGCTGGGACGCTCCAGCCCAGGCAGTATCTTGGTGAACCTCCTCTGCACCCTCTCCAGCGCAACCACATCCTTCCTATAGTGTGGCGACGAGAACTGCACACCGTACTCTAGCTGGGGCCTAACCAGCCTCTCCCCATAGCTGGGACGCTCCAGCCCAGGCAGCATCCTGGTGAATCTCCCCTGCACCCTCTCCAGCGCAACCACATCCTCCCTATAGTGTGGCGACGAGAACAGCACACAGTACTCTAGCTACGGCCTTACCAGCATTTTACACAGCTCCATCGTAACGTCGCTGATCTTATATTCTATAACTCGGTTAATAAAGGCAAGAGTCCAATAGGCCTTTTTAACCACCTTATCTACCTCCATAGTCTCTTGAAGGATCTATGGACATTCATCCCAAGGTCCCTCTGGTCCCATTGTGCTTCCCAGCATCCTACTGTTCATTATATATCCCCCGGTCTTGTTAGTCTTCCCAAAATGCACCACCTCACACTTTCAAGGGTTAAATTCCATTGGCCGCCATCCGGCCCATCCGACCAGCCCGTCGATATCCTGTAATCTAAGGCTTTCCTCCTCACTATTGACCACACCACCAATTATTGCATCATCTGCGAATTTACTGATCTCAACCCCCAGAAAATACCGGAATCTCATTCCGTGATGTTCGCAGGTGCGAGCCGAGCTGGTGAGTCACGCAGCCTATTTGACTGCGGTGTGCCTCACTGGTTCTGTAAACTTCAAGTCCCCGGCCTCTCTAACACCCAATAACCTGCCTCAGGGACTCTTCAACCATTCGCCGATTCTACCCTCTTCCTTTTTATCCTTTCTCCTTCGTTCTTCCCAGGAGGTCGGCGATCGCAGTGGATCCGCGGATGGAAGATGTGGAGATACTTGAGGGACTATTTCCCGATCTCGGTGCGTTTTCCCCGTTCACCAGCCCCGCCCGTTTTGGGAGTTCGGCTTCAGCGAGGGACGGTTCCCCAGGATGGCTCCAAGGCTGAGGGGTCTTTGGCTGCAGGTTTGGGATGGAGGAGCTGGAGTCATCCCCTTCAGCTTTGAAAACCCTTCCAAGCAGCACCTTCCAAACCCACGACCTCTACCATCTAGAAGGCAAGAGCAGCAGATACCTGGGAACCCCACCACCCGGAGGTCCCCCTCCGAGTCACTCACCGCCCCGACTGGGAAATATATCGGCCGTTCCTTCACTGTCGCTGGGTCAAAATCCCCTCCCTCCCTAACAGCACAGTGGGTGTACCTACACCTCAGGGACTGCAGCGGGTTCAAGAAGGCGGCTCACCCACCACCTTCTCAAGGGACAATTAGGGATGGGCAATAAATGCTGGGCCTACCAGCAATGCTGAAATTTAAAAAAAGATAGAACCTTGGTTATCAGTTAGAGCTTATCAGTTATCAGTCTGGGGAACTGCAGAGTTAACAATTTGAACTGGACTAATGAACAGTAGTAACCTTTGCTCAGTTCATGGAAGGCCGATATGGGGAAGGCAACCTTGATTGTTCAAGTTAAACATTGCCTAAACAGACGTTCATGGTCAAACAGGATCAATAGAAACCTTCAGAGTCACTGAAAGGAATCAAAACAGTTTTTCTGTCCATCTCTCCCACTCAGTCCAGCGACCTTCGTATGTTGACCCTTCAGTTTCGATTTCGACACAGACCCTGGTTTAGGTGCCCGGCGCCCTCGCCCAAAACAGGAATGGGGGCCTCACTCATTTTTTAAAAAGCAACTTGAATTCAGATAGTGTCTTTGACACAATGAAATATCCCAGGAAGCTTAATCAGGGACGGGGGTGGGGGGGGGTTTATAAAACAAGTGGCATTTAACCCTGAAAAGAGTGAGGTGATTCACTCTGGGGGAACTAACAAGGCCGGGGATACATAATGAGCGCTGGAACGCGCGCAAGTGCGGACGACCAGGGGGACTGTGGGCAGCATGTCCGGAATTCCCTGAAGGCAGCAGGAACGGTAGATAAGGTGGTTAGGGAGGCATATGGAAGCCTTTATTAACCGAGGTGTAGTATATAAGAGCAGGGGGGTTACGACGGAGCTGTATAAAACGCTGGTTAGGTCGCAGCTAGAGTACGGTGTGCTGTTCTCGTCGCCACACTATAGGGAGGATGTGGTTGCACTGGAGAGGGTGCAGGGGAGATTCACCAGGATGCTGCCTGGGCTGGAGCGTCTCAGCTATGGGGAGAGGCTGGTTAGGCCGGGGTTGTTTTCCTTGGTGCAGAGAAGGTCGAGGGGGGGACCTGATCGAGGTGGACAATATTATGAGGGACATTGATAGGGTGGGTAGGAAGGAACTTTCCCCTCAGTAGAGGGTCAATAACCAGGGGGCAGAGATTTATGGTCAGGGGCAGGAGATTGGGAGGGGATTTGAGGAAAAACCGTTTCCCCCAGAGGGTGCTGGGAATCTGGAACTCGCTGCCTGAAAGGGTGGGAGAGGCGGGAACCCTCACGACATTTAAGAAGCATTTAGAAGAGCGATTGGAACTCCGCAGCAAACAAGGCTACGGATCAAGTGTTGGACAATGGGGTTAGAATAGAGAGGGGCTCGAGGGCCGGCACAGACAGGATGGGCCGACAGGTCTCTTTCCCTGTTGGCATGGCGACCAACTATGGAACGATTAAATGTGGGAATGTGCAAGAGGCCGGAATTGGAGGAGGGGGTAATGTCTTCAAAAGATTCAGAGATAGGGGTGTGCGAGTCCATGGAGGGGTTCGGAAACAAGGATGAGAATTTTACAGTTGAGACGTTGCTTGGCCAGGAGTCCGTGTCGGTCAGCAAGAACGGGGCGGGGTGGGGGTGGGGTGGGGGGGGGGGGGGGGGGGGTGGGTGGGGGGGTATATGGGAATGGGAGTCGATGCGATGACCTCAAACGTACAGAGGTTAAAATGTGAGAGACCATCCTCACATTTGGAATAGTTGAGTCTAGAGATGCCGAGGCAGTGGAAGAGGGTTTAAGCAGCAAACAAGTTGAGACAATGTTGAGTGATGTACCAGAGGTGCAAAGAGGTTTTAGAGATGGTGCGAAAAGATACAAACTGGGCCCATGAGCCAGGTCCCAGTCAAGGAACGCTGTGCTAATCCACCTGGGAGGACCTTGGGAAGATATTCAGGAGGAAACTTTGGAATTGGACCACGCCTGCTCTTAAAACGTGGATTCACTTGAGGACTTGACAGCTCACCCCCAGTGTCACATGTTTGCATCACAGCCTCAAGCGGACAAAACGCACAGTGCAATTTTCAATACGCTACAACGCCCACAAACCAGAAACAACAAGCAGCATTTATATAGCTCCTTTAGTACAATAAAACAGTGACGGGAACATCGTGAAGGTGAAGTCTGACGCCAAGCCACCTCAGGAGATAGAAAAACATAGAAAAATACAGCACAGAACAGGCCCTTCGGCCCACGCTGTTGTGCCGAACCTTTGTCCTAGATTAATCATAGATTATCATAGAATTTACAGTGCAGAAGGAGGCCATTCGGCCCACCGAGTCTGCACCAGCTCTTGGATAGAGCACCCTACCTAAGGTCAGCACCTCCACCCGATCTCCACAACCCCACCCAACACTAAGGGCAATTTTGGACACTAAGGGGCAATTTATCATGGCCAATCCACCTAACCTGCACATCTTTGGACTGTGGGAGGAAACCGGAGCACCCGGAGGAAACCCACACAGACACGGGGAGGATGTGCAGACTCCGCACAGACAGTGACCCAAGCCGGAATCGAACCTGGGACCCTGGAGCTGTGAAGCAATTGCGCTATCCACAATGCTACCGTGCTGCCCTTAAGAACAAATTACAAATATATGGTGTAGGTCTTCAGTAAGGCCTTTGACAAGATCCCCATGGTAGACTAGTACAAAAGGTGAAGTCACACGGGATCAGGGGTGAACTGGCAAGGTGGATACAGAACTGGCTAGGCCATAGAAGGCAGAGGGTAGCAATGGAGGGATGCTTTTCTAATTGGAGGGCTGTGACCAGTGGTGTTCCACAGGGATCAGTGCTGGGACCTTTGCTGTTCGTAGTATATATAAATGATTTGGAGGAAAATGTAACTGGTCTGATTAGTAAGTTTGCAGACGACACAAAGGTTGGTGGAATTGCGGATAGCGATGAGGACTGTCTGAGGATACAGCAGGATTTAGATTGTCTGGAGACTTGGGCGGAGAGATGGCAGATGGAGTTTAATCCGGACAAATGTGAGGTAATGCATTTTGGAAGGGCTAATGTAGGTAGGGAATATACAGTGAATGGTAGAACCCTCAAGAGTATTGAAAGTCAAAGAGATCTAGGAGTACAGGTCCACAGGTCATTGAAAGGGGCAACACAGGTGGAGAAGGTAGTCAAGAAGGCATACGGAATGCTTGCCTTCATTGGCCGGGGCATTGAGTATAAGAATTGGCAAGTCATGTTGCAGCTGTATAGAACCTTAGTTAGGCCACACTTGGAGTATAGTGTTCAATTCTGGTCGCCATACTACCAGAAGGATGTGGAGGCTTTAGAGAGGGTGCAGAAGAGATTTACCAGAATGTTGCCTGGTATGGAGGGCATAAGCTATGAGGAGCGATTGAATAAACTCGGTTTGTTCTCATTGGAACGAAGGAGGTTGAGGGGCGACCTGATAGAGGTCTACAAAATTATGAGGGGCATAGACAGAGTGGATAGTCAGAGGCTTTTCCCCAGGGTAGAGGGGTCAATTACTAGGGGGCATAGGTTTAAGGTGAGAGGGGCAAGGTTTAGAGTAGATGTACGAGGCAAGTTTTTTACGCAGAGGGTTGTGGGTGCCTGGAACTCGCTACCGGAGGAGGTAGTGGAAGCAGGGACGATAGGGACATTTAAGGGGCATCTTGACAAATATATGAATAGGATGGGAATAGAAGGATACGGACCCAGGAAGTGTAGAAGATTGTAGTTGAGTCGGGCAGTATGGTCGGCACGGGCTTGGAGGGCCGAAGGGCCTGTTCCTGTGCTGTACATTTCTTTGTTCTTTGTAGGTCCACTCACAGTGCTGTTTGGAAGAGCATGCCAGGGTTTTGACCCAGCTTGGACAAGGATTGCAAGGTCTTAAAGGAGGAGAGAGAATCGAAGAGGGTTAGGGAGGGAAATCCAGAGCTTTAAGGCCCCAGGCAGCTGAAGGCACAGTTACCCAATCGTGGAGCGATGCCAATCAGGGATATTCGAGAGGTCAAAAGCGGTACATTCGCAGAGATCTCGGTGGGCCTGTTTACATATGAATTAAGGCTGGGCGGCGTGACATGCTGTAATTATATTGATATCGAAAGTATGCCTGGAAAGTAAGTCAGGTGGAAAAAAAGGACTTGTTGTGTGGGTAGCTGGCCAGTAGCAGCTCCCAGTCTTGTAATCATTCTTCGATTATCCCTTCACCTCCAGCTGGTGAAAACAGCCGAGCTGAATCCCGAGAAGAACTACGTCATTGGTTACCATCCCCACGGGATAATGTGCATCAGTGCCTTCTGTAACTTCTGCACTGAGGCCACGGATTTCTCTAAGGTCTTCCCGGGCATCACCCCGCATCAGGCGACACTAAACGGGCTTTTCTATTTGCCTCTCTACAGAGATTACATCCTCGGCGGAGGTAAGGGCGATCCCATAGTTTTTCCATTTTATCCCTCCCTTCCCTCTTTTTCTGATGGTGCCATCAGGGCATCGCCAGGGTAACCCATTTCGGCACCACCTCCTGTTTGCCCCCCCCCCGACCTCCACCTCAAACATTCACTCCCTCTACCGTTGCCGCACAGATGCCGAAAACCTCTACCTTTGTCCGCGGCTGAGATTCTCCGGTGCCGCTGAGCGTGATTCGAGCTTTGGCTGGAACGCCAAGGTTCCCCCCATCCCACTTTCCAGCAGGACGGTCTCGGATGGAATCGGAGACTCCCGCCCTCCAATAATGGGGCTTCGTCCCCACGCCCGCGAAGAAACGCACGCCAATCACTCTGGATTTACCTGGAGTAAGTCCAGGCTGATCCTCCAACTTGCTGGGGGGCTGGAGTGCTTCTCGCAGCTCCGGCTGCCCATACGAGACCCTACACTTCCAGTCGGGGATCCGCGCATGCGCAGAGCGGCGGCCGCCCCCCCCCCCCGCGCGACATGGCCGAACCGACCGGCCTCTGGCCCCGGAGAATCGCTGCGGGGGCCTCTTTCAATGGCCCCTGACCGGCGCCGCGTTGACCGCGCGCGCTGCGCGCGCGATTGGCGGCGATTCTCCGGGGCCAGAGAATCGCGGGCGCGGCGCTGGACCCTCGGGTTTGGCGGCCATTCTCTGCCCCCGCGCCGAGCGCGATTCCGGCGCGAAGAATCCCGCCCAGAGTGTACAGTTACGACACCCTGAGAAAGGGCACGGTCAATCCAAGCCCCCTTTGACCCTGAGTCGCAACACAATTGAATTAACCAATTGGAAAAGTACCGAAAACCTTTGGCCCCCTCGGCTGCCCAATAATGACACTCACCAGGTTTGTAAATTTAAACACAATTATTTTTTTGTTATTAATAAGAACTAAAATGAACTATGCAGCAAATACAACCAGTTAACTCTTAGCTAATTCCTAATTCCCCACTTTAACTTGCCCCCACCTTGACACATTCGTAAACACACACAAGACAGACAAACACAGAGGGGAGAAGAGGGGTGTAAAAATAATAGTGAAAGCGATAAAAGCCTTTGTTTCAGATGGTTGTTTCAAGCACACTGACCTTCAAACCACACTTTCAGGTCGAGGTGTCTGCTTTCCAGTCTGCAATGGTTTTCATTGTAGATTCATTCAGATAGCTGCAGCTTCAGAAAGTCAGCAGCTCACAGCACTTCTGGAGAATACACGAGGGAGGGAGACCAGAGAGGGAGCGGGTCCGTTTCTCCGTGTGTCCCGGTCTCAACTCAACTCTGCCTCAGTCTAAATCATCCCACTCACGCAGGATCCAATCACCACCCGTTACCGGGCAGAATGCGCCCATTTGGCCAATTCAAGAATACAACATTAAGTAATCCTTTAAGCTTTCCTTTTAACATCCATAAGACTTAAAACATCTTTTATCAGAAGCACATCAGGTTAAAGTCACGACTGAAAACATTTATAATTCTGAATTCACCAAATGATCAAGAGATAGTCTTTTGATGGCAGAGAGAACAGCAGTACACCTGCTCTGTCTGGCTTCAGCTCCAACACTGAAAACAAAACTACAACACACCCTGCAGCAAACAGCCTAAAACGAAAGTAAAACGCTGACAGACAGCCCAGCTCCACCCACTCTCTGACATCACTGAAGTAGTAAACACCCATTTTTTAAAGGTACTCTCACTACAGATATTTATATACACACCCATTTATAAACATCCATTTCGTAAAGGTACACTCACATGACACTAATTAGTGCAGGATCCTCGTTAAATCAAATGCTCATCACGGATTGGTTTAGAGGCCCAGTCCTTCCAATTGTAGGCATGATGCATCGAATAAGTCAGTTCAATGTTAGAACAAGGAATAGAGTGGCAAAATTGCTCACAACTTAAAACCATGTAATCCCAATACCAACAGGCTGTACTTAAAGTTATACAGGGTAAGTGTACAATATAAGTGCATTGCAATAGCCGCTGTTTAAAATGTGACCTTCTATACCAGTCTCCTTATATATTCAGTTAAAACATAGTGTTGAGTAATAGGGAGTTGTTTTTATTATAACTGATCATATACTACCTCAAAGTTTAACTCGAATACAAAGTTAAAGGTAATTACCTCTCAACAACTTATGAGCTGAACTAATGTCAGGAACATCTGTTGTTATAAGACCATAAGACACAGGAGCAGAATTAGGCCACTCGGCCCATCGAGTCTGCTCCGCCATTCAATCATGGCTGATATTTTTTTCATCCCCATTCTCCTGCCTTCTCCCCATAACCCCTGATCCCCTCATTAATCAAGAACCTATCTATCCCTGTCTTAAAGACACTCAGTGATTTGGCCTCCACAGCCTTCTGCGGCAAAGAGTTCCACAGATTCACCCCCCTCTGGCTGAAGAAATTCCTCCTCATCTCTGTTTTAAAGGATCGTCCCTTCAGTCTGAGGCTGTGTCCTCTGGTTCTAGTTTTTCCTACAAGTGGAAACATTCTCTCCACGTCCACTCTCTCCAGGCCTCGCAATATCCTGTAAGTTTCAGTAAGATCCCCCCTCATCCTTCTAAACTCCAACGAGTACAGACCCAGAGTCCTCAACCGTTCCTCATACGACAAGCTCTTCATTCCAGGGATCATTCTTGTGGCCTAATTCTGCTCCTATGTCTTATGGTCTTATGGATGCACGGAAGGTGAGGAGTGTCATCATGGTCGACAGGCGACAAGGATGAAGACGGGCCACGTGGATCTAGGCAGAGGGAGATGTGGGAATCTCGGCCCAGGGTCAAACATCAGTGTGCTTCCTTCCGAGACTCTCGGACACCAGCTCCAGGCGGGATTTCTGACCTCTCTCTCTCTCTCTCTCCTGCCAAGGTGGGCGATCGGTCAGCAGGTCAAGCCTCAACCATATCCTGTCAAAGAGCGGGACGGGAAACGCAGTGGTCGTTGTGGTTGGAGGGGCTGCCGAGGCGATGACAGGGAGGCCTGGGGAGCAATCGCTCTTGCTGAAGAACAGGAAGGGGTTCATCCGGATTGCTTTGATGCATGGGTAAGTGGACAAGTGACCCCCACAAACACCCCCCCCCCGCCCTCCCCACCGTGTCCTCACACGCCACCCCCCGCAAACTCAAGTTTCCCAAGGCACCCGACAATACGCCTTTGTGCCAGAGCAGTGCCGCTATCCGACCATGGGGTGCGTCGCAGCTGAGCTCCACCCTGTCCTCCCCCAGAGGCACGGGAAGATGATTGTGAGGGAGGGGTGGGTCGGGGGTGGGGGGGGGGGAGATGTTTGGGCTGGGGGACTGTTTTAACCTCCCCTTGCTGGAAGCACATTGATTGGGATTCGGTGGGTGAACTCCGCTGCTGTTCACTGGTGGGAAGGGGAGGTTACTCCGGGGTGTCGCTCAGGTAGATGGCCAGCTCATTGTCACATGGTGGCCTTGGGACCTTGCTGAGGGCCAAGGCGGCTGGCCCCCAGTCCGCCATTCCCAACGGTGACTCCGCTTCAATTTGAGTCCATCAATTTGTCCTTCCTCCTCCACAGATCTTTCTTCATTCACTCTTTCGCTTGGTCTCCAGAGATAAATCTATCCACCCTTTCTCTCTGTCCAGGGCGGATCTGGTGCCCGTCTACAGTTTTGGGGAGAGCGACATCTTCGACCAGGTGATTTTCAAGCCGGGAAGCTGGATGAAGCACTTCCAGGTCACCTTTCAGAAGTACATGGGCTTTGCGCCCTGCTTCCTCAAGGGCCGAGGCCTCGTGTTCAGCGGTTCCTGGGGGCTCATGCCCTTCGCCAAGCCTATCGTGACTGTAGGTCAGTACAGCACCCAATAGCCCCAGCCCCGCGCGGGAGTGTCAGCCCTCAGGGTAGAATGTCTGCTCTCTCGAAGTCAAGCACCAGGCGGCCGTTTGAGATTCTCGCCCCTCCCCACCCTCCCCCATCTCCGACAGAGGACAACTTGGGAGGGGGACCAATGGATGAGATGGAGGGGAGGGGGAAATGTTGAGTTGGGAATGGCGCTCCCATGGGGAGTGGGGAGAATGTGGGACTCGCTCCCATGGGGAGTGGGGAGAATGTGGGACTCGCTCCCACAGAGGAGTGGGGAGAATGTGAGACTCGCTCCCACGGGGAGTGGGGAGAATGTGTGACTCGCTCCCACAGGGGAGTGGGGAGAATGCGGGACTCGCTCCCACGGGGAGTGGGGAGAATGTGGGACTCGCTCCCACGGGGAGTGGGGAGAATGCGGGACTCGCTCCCACGGGGAGTGGGGAGAATGTGAGACTCACTCCCACGGGGAGTGGGGAGAATGTGAGACTCGCTCCCACGGGGAGTGGGGAGAATGTGGGACTCGCTCCCACAGGGGAGTGGGGGGAATGTGGGACTCGCTCCCACGGGGAGTGGGGAGAATGTGGGACTCGGTCCCACAGGGAGTGGGGAGAATATGGGACTCGCTCCCTACAGGGAGTGGGGAGAATGTGGGACTCGCTCCCACAGGGAGTGGGGAGAATGTGGGACTCGCTCCCACGGGGAGTGGGGAGAATGTGAGACTCGCTCCCACAGGGGAGTGGGGAGAATGTGGGACTCGCTCCCACAGGGGAGTGGGGAGAATGTGGGACTCGCTCCCACAGAGAGTGGGGGAGAATGTGGGACTCGCTCCCACAGGGAGTGGGGAGAATGTGGAACTTGCTCCCACAGGGGAGTGGGGAGAATGTGGGACTCGCTCCCACAGGGAGTGGGGAGAATGTGGGACTCGCTCCCACAGGGGAGTGGGGGGGAATGTGGGACTCGCTCCCACGGGGAGTGGGGAGAATGTGAGACTCGCTCCCACAGGGGAGTGGGGAGAATGTGGGACTCGCTCCCACAGGGGAGTGGGGAGAATGTGGGACTCGCTCCCACAGAGAGTGGGGGAGAATGTGGGACTCGCTCCCACAGGGAGTGGGGAGAATGTGGAACTTGCTCCCACAGGGGAGTGGGGAGAATGTGGGACTCGCTCCCACAGGGAGTGGGGAGAATGTGGGACTCGCTCCCACAGGGGAGTGGGGGGAATGTGGGACTCGCTCCCACGGGGAGTGGGGAGAATGTGGGACTCGCTCCCACAGGGAGTGGGGAGAATGTGGGACTTGCTCCCACGGGGAGCGGTTGAGGCAAATGAAAGAGAAAGTTTGAAGGGAAAGCTGGATAAATACGCACGGGTGAGAAGGGGCCGGTGGAGCAAGAGACCAAAGTAGAAGAGCAGCAACCAGTGATAAAGATCGAGTGAGTGTGAGTGTGAGCGAGAGAGAGCGAGAGAGAGAACGACAGGAAGAGTGAGAGAGAGCGAGACAGGGCGAGCGAGACAGGGCGAGCAGGACAGGGAGTGCGAGACAGGGCGAGCGAGACAGGGCGAGCGAGACAGGGCGAGCGAGACAGGGCGAGCGAGACAGGGCGAGCGAGACAGGGCGAGCGAGACAGGGCGAGCGAGACAGGGCGAGCGAGACAGGGCGAGCGAGACAGGGCGAGCGAGACAGGGAGAGCGAGACAGGGCGAGCGAGACAGGGAGAGCGAGAGTGGGCGAGCGAGACAGGGAGAGCGAGACAGGGCGAGCGAGACAGGGCGAGCGAGAGTGGGCGAGCGAGACAGGGAGAGGCAGAGTGGGCGAGCGAGACAGGGCGAGCGAGACAGGGCGAGCGAGACAGGGCGAGCGAGACAGGGCGAGCGAGACAGGGAGAGCGAGACAGGGAGAGCGAGAGTGGGCGAGCGAGACAGGGAGAGCGAGACAGGGCGAGCGAGACAGGGCGAGCGAGAGTGGGCGAGCGAGACAGGGAGAGGCAGAGTGGGCGAGCGAGAGTGGGCGAGCGAGAGTGGGCGAGCGAGACAGGGCGAGCGAGACAGGGAGAGCGAGAGTGGGCGAGCGAGACAGGGAGAGCGAGAGTGGACGAGCGAGACAGGGAGAGCGAGAGTGGGCGAGCGAGACAGGGAGAGCGAGACAGGGATAGCGAGACAGGGCGAGCGAGACAGGGCAAGCGAGACAGGGCGAGCGAGACAGGGAGAGCGAGAGTGGGCGAGCGAGACAGGGAGAGCGAGACAGGGAGAGCGAGACAGGGCGAGCGAGACAGGGCGAGCGAGACAGGGAGAGCGAGAGTGGGCGAGCGAGAGTGGGCGAGCGAGACAGGGAGAGCGAGACAGGGCGAGCGAGACAGGGAGAGCGAGACAGGGAGAGCGAGAGTGGGCGAGCGAGACAGGGCGAGCGAGACAGGGCGAGCGAGAGTGGGCGAGCGAGACAGGGCGAGCGAGACAGGGCGAGCGAGACAGGGAGAGCGAGAGTGGGCGAGCGAGACAGGGAGAGCGAGAGTGGGCGAGCGAGACAGGGAGAGCGAGACAGGGCGAGCGAGACAGGGCGAGCGAGACAGGGCGAGCGAGACAGGGCGAGCGAGAGTGGGCGAGCGAGACAGGGAGAGCGAGACAGGGCGAACAAGACAGGGAGAGCGAGACAGGGCGAGCGAGACAGGGCGAGCGAGACAGGGCGAGCGAGACAGGGAGAGCGAGACAGGGCGAGCGAGACAGGGCGAGCGAGACAGGGCGTGCGAGACAGGGCGAGCGAGACAGGGCGAGCGAGACAGGGCGAGCGAGACAGGGAGAGCGAGAGTGGGCGAGCGAGACAGGGAGAGCGAGAGTGGGCGAGCGAGACAGGGCGAGCGAGACAGGGAGAGCGAGAGTGGGCGAGCGAGACAGGGCGAGTGAGACAGGGAGAGCGAGACAGGGAGAGCAAGAGTGGGCGAGCGAGACAGGGCGAGTGAGACAGGGAGAGCGAGACAGGGAGAGCGAGACAGGGAGAGCGAGGTATTTTTAAAGTATAGGCTTGCAGACCACGAAGATACAATCAAACAAGAGCTTTATTGGAAAGGTGTTTCCACACAGGCTGTGAAGGTAGCCTGACTGTTTGCCCGCACAAACGGCTGATGATGTCATCAATACATCATGTGATCAGACTCTTAAAGTGACCTTGTTCCATGCAGAAACAAAGCTGAACAGACAGCATAATTACACACAATGAATACGCAGCACGTTCCTGTCCCTTTAAACTGGAGGGGTTACGATGAAGCACAACATAAATTAACGATCAAAATTTACAATGTGCAATTAAAGAAAAAAAGTCAATAAGTTAGACGTTTCCGAGGACGGTGATCCCTGTGTGGCTGTCGGTGACCCTCAGGCTTACGCTGTTTCCTGGTGACTGCAGTGTTTTTTGGGGTTTAGTTTGGACATTGTCCATAATTGCGTTTGCATGTTCGCGCAGTGTGAAGTGTCCTCAACTGGGATGCCGTCGTTCGCGGTTCTTTCTGGTGTTGTCAGGTTCTCAGGAATGTCTCAGTCTTCACTGACACAGTTAGCAGCAGAGTCTCGGCTCATTCTGACTCCGGCCAACAAGTTCCAGTTAGTAAAGGTTGGTCAGGGTTTACCCGCCACACTACACCATCCCAGGTATGAACAGAGTAGGCGACCTGTCCTGTCTGTGCCGAAACAATGGGCAGCCTCCACTTCTCGCTGCTGGCATGGGGCGAAATTCTCCGGAAACGGCGCGATGTCCGCCGACTGGCGCCCAAAAGGGCACAAATCAGACGGGCATCGCGCCGCCCCAAAGGTGCGGAATGCTGCGCATCTTTGGGGGCCGAGCCCCAACCTTGAGGGGCTAGGTCGGCGCCGGACGAATTTCCGCCCCGCCAGCTGGCGGGAAAGGCCTTTGGTGCCCCGCCAGCTGGCGCGGAAATGACATCTCCGGGCGGCGCATGCGCGGGAGCGTCACCGGCCGCTCA
Organism: Scyliorhinus torazame; assembly: GCF_047496885.1. NCBI lineage: Eukaryota > Metazoa > Chordata > Chondrichthyes > Carcharhiniformes > Scyliorhinidae > Scyliorhinus > Scyliorhinus torazame. Next base: position 14,536,536 of record NC_092737.1, read on the forward strand.
CGGCATCCCCGCGCATGCGCAGTGGAGGGAGTCTCTTCTGCCTCCGCCATGGACCGTGGCGGAGGCGGAAGGGAAAGAGTGCCCCCACGGCACAGGCCGCCCGTGGATCGGTGGGCCCCGATCACGGGCCAGGCTACCGTGGGGGCACCCCCCGGGGCCAGACCGCTCCGCGCCCCCCCCCCCCCCAGCACCCCGGAGCCCGCCCGCGCCGCCTTGTCCCGCCGGTAAGGTAGGTGGTTTAATTTACGCCGGCGGGACAGGCATTTTAGCGGCGGGACTTCGGCCCATCCGGGCCGGAGAATCGCGCGGGGGGGGCCCGCCAACCGGCGCGCCGCGATTCCCGCCCCCGCCGAATATCCGGTGCCGGAGACTTCGGCAACCGGCGGGGGCGGGATTCACGCCAGCCCCCGGCGATTCTCCGACCCGGCGGGGGGTCGGAGAATCTCGCCCATGGTTCCTCGCCTATACCCTCTGACCTTTCTGAAAAAACATGGCGTTTAGCCCTGTCCTCATGTCGCAAAACCTGGTTTTCCTGTTTCCTCTCCAGTATCTCCCTCAATTGAGGCAGCTTCAGCAAATCAAACACTACCGGTTCATCGTGAGTAATCCCAATGGAGCTTAGGTTCCAGAATATGTTGTCTTCCTGTTTGTCATCAGGAATTGGCGGAGTCGTTTAGACATTCATCCTTGCTCCCGAGTTACCGTCAATAAATCCTTCATTGTCCGAACAAGCCTTTCAGCCAGCCCACTTCAGGCAGGATAATCAAGAGCCAATCGGATGCATTGGAGTCCATTCTCCTTTAGATAATTTGTGAACTCGCACAGCATGAGCCTGTGGCCCAATCATTGTCGCCAACAAGTTGTTCGGGATAACCGAACCTTGCACAAATCTCACCCAGTCTTTCTGTCGTTCTCTCCGAGGACAAGGTCTTCAGGACATTTCGAGTGCGGGTCCACCACAATGAAAAACACTCATCCTTGGAATATTCCGCCAGAATCTACATAAACCCTTTGCCGTGGTCCTTTCGGCCATTCCCATGGGTGTTAAGGCAGCGGCAGGTTTTGAACCTCTGCACAAGCTGAACACAATACCTGCCTTCTACTCGAATCTCCTAGAGAGGCAGGGGGACGGAGGGGAGAGCGGGGGAAGGAGAGACAGATGCATGGGAGAGAGAGACGTGTGGACTGATGGGACAGAGAGAGAGGGAGGGTCAGAGAGGGTGGACGTGTGAGCGAGAGAGGACAGGGCAGAGAGAGGAGACAGAGATAAAGAAAGACAAGTGCCACACATAGACAGAAAGACCACTGGAGATGAATTATTAGCTGGTCAATAACTTGCTGCTCTCGGGTCTTGTTAGTGAAGTGACTGAGTCATCCCTGAATTTATGGACCATGGAATCCAATTAGAGTTGGTGTTTACAACAGGTGGATTGCTGAGAAACCTTGGGGGGAAAAGAGGGAGATGAAAGAGAGAGAGCGGAAGTGGGAGCGCGAAAGAGAGAGGGCGAGAGGGAGAGCGCGAGAGAGAGCACGAGAAGGAGAGCGCGAGAGGGAGAGCGCGAGAGAGGGAGCGTGAGAGAGAGAGCGCGAGAGGGAGAGCGCGAGATATAGAGCGCGAGAGAGAGAGCGCGAGAGGGAGAGTGCGAGAGAGGGAGCGTGAGAGAGGGAGCGCGAGAGAGAGAGCGCGAGAGAGAGAGCGCGAGATAGAGAGCGCGAGAGAGAGAGCGCGAGAGGGAGAGTGCGAGAGAGGGAGCGTGAGAGAGGGAGCGTGAGAGAGGGAGCACGAGAGCGAGAGAGTGCGAGCGAGAGGGAGTGCGCGAGAGGGAGAGCGTGAGAGAGTGCGAGAGAGAGAGCGCGAGAGACAGAGCGTGAGTGAGAGAGCGCGAGAGAGAGAGAGCGAAAGAGGGAGAAAGCACGATGGCGAGAGAGAGGACGAGAGCGACAGAGAGAGAGCAACAGAGTGAGAGTGACAGAGAGAGAGCACGCAAGAGAGAGCGACAGAGAGAGAGCGACAGAGTGAGAGCGACAGAGAGAGAGCAACAGAGAGAGAGCGACAGAGAGAGAGCGACAGAGCATGAGCGAGTGCGAGAGAGCACGAGCGAGTGAGAGCGCGAAAGAGAGGGCGTGAGAGAGAGAGCGCAAAAGAGGGAGAGAGCGCGAGAGAGGGAACGCGAGAGAGAGGGCGAGAGAGGGAGTGCCAGAGAGAGAGCGCGCCAGAGAGAGAGAGCGCGAAAGAGGGAGACTCGCGAGAGAGGGAACGCGAGAGACAGGGCGAGAGAGAGGAGAGAGAGCACGCGAGAGAGAGCGACGGAGAGAGAGCGACGGAGAGAGAGCGACAGAGAGAGAGCGACAGAGAGAGAGCAACAGAGAGAGAACGACAGAGAGAGAGCGACAGAGAGTGACAGGGAGAGCAACAGAGAGAGAGCGAGACAGAGAGATCGACAGAGAGAGCGCGAGAGAGTGCGAGAGAGCACGAGCGAAAGAGAGCACGAGAGAGGGGGCACCAGAGAGAGCGCCAGAGAGAGAGCGCCAGAGAAGAGTGCCAGAGAGAGAGCACGCGAGAGAGAGCGCGAGAGAGATCGCGCGAGAGAGCATGAAAGAGAGCACGTGAGAGAGTGCGCGAGATAGAGAGCGCGAGAAAGAGCGCAAGGAAGAGAGCGCGAAGAAGAGAGTGTGAGAGAGCGCGAGTGAGAGAGCGCGAGAGAGAAAGCGCGCAAGAGAGGGAGAGCGCAAGAGAGAGTGAGTACGTGAAAGAGAGCGCGAGAGAGTGCGAGAGAGAGAACGAGAGAGAGAGAGAGCGCGAAAGAGGGAGAGAGCGCGAGAGAGGGAGGGCGAGAGAGAGAGAGAGAGAGCACGCGAGAGAGAACGACGGAGAGAGCGACAGAGAGAGAGCGACAGAGAGAGAACGACAGAGAGAGTGCGAGAGAGCACGAGCGAGTGAGAGCGCGAGAGAGAGGGCGCAAGAGAGAGAGCACGAAAGAGTGAGAGAGCACGAGAGAGGGAACGCGAGAGAGAGGGTGAGAGAGAAGGAGCGCCAGAGAGAGAGAGAGAGCGCGAGAGAGGGAACGCGAGAGAGATGGCGAGAGAGAGGACGAGAGAGACAGCATGCGAGAGAGAGAGAGAGAGAGAGTGATGGAGAGAGAGCGACAGAGAGAGAGCGACAGAGAGAGAATGACAGAGAGAGAGCGACAGAGAGAGAGCGAGAGAGAGAGCAACAGAGAGAGAGCGACAGAGAGCATGAGAGAGTGCGAGAGAGCACGAGCGAGAGAGAGCACGAGAGAGAGGACGCGAGAGAGAGAGCGTGAGAGAGAGCGCGAGAGAGGGAGCGCCAGAGAGAGAGAGCACCAGAGAAAGAGCGCCAGAGAGAGAGTGGGCCAGAGAGAGCGCAAGAGAGAGCGCGAGAGAAATCGTGCGAGAGAGATCGCACGAGAGAGAGAGCATGAGAGAGAGCGTGTGAGAGAGCACAAGAAAGAGAGCGCAAGAAAGAGCGCAAGGAAGAGAGCGTGAGGAAGAGAGTGCGAGAGAGAGCACGAGAGAGCGCAAGAGGGAGAGCGCGAGAGAGAAAGCGCGCGAGAGAGGGAGAGAGCAAGAGAGAGTGAGCACAAGAGAGAGAGTGCAAGAGAGAGAGCGCGAGAGAGAGAGCACGAGACAGTGAGTGCACGAGAGAGCGCGAGAGAGAGAGCGAGAAAGCGCGAGAGAGAAAGCGCGAGAGAGAAAGCGCGCGAGAGAGGGAGAGCGCAAGAGAGAGTGAGCACGTGAAAGAGAGCGCGAGAGAGTGCAAGAGAGAGCGTGAGAGAGAGAACGAGAGAGAGAGCGCGAAAGAGGGAGAGAGCGCGAGAGAGGGAGGGCGAGAGAGAGAGAGAGAGCACGCGAGAGAGAACGACGGAGAGAGAGCGACAGAGAGAGAGCGACACAGAGAGAGCGACACAGGGAGAGCGACACAGAGAGAGCGACAGAGAGAGAACGACAGAGAGAGAACGACAGAGAGAGAACGACAGAGAAAGTGCGAGAGAGCACGAGCGAGTGAGAGCGCGAGAGAGAGGGCGCGAGAGAGAGAGCATGAAAGAGTGAGAGAGCATGAGAGAGGGAACGCGAGAGAGAGGGTGAGAGAGAGGGAGCGCCAGAGAGAGAGAGAGAGCGCGAGAGAGGGAACGCGAGAGAGATGGCGAGAGGACGAGAGAGACAGCATGCGAGAGAGAGAGCGACAGAGAGAGAGCGAGAGAGAGAGCAACAGAGAGAGAGCGACAGGGAGCGTGAGAGAGTGCGAGAGAGCACGAGCGAGAGAGAGCACGAGAGAGAGGACGCGAGAGAGAGAGCGTGAGAGAGAGCGCGAGAGAGGGAGCGCCAGAGAGAGAGAGCACCAGAGAAAGAGCGCCAGAGAGAGAGTGCGCCAGAGAGAGCGCAAGAGAGAGCGCGAGAGAAATTGTGCGAGAGAGATCGCACGAGAGAGAGAGCATGAGAGAGAGCGTGTGAGAGAGCACGAGAAAGAGAGCGCGAGAGAGAGCACGAGAGAGCGCAAGAGGGAGAGCGCGAGAGAGAAAGCGCGCGAGAGAGGGAGAGAGCAAGAGAGAGTGAGCACGAGAGAGATAGTGCAAGAGAGAGAGAGCGCGAGAGAGAGAGCACGAGACAGTGAGTGCACGAGAGAGCGCGAGAGAGAGAGCGAGAGAGAGAGACAGAGGTCAGCTGTGGTGATGGGGTGGGGCTGTGAGCTGTGTGGATTGGTTGGTGGGTGGGGGGCGGTGTGGGAAGGTGCGGGCGAGATTTAGTGGCTGTGTTACTGAGCTGCGTTCTTCTCTCTGGACAGTCGGTGAGCCAATCCCAGTCACCCGGAGCCCAAACCCTTCAGAGGACGAGGTTGATTGTTACCACGCAGAGTATGTGGAAGCCTTAATCAGCCTCTTCAACAGGTACAAGGTGCGGTGCGGAATGTCAAAGGAAGCAGAGCTGACTCTTTACTGAGCCACTGGAGAGACGGGAAGATCCCAGTCCGTCATCAGGAACCAAACTCGTTTTAATGATTCAACTTCAACAACCAGAATTCTGGAATAATCAGCCTCAATGTTCACTCACTGCCCCTTCCTCCTCTCAGGCAACTTGCACCCCATTCACTGAGGATTCACCTAAAAGAGTCCAATTTGCACATTTCACTCTGGACGAGTAGTAGGGAAATCCCCGGGGATGGAAGCTTCCGTGAGGAATTCTTTATTACCATTCACCAAATTAAACACTCCCAGGACAGGTACAACACGGGGTTAGATACAGAGTAAAGCTCCCTCTACACTGTCCCCATCAAACACTCCCAGGACAGGTACAGCACGGGGTTAGATACAGAGTAAAGCTCCCTCGACACTGTCCCCATCAAACACTCCCAGGACAGGTACAGCACGGGGTTAGATACAGAGTAAAGCTCCCTCTGCACTGTCCCCATCAAACACTCCCAGGACAGATACAGCACGGGGTTAGATACAGAGTAAAACTCCCTCTACACTGTCCCCATCAAACACTCCCAGGACAGGTACAGCACGGGGTTAGATACAGAGTAAAGCTCCCTCTACTCTGTCCCCATCAAACACTCCCAGGACAGGTACAGCACGGGGTTAGATACATAGTAAAGCTCCCTCTACACTGTTCCCATCAAACACTCCCAGGACAGGTACAGCACGGGGTTAGATACAGAGTAAAGCTCCCTCGACACTGTTCCACAGCCTGTACTGTACATTATTTTGGATTTTTCAAACACTCAAGCACTCGACAATATTAATCATTGGTCTCGGCAATCTCTGAACCCATTGAGCTGGAAGCATGTACCCCGAGCGACTGTCCAAGATGCACCAGGGGAATGAAATCCTCACATCATCAAGAACCCTTCAATGACAGAAACATTCCCCCAAAATAAAAGCTTTTTAACAATGTTTCTCTCGAACACAATACTGATTTTTTTGTTGAGGTGTCAATAGAGGTTGTGGACAGATGTTACCAGGCAAAAAAAACAAAAAATATTTATTCAGATGGGCAGCGTGAGAATGTTCAATCGCAGGAGAGATCGCGAGAGGCTCCTCACATACCACTACCGGGTAGTTGTGTGTCAATATCTGTGTCTCTGAGTGCGCCCGCTGCCGGGTCTCCGAGTGTGCCCGCTGCTGAGTCCCCGAGTGTGCCCGCTGCTGAGTCCCCGAGTGTGCCCGCTGCCGGGTCTCCGAGTGTGCCCGCTGCTGAGTCCCCGAGTGTGCCCGCTGCTGAGTCCCCGAGTGTGCCCGCTGCCAGGTCTCCGAGTGTGCCCACTGCCGGGTCTCCGAGTGTGCCCGCTGCGGAGTCCCCGAGTGTGCCCACTGCCAGGTCTCCAAGTGTGCCCGCTGCTGAGTCCCCGAGTGTGCCTGCTGCCGAGTCCCCGAGTGTGCCTGCTGCCAGGTTTCTGAGTGTGCCCGCTGGCTAGTCCCCCAGTGTGCCCGCTGCCGAGTCCCCAATTGTACCCGCTGGCTAGTCACTGAGTGTGCCCGCTGCTGAGTCTCTGAGTGTGCCCGCTGCTGAGTCTCCGAGTGTGCCCACTGCCCAGTCCCCGAGTGTGCCCGCTGCCCAGTCTGAGTGTGCCCACTGCCGAGTCTCCGAGTGTTCCTGCTGCCCAGTCTGAGTGTGCCTGCTGCCCAGTCCAACTGTGCCCGCTGCCCAGTCCGATGTGTGCCTGCTGCCCAGTCCGAGTATGCCCACTGCCCAGTCTGAGTGTGCCCGTTGCCCAGTCTCCGCATCTGGCTGCTGCCCAGTCTCCGAGTCGGCCCATTGCCCAGTCTCCAAGTGTGCCCGCTGCCCAGTCTGAGTGTGCCCGCTTCCCAGTCTGAGTGTGCCCGCTGCCCAGTCCCCGAGTGTGCCCGCTGCCCAGTCTGAGTATGCCCGTTGCCCAGTCTGAGTGAACCCGTTGCCCAGTCTGAGTGTGCCCGCTGCCCAGTCTGAGTGTGCCCGCTGCCCAGTCCGAGTGTGCCTGCTGCCCAGTCCTACAGTGCCCACTGCCCTGTCCTACAGTGCCCACTGCCGAGTCCCGGAGTGTGCCCGCTGCCCAGTCCGATGTGTGCCCGCTGCCCAGTCAGATGTGTGCCCGCTGCCCAGTCTGAGTGTGCCCGTTGCCCAGTCTCCGAGTCTGGCTGCTGCCCAGTCTCTGAGTCGGCCCATTGCCCAGTCTCCAAGTGTGCCCGCTGCCCAGTCCCCGAGTGCGCCCGCTGCCGGGTCTCCAAGTGTGCCTGCTGCCCAGTCTCCGAGTGTGCCCGCTGCCCAGTCTCCGAGTGTGCCCGCTGCCCAGTCCCCGAGTGTGCCCTCTGCCCAGTCCGAGTGTGTCCGCTGCCCAGTCTCCGAGTGTGCCCCCTGCCCAGTCTGAGTGTGCCCACTGCCCAGTCTGAGGGTGCCCGTTGCCCAGTCTCCGAGTCTGGCTGCTGCCCAGTCCTTGAGTGTGCCCGCTGCCCAGTCTCCGAGTCGGCCCATTGCCCAGTCTCCAAGTGTGCCCGTTGCCCAGTCCCCGAGTGTGTCCGCTGCCCAGTCTGAGTGTGCCCGCTGCCCAGTCCCCGAGTGTGCCCGCTACCCAGTCCCCGAGTGTGCCCACTGTCCAGTCCGAGTGTGCCCGCTGCCCAGTCCCCGAGTGTGTCCGCTGCCCAGTCTGAGTGTGCCCGCTGCCCAGTCCCCGAGTGTGCCCGCTGCCCAGTCCCCGAGTGTGCCCGCTGCCCAGTCCCCGAGTGTGTCCGCTGCCCAGTCTGAGTGTGCCTGCTGCCCAGTCCCTGAGTGTGCCCGCTGCCCAGTCTGAGTGAGCCCGCTGCCCAGTCCCCGAGTGTGCCCGCTGCCCAGTCCCCGAGTGTGTCCGCTGCCCAGTCTGAGTGTGCCTGCTGCCCAGTCCCTGAGTGTGCCCGCTGCCCAGTCTGAGTGAGCCCGCTGCCCAGTCCCCGAGTGTGCCCGCTGCCCAGTCCCCGAGTGTGCCCGCTGCCCAGTCCCCGAGTGTGCCCGCTGCCCAGTCCCCGAGTGTGCCCGCTGCCCAGTCCCCGAGTGTACCTGCTGCCCAGTCCCCGAGTGTACCTGCTGCCCAGTCCCCGAGTGTGCCTGCTGCCCAGTCCCCGAGTGTGCCTGCTGCCCAGTCCCCGAGTGTGCCTGCTGCCCAGTCCCCGAGTGTGCCTGCTGCCCAGTCCCCGAGTGTACCTGCTGCCCAGTCCCCGAGTGTGCCTGCTGCCCAGTCCCCGAGTGTGCCTGCTGTCCAGTCCCCGAGTGTGCCCGCTGCCCAGTCTGAGTGTGCCCGCTGCCCAGTCTGAGTGTGCCCGCTGCCCAGTCCGAGTGTGCCTGCTGCCCAGTCCTACAGTGCCCACAGCCCTGTCCTACAGTGCCCACTGCCGAGTCCCGGAGTGTGCCCGCTGCCCAGTCCGATGTGTCCCCGCTGCCCAGTCTGATGTGTGCCCGCTGCCCAGTCCGATGTGTGCCTGCTGCCCAGTCTGAGTGTGCCCGTTGCCCAGTCTCCGAGTCTGGCTGCTGCCCAGTCTCTGAGTCGGCCCATTGCCCAGTCTCCAAGTGTGCCCGCTGCCCAGTCCCCGAGTGCGCCCGCTGCCGGGTCTCCAAGTGTGCCTGCTGCCCAGTCTCCGAGTGTGCCCGCTGCCCAGTCTCCGAGTGTGCCCGCTGCCCAGTCCCCGAGTGTGCCCTCTGCCCAGTCCGAGTGTGTCCGCTGCCCAGTCTCCGAGTGTGCCCCCTGCCCAGTCTGAGTGTGCCCACTGCCCAGTCTGAGGGTGCCCGTTGCCCAGTCTGAGGGTGCCCGTTGCCCAGTCTCCGAGTCTGGCTGCTGCCCAGTCCTTGAGTGTGCCCGCTGCCCAGTCTCCGAGTCGGCCCATTGCCCAGTCTCCAAGTGTGCCCGTTGCCCAGTCCCCGAGTGTGTCCGCTGCCCAGTCTGAGTGTGCCCGCTGCCCAGTCCCCGAGTGTGCCCGCTACCCAGTCCCCGAGTGTGCCCACTGCCCAGTCCGAGTGTGCCCGCTGCCCAGTCCCCGAGTGTGTCCGCTGCCCAGTCTGAGTGTGCCCACTGCCCAGTCCCCGAGTGTGCCCGCTGCCCAGTCCCCGAGTGTGCCCGCTGCCCAGTCCCCGAGTGTGCCCACTGCCCAGTCCGAGTGTGCCCGCTGCCCAGTCCCCGAGTGTGCCCGCTGCCCAGTCCCCGAGTGTGTCCGCTGCCCAGTCTGAGTGTGCCTGCTGCCCAGTCCCTGAGTGTGCCCGCTGCCCAGTCTGAGTGAGCCCGCTGCCCAGTCCCCGAGTGTGCCCGCTGCCCAGTCCCCGAGTGTGCCCGCTGCCCAGTCCCCGAGTGTGCCCGCTGCCCAGTCCCCGAGTGTACCTGCTGCCCAGTCCCCGAGTGTACCTGCTGCCCAGTCCCCGAGTGTGCCTGCTGCCCAGTCCCCGAGTGTGCCTGCTACCCAGTCCCCGAGTGTGCCTGCTGCCCAGTCCCCGAGTGTGCCTGCTGCCCAGTCCCCGAGTGTGCCTGCTGCCCAGTCCCCGAGTGTGCCTGCTGCCCAGTCCCCGAGTGTGCCTGCTGCCCAGTCCCCGAGTGTGCCCGCTGCCCAGTCCCTGAGTGTGCCCGCTGCCCAGTCCCCGAGTGTGCCCGCTGCCCAGTCCCCGAGTGTGCATGCTGCCCAGTCCCCGAGTGTGCCTGCTGCCCAGTCCCTGAGTGTGTCCGCTGCCCAGTCCCTCAGTGTGCCCGCTGCCCAGTCCCTGAGTGTGCCTGCTGCCCAGTCCCTGAGTGTGTCCGCTGCCCAGTCCCCGAGTGTGCCCGCTGCCCAGTCCGAGTGTGCCCGCTGCCCAGTCCGAGTGTGCCCGCTGCCCAGTCCGAGTGTGCCCGCTGCCCAGTCCCCGAGTGTGCCCGCTGCCCAGTCCCTGAGTGTGCCCACTGCTCAGTCCCTGAGTGTGCCCGCAGCCCAGTCCCCGAGTGTGCATGCTGCCCAGTCCCCGAGTGTGCCCACTGCCCAGTCCCCGAGTGTGCCTGCTGCCCAGTCCCCGAGTGTGCCTGCTGCCCAGTCCCCGAGTGTGCCTGCTGCCCAGTCCCCAAGTGTGCCTGCTGCCCATTCCCGAGTGTGCCCGCTGCCCAGTCCGGGTGTGCCCGCTGTCCAGTCCCCGAGTGTGCCCGTTGCCCAGTCCGAATGTGCCCGCTGCCCAGTCCCCGAATGTGCCCGCTGCCCAGTCTGTGTGTGCCCACTTTCCAGTCAGAGTGTGCCCGCTGCCCGGTCTGAGTGTGGGCATGGACCCAGTTTCTGAGTGTGGGCAGTGACCCAGTTTCTGAGTGTGGGCAGGGACCCAGTTTCTGAGTGTGGGCAGGGACCCAGTTTCTGAGTGTGGGCATGGACCCGGATTCTGAGTGTGGGCAGGGTCCCAGTTTCTGAGTGTGGGCAGGGACCCAGTTTCTGAGTGTGGGCAGGGACCCGGATTCTGAGTGTGGGCAGGGACCCGGATTCTGAGTGTGGGCAGGGACCCGGATTCTGAGTGTGGGCATGGACCCGGTTTCTGAGTGTGGGCATGGACCCAGTTTCTGAGTGTGGGCATGGGCCCAGTTTCTGAGTGTGGGCATGGACCCAGTTTCCGAGTGTGGGCATGGACCCAGTTTCCGAGTGTGGGAATGGGCCCAGTTTCTGAGTGTGGGCAGGGACCCGGTTTCTGAGTGTGGGCAGGGACCCAGTTTCTGAGTGTGGGCAGGGACCCGGATTCTGAGTGTGGGCATGGACCCAGTTTCTGAGTGTGGGCAGGGACCCGGATTCTGAGTGTGGGCATGGACCCAGTTTCTGAGTGTGGGCATGGGACCCGGATTCTGAGTGTGGGCAGGGACCCAGTTTCTGAGTGTGGGCAGGGACCCAGTTTCTGAGTGTGGGCAGGGACCCAGTTTCTGAGTGTGGGCAGGGACCCAGTTTCTGAGTGTGGGCAGGGACCCAGTTTCTGAGTGTGGGCATGGACCCAGTTTCTGAGTGTGGGCAGGGACCCAGTTTCTGAGTGTGGGCAGGGACCCAGTTTCTGAGTGTGGGCAGGGTCCCAGTTTCTGAGTGTGGGCATGGACTTGGATTCTGAGTGTGGGCAGGGACCCGGATTCTGAGTGTGGGCAGGGACCCGGATTCTGAGTGTGGGCAGGGACCCAGTTTCTGAGTGTGGGCAGGGACCCGGATTCTGAGTGTGGGCAGGGACCCAGTTTCTGAGTGTGGGCAGGGACCCGGATTCTGAGTGTGGGCATGGACCCAGTTTCTGAGTGTGGGCATGGACCCGGATTCTGAGTGTGGGCAGGGACCCAGTTTCTGAGTGTGGGCAGGGTCCCGGATTCTGAGTGTGGGCATGGACCCAGTTTCTGAGTGTGGGCATGGACCCGGATTCTGAGTGTGGGCAGGGACCCAGTTTCTGAGTGTGGGCAAGGACCCGGATTCTGAGTGTGGGCAGGGACCCAGTTTCTGAGTGTGGGCATGGACCCAGTTTCTGAGTGTGGACAGGGACCCAGTTTCTGAGTGTGGGCAGGGACCCGGATTCTGAGTGTGGGCATGGGACCCGGATTCTGAGTGTGGGCAGGGACCCGGATTCTGAGTGTGGGCAGGGACCCGGATTCTGAGTGTGGGCAGGGAGCCAGTTTCTGAGTGTGGGCATGGACCCAGTTTCTGAGTGTGGGCAGGGACCCAGTTTCTGAGTGTGGGCAGGGACCCGGATTCTGAGTGTGGGCATGGGACCCGGATTCTGAGTGTGGGCATGGACCCGGATTCTGAGTGTGGGCATGGAGCCAGTTTCTGAGTGTGGGCAGGGACCCGGATTCTGAGTGTGGGCATGGGACCCGGATTCTGAGTGTGGGCATGGACCCGGATTCTGAGTGTGGGCAGGGACCCGGATTCTGAGTGTGGGCAGGGACCCGGATTCTGAGTGTGGGCAGGGACCCAGTTTCTGAGTGTGGGCAGGGACCCGGATTCTGAGTGTGGGCAGGGACCCGGATTCTGAGTGTGGGCATGGACCCAGTTTCTGAGTGTGGGCAGGGACCCGGATTCTGAGTGTGGGCAGGGACCCGGATTCTGAGTGTGGGCAGGGACCCGGATTCTGAGTGTGGGCAGGGACCCGGATTCTGAGTGTGGGCAGGGACCCAGTTTCTGAGTGTGGGCAGGGACCCGGATTCTGAGTGTGGGCAGGGACCCGGATTCTGAGTGTGGGCAGGGACCCGGATTCTGAGTGTGGGCATGGACCCGGATTCTGAGTGTGGGCAGGGACCCAGTTTCTGAGTGTGGGCAGGGGCCCGGATTCTGAGTGTGGGCAGGGACCCGGATTCTGAGTGTGGGCAGGGACCCGGATTCTGAGTGTGGGCAGGGACCCAGTTTCTGAGTGTGGGCAGGGACCCAGTTTCTGAGTGTGGGCAGGGACCCAGTTTCTGAGTGTGGGCAGGGACCCGGATTCTGAGTGTGGGCAGGGACCCGGATTCTGAGTGTGGGCAGGGACCCGGATTCTGAGTGTGGGCAGGGACCCGGATTCTGAGTGTGGGCAGGGACACAGTTTCTGAGTGTGGGCAGGGACCCAGTTTCTGAGTGTGGGCAGGGACCCAGTTTCTGAGTGTGGGCAGTGACCCGGATTCTGAGTGTGGGCAGGGACCCAGTTTCTGAGTGTGGGCAGGGACCCAGTTTCTGAGTGTGGGCAGGGACCCGGATTCTGAGTGTGGGCAGGGACCCAGTTTCTGAGTGTGGGCAGGGTCCCGGATTCTGAGTGTGGGCATGGACCCGGATTCTGAGTGTGGGCAGGGACCCAGTTTCTGAGTGTGGGCAGGGACCCAGTTTCTGAGTGTGGGCAGGGACCCAGTTTCTGAGTGTGGGCAGGGACCCGGATTCTGAGTGTGGGCAGGGACCCAGTTTCTGAGTGTGGGCAGGGTCCCGGATTCTGAGTGTGGGCATGGACCCGGATTCTGAGTGTGGGCAGGGACCCAGTTTCTGAGTGTGGGCAGGGACCCGGATTCTGAGTGTGGGCAGGGACCCGGATTCTGAGTGTGGGCAGGGAGCAGTCGGACTATATTAACACCAGGTGGCTGCAATCAGCAATTCCGTACTTTCGCTTATTGTCTTCAAAAAGTCTGACGAGCTGATCCATGTATTCCTGATGCAATTTCTCTATTTCCTCACGGGATGGGCTACAGTTCATCTCCACAGGAATAGGCTTCCCAACTGAGAATGAAGAGATAGAAAGGCGGGGGGGGGGAGAGGGGGGTAGAGAGAGAGAGAGAGAGAGAGGGAGAGTGAGTAAGCGGGAGCCAGCGGGGAGAGGCGGGAGCGAGCGGGGAGGGAGCGAGTGGGAGGGAGCGAGCGAGCGGGGAGGGAGGGAGCGAGCGGGGAGGGAGGGTGCGAGTGGCGAGGGAGGGAGCGAGTGGCGAGGGAGGGAGCGAGCGGGGTGGGAGGGAGCGAGCGGGGAGGGAGGGAGCGAGTGGCGAGGGAGGGAGCGAGCGGGGAGGGTGGGAGCGAGCGGGGAGGGAGCGAGCGGGGAGGGAGCGAGTGGGAGGGAGCGAGCGAGCGGGGAGGGAGGGAGCGAGTGGCGAGGGAGGGAGCGAGCGGGGAGGGAGGGAGCGAGCGGGGAGGGAGGGAGCGAGTGGCGAGGGAGGGAGCGAGCGGGGAGGGAGGGAGCGAGCGGGGAGGGAGGGAGCGAGCGGGGAGGGAGGGAGCGAGCGGGGTGGGAGGGAGCGAGCGGGGAGGGAGCGAGCGGGGAGGGAGCGAGCGTGCGGGAGGGAGGGAGCGAGCGGGGAGCGAGCGTAGAAGAGGGAGGGACAAAGGGACAAATAGACAGAGGGGAAGGTTTGAGCACACAGACAGTCAGTGGGTGAGGGAACAAAATGGAGAAAAATAGACAGTAAGTTGACAATATTACATCGGCTGAGACACTGGTTAATGACATTCCCTTGGCTGCTCTCTATCTCATTCACTTCCTTCTCTCAGTCTGCTGCAAAGGCCCTGCCAAAGGCTTCCTCAGCCTGGTGCCAATATTACCCAGGAGGCGGCCTGGGAATGTGTCTGACAGCTGTTCACTGGAGGAAGCATCACGCTTTTTCCTTCGGGATGTTTGGACAGTGCGCAGGAGTCGAATCCTCGGCTGGTACAACCACCTCTGGCCCGATGATTCCAATTATCGAGCCTGCCTGCAGAGGACTTCACTACCTCCTGGTTGGCCGGGCCTAGTCCGCCCACACACGGTGAAACCTTCTGGACCGAACTGGTGATGTGAAAATCTCCTACCAATCGTCTAACGTTCTGTCACACCTTTTGTGTTATTCAGATCACCCTTGTAAAGATTTACATCGTGGCAAAGCTCTATGTAAACAGCTGTCTGTCACGGTGTAGTTGCAGGGCTCTGGCCAGTTGGCGGCGCTGTGATTCACCAGCAGCGATTTGACCACTGTTCAAACCTGGTAGTCATGGTGACAAGACCATAGAACCGTCAAACTTTTACGGTGCAGAAGGAGGCCGTTCGGCCCATCTGGTCTACACCAATCCTCCGAAAGAAGGCCCTTCCTCGGCCCTGTCCCCGCCCTATCCCTGCAACCGAGCTTGCATATCCCTTGACACTAAGGGTCAATTTTATAATAATAATAATAATCTTTATTGTCACAAGTAGGCTTACATTAACACTGCAATGACGTTACTGTGAAAAGCCCCTAGTCGCCACATTCCGGCTCCTGTTCGGGTGCACAGAGGGAGAATTCAGAATGACCAATTCACCCAACAGCATGTCTTTCGGGACTTGTGGGAGGAAACCGGAGCACCCGGAGGAAACCCACGCAGACACGGGGAATGACATGCAAACTCCACACAGTCACCAGTCGAACTGGGTCCCTGGTGCAGTGAAGCTGCTAACCATCCCTATGGGAAAAGGATGTTGGAGCGCAAAAACATGGTAAATTCTCCGACGTTGAGGTGTGACACTCTACACCCAATGTCCTATTGACGTTTTGAAGCCGCAATCAGATAGGTTGCCTCCCGTTGAGTTTTGAGGCCTTGTGGTAGTCGAGGTATTACGGTACCTGATAGGCTGGAGCACCATTGGTGAAACTGTATGCTTTCTATTGGTTAAGATGTATGGTAGCTCCGCCCTACTAGGTGGGGTATAAGAGCCTGTGCCGCCCCAGCAGCCTTCATTCTGTACCTGAGCTGCTGGGGGAAACATCTAGCTTATTAAAGCCTTCAGTTGGACTACAACCTCGCTTTAGTGGTCATTGATCGTGCATCAGGCCTGAATTTGGGCCTACACTTTTGGAAAGGGGCCCGCACCCAATTTCTGCGCCCATCCTGCCCTCCTCCCCTCACGCCTGCCTCTCTGCATCTCTCCCTCAATCTCTCCCCCTTACCAACGGTGTAGATGGGGTTCCTGAAGGGCAGGAGGCCGAAGCTGTACTGGAACACCCCTCGAGCGTGGAACAGGGGGAGGGCCACACCCATCACCTTCTGCAGTTTCTCCTGCACCTTCCGCAGCAGCGAGCCAGGAGGATTCTCCACTTGGTTGAAGAGCTCGTTCTCGCCGAATGAAAACACCGGCACGAGTTGGGCGCTGTGCAGTCCCGGGACAGAAGAAAGTGGCATCATCGACACTCAGGTTCCAAAATGCTGCCGCTGTCGACAACCGCGGCCCTTATAAAGTCTCCTGTAGCTCAATTGCCTACCCCACTCCCCCACCGCCCCCCCCCCACTCCGAGCCCACAACCCAACTAACCTTCCTCCACCGTAATCCCCCCCCCCCAACCAACCTTCACCCCATAGCCACCCCCCACCCCCCCCGCCCAATCTCAAGATCGGCAAGGGTAAAACTCTTGAGTCTAATCGGTCTGGGAATAAGGGGAACAGCGACCACTAGTGTTTAGGAGGAGGAAAATCACCTCCCATTCCCCTTCACCCCAAGGCATCCAGCTCCCCACACATGGGGCCACATCTGGTGCAATGCCCACAGGAACAAGAGTACCCAATTAATTTTTTTCCGATTAAGGGGCAATTTAGCGTTGGCCAATCCGCCTACCCGGCACATCTTTTTGGGTTGTGGGGGCGAAACCCACGCAAACACGGGGAGAATGTGCAAACTCCACACGGACAGTGGCCCAGAGCCGGGATCGAACCCGGGACCTCGGCGCCGTGAGGCAGCAGTGCTAACCACCGCGCCACCTTGCTTCCCCCGTAGGGACATACAAGACAGGAGCAGGAAGAGGCCATTCAGCCCCTCCAGCTTGCTCCGCCAGTCGACAAGATCATGTCTGATCTCCTTTATCTCCCCACACTATCCCCTCGATTCCCTTTGTCTCCAGGAATCTCCCGATCTCGCCCTTGAACAGACTCAATGATCCAAGATTCTTAACCCTTCGAGTGAATGAAATTTCTCCTCGTCTCAGTCCAAGATCGCCGACCCCTTATTCTGGGACATGGTCCGCCCTCCCCCCATGCACCCTCCAACCCTAGTTTGAGACTCCCAAGCCTTCGGGAGGGGGGGGGGGGCATCTACTCTGACAACCCCTGTAGAATTGTCTATGTCTCGCTGAGGTCCTCTTTCTCCGTCCCTCTTCTCCAGGGGCTCCAGACCTCGTCTCCTCCATCACTCCCGATGGAATAGTCCCAGCATTCCCTGTGTCTACCCCCCCCCCCCCCCCCACAGCCTCACGGGCCAACACGTGATCCTCTCCCGCTCCCCCGCCCCGATCTGCCCGCTCATCATTCTCGGTCCCCCCCCCCCCCCCCCCCCGTGCTTACCCGGTCTTCAGTGCCAATTTGATGAACCCCTTCCTCCTGAGCAACTGTATGGTCAGGCCTCCCGGGCGGGCGTCCAGCGACTCTGGGGCCCCGCCCACCGCCACCACCGCCACCTGGCCGCCCCCCTCCTGGCTCAGGATGTAACTGGCGCTGTGCTTCTCCGAAGAGACCAGCCCTGCGAACCACATTGGGAAAAAAGACCACAGCCAGTTAGCCAAGGCAACTACGTGTCAGCGGGTGAGATTGAGAGTAAACTGCAAGGCTGCCCCGTGGCATTGCTCACGGATAAAGGACGACGGTAAGAGGCCCCGCTCCCCGCAAGTGCTGCGGCTTCGTCCCAGCGACTACTTTTCCGTCCTCTTTTTTTTCCTCCGCTGTTTTGTCTCCGCCCTCGCTCGTCATTTCCCTCGGGAGGGGAGGTGTGCTGAGGGTCTTGTTTTCAAAGCCTCCATAAAGAAACAGGGGCTGGGTTTTCTCGAGCGGGGGCTTCTCCTGGAACAAAGACCTCCTCCCACTGTTACGACCCCCCAGGCACGGTCAATTCCAGCCCCACTTGACCCGCCATCGCGGCACCATTGAAATGAATCCACAATTAATAAAAATATCTAAAATCTTTGGCTGTCCAATAATTACAGTCACCAGGTTTGTAAATTTAAACACAGTTTCCTTTTATGAATAACAATACCTGTAATTATACCTAAAAAACAACTAATCGCTAACCCTACCCTCTTTAACTCACCCCACCCTCTAAACACACACACACCATCCAGACAGACAAACACAGAGGGGAAACTAAAAGAATAAAAGTCTCTGTTTCAGCTGGATGTCTTCCAGTTAGACCTTTCTTCAGTCGAAGCCTTCCGTTGGATCTCTTTGCTTTCAATCTGTAACGGATTTCACTGTCGATTCATTCGAGTCTCCGGAATTCTCTGAAGATTCAGAACCAGCAGGCAGGAAGTATTTGGGAGAAGGAGATCAAAACACAACCTCGCCTCTCAGCGTCCCGGAGTTTCCTGCCGGATCCTCTGAAGACACACCACCCGACAGGACCCGATCATTGTCTGTTGCCGGGCAGAATACAGTCCCTGGCCAATCCATTGGCCACCAGCCAAACAAGCGAACTGAACCCCCCACCCCCCCGCCCCCCCCCCCGATCTCTCAGGTGCCAGAAAGTCTGAGTTCTTCGGTTCCAAAAGCTAAATTTCCAATAGCACAGTGTACTATTTTGCAACTTTTGAGTTCCCCATTTCCTCTGCTCGACTTAAAGGTATGTCACCATTAAAGATCCGTGGATGGAAAATGATTTAAAAAAACAAATAAAATGAATAGGAAATCAACAGGAAAGGTCCTTATACCATCAAAGTCGCACTGCCGATGTGGGGGGGGGGCACCCTGCTCACCCTCCGAGGACAGACACACATGCACACAGACACATACACGCAGAAACACACACGCAGCTACACACACACACGCAGACACACACACACGCAGACACACACACACGCAGACACACACACACGCAGACACACACACACATGCAGACACACAAACACACGCAGACACACACGCAGACACACACACGCAGACACACACACACGCACACACACGCAGACACACACACACATGCAGACACACAAACACACGCAGACACACACGCAGACACACACACGCAGACACACACGCAGACACACACACGCAGACACACACACACGCACACACACGCAGACACACACACGCAGACACACACACACGCAGACACACACACACGCAGACACACACACGCAGACACACACACACGCAGACACACACACACGCAGACACACACACACGCAGACACACACACGCAGACACACACGCGCAGACACACACACACGCAGACACACACACACACACACACACACAGACACACACACGCAGACACACACACATGCAGACACACACACGCAGACACACACACACGCAGACACACACACACGCAGACACACACACACACGCAGACACACACACGCGCAGACACACACACACACACGCAGACACACACACACACGCAGACACACACATGCAGACACACACACGCAGACACACACACGCAGACACACACACACACACGCAGACACACACACGCAGACACACACACACACACGCAGACACACACACGCGCAGACACACACACACACACGCAGACACACACACATGCAGACACACACACGCAGACACACACACGCAGACACACACACACGCAGACACACACACACGCAGACACACACACACACACAGACACACACACACGCAGACACACACACATGCAGACACACACACGCAGACACACACACACGCAGACACACACACACGCAGACACACACACACACGCAGACACACACACGCGCAGACACACAGACACACACGCAGACACACACACATGCAGACACACACACGCAGACACGCACACGCAGACACACACACGCAGACACACACACACGCAGACACACACACGCGCAGACACACACACACACACGCAGACACACACACACATGCAGACACACACACGCAGACACACACACGCAGACACACACACACACGCAGACACACACACGCAGACACACACACGCAGACACACACACACGCGCAGACACACACACACACGCAGACACACACACACATGCAGACACACACCCGCAGACACACACACGCGCAGGCACACACACACACACGCAGACACACACGCACATGCAGACACACACATGCAGACACACACATGCAGACACACACACGCAGACACACACACACACGCAGACACACACGCAGACACACACACGCGCAGACACACACACACACACGCAGACACACACACACATGCAGACACACACATGCAGACACACACGCAGACACACACACACATGCAGACACACACATGCAGACACACACACGCAGACACACACACGCAGACACACACACGCGCAGACACACGCAGACACACACACACTCAGACACACACACGCAGACACACACACACGCAGACACACACACACGCAGACACACACACACGCAGACACACACACACGCAGACACACACGCAGACACACACACACGCAGACACACACACACATGCAGACACACACACACGCAGACACACACACGCGCAGACACACACACACACACGCAGACACACACACACATGCAGACACACACACGCAGACACACACACGCAGACACACACACACATGCAGACACACACACGCAGACACACACACGCAGACACACACACACACACGCGCAGACACACACGCAGACACACACACACACAGACACACACACACGCAGACACACACACATGCAGACACACACACGCAGACACACACACACGCAGACACACACACACACGCATACACACACACGCAGACACACACACGCAGACACACACACGCAGACACACACACACACGCGCAGACACACACACACACACGCAGACACACACACACATGCAGACACACACACGCAGACACACACACGCGCAGGCACACACACACACACGCAGACACACACGCACATGCAGACACACACATGCAGACACACACACGCAGACACACACACACACGCAGACACACACACGCGCAGACACACACACGCAGACACACACACACATGCAGACACACACATGCAGACACACACACGCAGACACACACACACATGCAGACACACACATGCAGACACACACACGCAGACACACACACGCGCAGACACACGCAGACACACACACACGCAGACACACACACGCAGACACACACACACGCAGACACACACACACGCAGACACACACACATGCAGACACACACACGCAGACACACACACACACGCAGACACACACACACATGCAGACACACACACGCAGACACACACACACACGCAGACACACACACACACGCAGACACACACACACACGCAGACACACACACACACGGACACAGTGTCAGACAAGGTACAGCAAGCACTGAACTCACCTCCGCACATGATGTACTCTCGATAGAAGGGCACCTTAAACCAGAAGGGCAGCATCAGGAGGTAGGAGGTGAGACCAGGGAAGAGTTGGGAAAATCTGGTGGCCTCCGTGCAGAAATTCCCGAACGCTCCAGCCACCAGGACACCGTGAGGGTGGAAGCCAAACAGGTAATTGTGCTTCGGATCCAAGTCTGCTGTTTTCACCAGCTTCGCATGGAGGTGGCCGTGGGGGGGGGGAAACAGAGAGAGAGAGCTGTCAGTTCAACAAATCAGGTGGTCACCATTCCCCCGACCTCTGACCTTCAACCCTTGACCGCCCCCCCCCCACACTTCCAGAGTTGGGCTAATTGCACTCACCGGGCCACGAGAGGCCCACTCCCAACTTTCTCCATTCCTACGACGGGTATTTAGGGGCGGGAGACGAGTTAAGGGCTGCACTTGTGAGGAGGGGACCAGTGAGGGTTTGGAGGTAGGAGGGGCAGCAGGGCCGATTCCCAATGGCCGGTCAGAGAATCTAGGAGGCAGCGGGCGCCAAGGCTCCCTTCAACTCCGCCGTACTGCACTGCGCCATCCCTTCGAACTTGCTGCGTGGCCAAGCGCGTGCGGCCCCCTCAGGTGAGCATGGCCGCGCGCGCAAGAGCGTCACTGCGACCCAGCAGGAGGCCATTCAATCCAAAAAACGTCCAGAGGGCAGCACGGTGGCGCAGTAGTTCGCACTGCCGAGGTCCCGGGTTCGATCCCGGCTCTGGGTCACTGTCCGTGTGGAGTTTGCACATTCTCCCCGTGTCTGCGTGGGTTTCGCCCCCACAACCCAAAGATGTGCCGGGTAGGTGGATTGGCCGCGCTAAATTGCCCCTTAATTGGAAAGAATGAATTGGGTAATCTAAAATTTTTTTTTAAAAGTTTATTCATGTTACCCTCCCACCCCCACCACATAACTCTCACTCAAAACCCTAAACCTGTGTCCACCCCCCCTAGTCCTTGTACTCTTGGATAATGGGAAGAGTTATCCTTTACCAGACTCATCTGAACCTTTCACACCTCGATTAAATCTCCCCTCGACTGCCTTTGTTCCCAGACGTACGGCCTCAGCTTACATACAAACATACGAAAGTCATACGAACATGCTAACCAGGGACAGGGGAAGGACACTCAACCCCTCGTACCTGCCAACTCCCCCCCACCCCACCCCCGATAATCTTTCGCCCCCTCGTTAATGCAAAGCTGGATAAGATTCGTGATTAAGAACATTCAAAGATTTTGCTTCCACTGCCTGAGGAAGAAAGTTCCGGAGACTCCGCCCCCTCCGAGAGAAAATATTTCTCCTCATCTCCGTCTTAAAGGGGCCACCCCCTTATTTTTAAACGGTGACCCCCCCCCCCGCCCCGGTTCTAGATTGTCCCACAAGAGGAAACATCCTCTCCACATCCCCCCCCCGCCCCTGTCGACACCCCCTCAGGATCTTAAAGGCCTCCCACTCTTCAAACTCCAGCGGATACAAACCCAACCTTTCCTCATCAGACAACCCGCCCGTTCCTGGGATTAGTCGGGTAAACCCTCTCTGAACTGCTTCCAACGTATTGACACCTTTCCTCAGAAAAGGAGACCAATACTGTAGCTCCTCCAACCTAACCATGGAACTAAATTACCTAATTTCTGGAACCATTCTGGTAAATCGCCCTCCACACCCTCTCATGTCCTCTCCAGGATCACCCCCTCGCATTCTTCCGAACATGTGTTGACCAGAGCTGTATGCAATGCTCCTAGTCTTTTTTTTGACGATAACCAAAGCTCCCTACAGTCTCACCATTAATTCCTCATTTTTGTCCTCGGTACTAAGTGTGAAGCAAAGCTTATTTACAGGCTCTTTAAGCTCACAAAATGTCCACCCATGTTCACAGCTCAGCTCCTTGGCCATTCTCGGTTTACTTTGCTCCACGTCCTCGCCCAGACTTAATCAATCAACCACAGATCAGCTACCAGGCCCTCACAGTCAAACACAGAACGATCAAACCATTAACCAATTCCAGGGAGGCTCAGGGGACTGGCCGGGGAACTGGGAGGTAGGGGGGGGGGGGGGGTTTGGGGAGGTGTGGGAGGGGTGTTTATCTTGCCCGCTGGATGTTGAGCCCCCATTGAGGAAGGGGAGCTGTGCGACTTTGCTCCAAGCTTCGCCCCACCTTGCGCTCAATCCGAAGCAGGTTGCGGCCACTCACCGTGATGGGGAAGTAATCTCGGAAGTAACGCCACATGGGCCAGTTCCGGACCCATGCTGACCTCCGACCGCCCCTCCCTGGCGTCTCCCGGTCCAAGTACAGCCAACCAGCGTAAAGGGCCGCGATGTACCAGTAGTCAGTGAGCAGGAGCAGGACAAAGATGGCCAGGCAGCACTGCGCTGAAGACAGAGAGCAAAAAGATCATCCCTCGTTTCTCGCCCACCCCCATGCTTTCTACGAGCTCGATTCCCGATCCCTCAACCCCCCTCCCTCTCTCACAACCGGCCATCCACCCTATTGCACCCATCCCGACTTCCTGACCCCCATCCCGCAATCAGTAAGGATAAACAACACCTCCTTCACAGCAGTCCTCAATACCGGGGTCCCACAAGGCAGCGTACTTACCGGGATTATACTCCCTGTGCACACACGACTGCGTGGCAAAATTTGTCTCCAACTCCATCTACAAGTTTGCTGACGATACGACCATAGTGGGCCGGATCTCGAACAACGATGAGTCAGAATACAGGAGGGAGTTAGAGAACCTCGTGGAGTGGTGTTAACGACACCAATCTATCCCTCGCTGTCAGCAAAACTAAAGAGCTGGTCATTGACTTCAGGAAGCAAAGTACTGTACACACCCCTGTCAGCATCAACGGGGCCGAGGTGGAGATGGTTAGCAGTTTCAAATTCCTAGGGGTGCACATCTCCAAAAATCTGTCCTGGTCCACCCACGTCGACTCTACCACCAAGAAAGCACAACAGCGCCTATACTTCCTCAGGAAACTAAGGAAATTCGGCATGTCCACATTAACCCTTACCAACTTTTACAGATGCACCATAGAAAGCATCCTATCGGGCTGCATCACAGCCTGGTATGGCAACTGCTCGGCCCAGTAAGAAACTACAGAGAGTCGTGAACACTGCCTCCCATCCATTGACTCCATCTACACCTCCCGCTGCCTGGGGAAAGCGGGCAGCATAACCAAAGACCCCTCCCACCCGGCTTACTCACTCTTCCAACTTCTTCCATCGGGCAGGAGATACAGAAGTCTGAGAACACGCACGAACAGACTCAAAAACAGCTTCTTCCCCACTGTCACCAGACTCCTAAATGATCTCTCTACACACCTTCTCTACCGAGTAGCTCTGCACTCCGTCTGATTCACCCGATGCCTGTGTCTATGTATTTACATTGTGGATTTATCGTATGTCCTTATGTTTTTCTCATGTATGGACCGATCTGTCTGGACTTTGCGCAGAACAATACCTTTCATTGAACTTCGGCACATGTGACAATAAAACCCAAATCTAAATCCCGATCGAGCTAATGGCTGGGATTCACCTGCGTTGCGATTCAATTTTCCTGCCGGCATCTTACCCCTGCCAGAGGGTTCCGCGGGCAGGTGGGGGTGGTGAGAACGGGAAATCCCGCTGACAATTGGCGGAAACGTCGAATCCTGTCGCAGCGAGCAGCCGAGAATCCCGGGGGCTGACGGACGGGATAATCCCACACACCGGTTCTCTCTCCTGGAACTAGCTGCCCCCACCGGCAGTGGGAGCGGAGACGATGAATAATTTCAAAAATAAATTGGATTGACCCCTCGAGGGACATGACCTTACAGGGGATGCAGCGATAGAGCAAGTGCAGGAGTACGACTGACCTGATTGCTCCAAAGGGAGCTAACATAGACTCCAAAAGGGGCCGAATGGCCTCCTCCTGTGTTGCAACGGCTCTAGGATTGCTTAACCCATTAAAACTATCTGCAACTCCCCTCCCCCACCACCAACCCACCCTCCTTCCAAATCACTATCCAATCTCCAATCTTTTTTTTAATTGTAAATTTAGAGTACCCAATTAATTTTTTGTAATTAAAGGGCAATTTAGCGTGTTCAATCCACCTACCCTGCCCAGGGTCGAAACCCATGCAGACACGGGGAGATTGTGCAAACTCCACACGGACAGTGACCCAGGGCCGGGATTGAACCTGGGACCTCGGCGCCATGAGGCTGCCCTATAAGCGATACAATTCTTAAGTGGGCGCAGGAGCAGATTGACCTGGGTGTACAGGTGCAGAGGGATCTGGGTGTACAGGTGCAAAGGGACCTGGGTGTACAGGTGTAGAGGGATCTGGGTGTACAGGTGTAGAGGGATCTGGGTGTACAGGTGCAGAGGGATCTGGGTGTACAGGTGCAGAGGGATCTGGGTGTACAGGTGCAGAGGGACCTGGGTGTACAGGTGCAGAGGGATCTGGGTGTACAGGTGTAGAGGGATCTGGGTGTACAGGTGCAGAGGGATCTGGGTGTACAGGTGCAGAGGGATCTGGGTGTACAGGTGCAGAGGGACCTGGGTGTACAGGTGCAGAGGGATCTGGGTGTACAGGTGAAGAGGGATCTGGGTGTACAGGTGAAGAGGGATCTGGGTGTACAGGTGCAGAGGGATCTGGGTGTACAGGTGCAGAGGGACCTGGGTGTACAGGTGCAGAGGGATCTGGGTGTACAGGTGCAGAGGGACCTGGGTGTACAGGTGCAGAGGGATCTGGGTGCACAGGTGCAGAGGGATCTGGGTGTACAGGTGTAGAGGGATCTGGGTGTACAGGTGCAGAGGGATCTGGGTGTACAGGTGCAGAGGGACCTGGGTGTACAGGTGCAGAGGGATCTGGGTGTACAGGTGCAGAGGGACCTGGGTGTACAGGTGCAGAGGGATCTGGGTGTACAGGTGCAGAGGGACCTGGGTGTACAGATGCAGAGGGACCTGGGTGTACAGATGCAGAGGGATCTGGGTGTACAGGTGCAGAGGGATCTGGGCGTACAGGTGCCGAGGGACCTGGGTGTACAGATGCAGAGATATCTGGGTGTACAGGTGCAGAGGGATCTGGGTGTACAGGTGTAGAGGGATCTGGGTGTACAGGTGCAGAGGGATCTGGGTGTACAGGTGCAGAGGGACCTGGGTGTACAGGTGCAGAGGGACCTGGGTGTACAGGTGCAGAGGGACCTGGGTGTACAGGTGCAGAGGGACCTGGGTGTACAGGTGCAGAGGGATCTGAGTGTACAGGTGCAGAGGGACCTGTGTGTACAGGTGCAGAGGGATCTGGGTGTACAGGTGCCGAGGGACCTGGGTGTACAGGTGCAGAGGGATCTGGGTGTACAGATGCAGAGGGACCTGGGTGTACAGATGCAGAGGGATCTGGGTGTACAGGTGCAGGTGGACCTGGGTGTACAGGTGCAGAGGGATCTGGGTGTACAGGTGCAGAGGGACCTGGGTGTACAGATGCAGAGGGTGCTGGGTGTACAGGTGCAGAGGGATCTGGGTGTACAGGTGCCGAGGGACCTGGGTGTACAGATGCAGAGAGATCTGGGTGTACAGGTGCAGAGGGATCTGGGTGTACAGGTGCAGAGGGATCTGGGTGTACAGATGCAGAGGGACCTGGGTGTACAGATGCAGAGGGATCTGGGTGTACAGGTGCAGAGGGATCTGGGTGTACAGGTGCAGAGGGATCTGGGTGTACAACATAGAACATAGAAAACACAGCACAGGACAGGCCCTTTGGCCCACGATGTTGTGCCGAACCTTTGTCCTAGATTAATCATAGATTATCATTGAATTTACAGTGCAGAAGGAGGCCATTCGGCCCCCTGAGTCTGCACCTGCTCTTGGAAAGAGCACCCCACCCAAACTCAACACCTCCACCCAACACCAAGGGCAATTTTGGACACTAAGGGCAATTTATCATGGCAAATCCACCTACCCTGCACATCTTTGGACTGTGGGAGGAAACCGGAGCACCCGGAGGAAACCCACACACACACGGGGAGGACGTGCAGACTCCGCACAGACAGTGACCCAAGCCGGAATCGAACCTGGGACCATGGAGCTGTGAAGCAATTGTGCCGTCCACAATGCTACCGTGCTGCCCTTAAGAACAAATAAATCTACACTGTATCATTTTACCGTAATCCATGTACCTATCCAATAGCTGCTTGAAGGTCCCTAATGTTTCCGACTCAACTACTTCCACAGGCAGTGCATTCCATGCCCCCACTACTCTCTGGGTAAAGAACCTACCTCTGATATCCCTCCTATATCTTCCACCTTTCACCTTAAATTTATGTTCCCTTGTAATGGTTTGTTCCACCCGGGGAAAAAGTCTCTGACTGTCTACTCTATCTATTCCCCTGATCATCTTATAAACCTCTATCAAGTCGCCCCTCATCCTTCTCCGTTCTAATGAGAAAAGGCCTAGCACCCTCAACCTTTCCTCGTAAGACCTACTCTCCATTCCAGGTAACATCCTGGTAAATCTTCTTTGCACCTTTTCCAGAGCTTCCACATCCTTCCTAAAATGAGGCGACCAGAACTGTACACAGTACTCCAAATGTGGCCTTACCAAAGTTTTGTACAGCTGCATCATCACCTCACGGCTCTTAAATTCAATCCCTCTGTTAATGAACGCGAGCACACCATAGGCCTTCTTCACAGCTCTATCCACTTGAGTGGCAACTTTCAAAGATGTATGAACGTAGACCCCAAGGTCTCTCTGCTCCTCCACATTGCCAAGAACTCTACCGTTAACCCTGTATTCTGCATTCATATTTGTCCTTCCAAAATGGACAACCTCACACTTTTCAGTGTACAGGTGCAGAGGGACCTGGGTGTACAGGTGCAGAGGGACCTGGGTGTACAGGTGCAGAGGGACCTGGGTGTACAGGTGCAGAGGGACCTGTGTGGACAGGTGCAGAGGGACCTGGGTGTACAGGTGCAGAGGGACCTGGGTGTACAGGTGCAGAGGGACCTGGGTGTACAGGTGCAGAGGGATCTGGGTGTACAGATGCAGAGGGATCTGGGTGTACAGGTGCAGAGGGATCTGGGTGTACAGGTGTAGAGGGACCTGGGTGTACAGGTGCAGAGGGACCTGGGTGTACAGGTGCAGAGTGACCTGGGTGTACAGGTGCAGAGGGACCTGTGTGGACAGGTGCAGAGGGACCTGGGTGTACAGGTACAGAGGGACCTGGGTGTACAGGTGCAGAGGGACCTGGGTGTACAGGTGCAGAGGGACCTGGGTGTACAGGTGCAGAGGGACCTGAGTGTACAGGTGCAGAGGGATCTGGGTGTACAGGTGCAGAGGGATCTGGGTGTACAGGGGCAGAGGGACCTGGGTGTACAGGTGCAGAGGGATCTGGGTGTACATGTGCAGAGGGACCTGGATTTACAGGTGCAGAGGGATCTGGGTGTACAGGTGCAGAGGGATCTGGGTGTACAGGGGCAGAGGGACCTGGGTGTACAGGTGCAGAGGGACCTGGGTGAACAGGAGCAGAGGGACCTGGGTGTACAGGTGCAGAGGGACCTGGGTGTACAGGAGCAGAGGGACCTGGGTGTACAGGAGCAGAGGGACCTGGGTGTACAGGTGCAGAGGGATCTGGGTGTACAGGTGCTGAGGGATCTGGGTGTACAGGTGCAGAGGGATCTGGGTGTACAGGTGCAGAGGGATCTGGGTGTACAGGTGCAGAGGGGCCTGGGTGTACAGGTGCAGAGGGACCTGGGTGTACAGGTGCAGAGGGATCTGGGTGGACAGGTGCTGAGGGACCTGGGTGTATAGGTGCAGAGGGATCTGGGTGTACAGGTGCAGAGGCAAGAGAGAGAGACCGAGAGAGAGACCGAGGGAGAGACCGAGAGAGAGACAGGATGGCGAGAAAGACAGACGGGGAGAGAGACTGACGGGGGGAGAGAGACAGACGGGGGTGAGAGAGACAGACGGGTGGAGAGACAGACGGGGGGGGGAGTGAGACAGATGGGGGTGGGGGAGAGAGACAGACGGGGGGAGAGAGACAGACGGGGGGGGGAGAGAGACAGACGGAGGGGAGAGAGAGAGACGGGGGGAGAGAGAGAGACGGGGGCAGAGACAGAGGGGGGGGGAGAGAGACAGACGGAGGGGAGAGAGACAGACGGAGGGGGGGAGAGAGACAGACGGAGGGGGAGAGAGACAGACGGAGGGGGAGAGAGACAGACGGAGGGGGAGAGAGACAGGCGGAGGGGGAGAGAGACAGACGGAGGGGGAGAGAGACAGACGGAGGGGGAGAGAGACAGACGGAGGGGGAGAGAGACAGACGGAGGGGGAGAGAGACAGACGGAGGGGGGAGAGAGACAGACGGGGGGAGAGAGAGAGACGGGGCAGAGACAGAGGGAGGGGGGGGAGAGAGACAGACGGAGGGGAGAGAGACAGACGGGGGGAGGGGAGAGAGACAGACGGAGGGGGAGAGAGACAGATGGAGGGGGAGAGAGAGAGATGGAGGGGGAGAGAGACAGGCGGAGGGGGAGAGAGACAGACGGGGGAGAGAGACAGACGGCAGGGGGAGAGCGAGACAGATGGGGGGAGAGAGAGAGACGGGGCAGTGACAGAGGGAGGGGGGGAGAGAGACAGACGGAGGGGAGAGAGACAGACGGAGGGGAGAGAGACAGACGGAGGGGGAGAGAGACAGACGGGAGGGGGAGAGAGACAGACGGGGGGGGGGAGAGAGACAGACGGGGGGGGAGAGAGACAGACGGGGGGGGGGGAGAGAGACAGATGGGGGGGGGGAGAGAGACAGACGGGGGGAGAGAAATGGATGGGGGGAGAGAGACGGGGGGGGGGGGAGACGAATATATTCAACCATGGAACCCTCATCTCCCTCTGAAGTGGAGAATTCGGAAGATTCACAATCCTTTGAGTGAAGACATTTCTCATCTCCATCCTCATGGCCGACCCACAAATCCTGAGGGTGCACCCCACCCACCTCTCCCCCCGTGTCTTAGATTCCCCAACCAACGGAAACAAGATCCCTCCCGTCCCAACCCTGTCGCAAACCCCTCCCGTGCCCGCCCTGTCGAAACTCGTACTGACAAGATGACAGAGCGGAGGCCACCATCAACTCAGCCATGGCCTCCTGAACAGCAGGTTCGGCTCGAGGAGCCCCAGGGCCTACTGCTCGTTCCATTTCTCATCTTCCTAAATTCCGGATTCCATCCCGGATCTCATCATCCCAATCCGAATAGGTGCAGCGGCAACCCTGGGATAACGGTGTTTGGGGATGAGGAGGGGAGAAAAAGCCGGACTTCATTGGGGGGGGGGGGGGGGGGCGGCATCGGGGGCAGGGCGAGAGGCAAGGAATGATGGGGGGGGCCGGCGCAAAGAGAGGGCCCAGCCAGACCCAGAATGCATTGCAAGCTGGCATGGGCTCTTGCTAAGCCCAGCTCACCCCCTCAACCGTACAGCCCTGGCAGAGAGGGACCCGGAGTGTGGGAGGGGCAGAGAGAGGGACCCCGGGTGACAGGAGGGGTCGGAGAGGGATCTGGTGAGGGAGGGGAGGGCGGGTTGGAATAGGGGGAACTGGCTGGGAACGGCGCCACATTGCCCACCCCCGTCACCTCTGCCCGGGAAAGAGAAACCCAGACCGGTGTTCCTGGGGGCGGGCACAGTGAGTTGGCAGAGACGCCAGGGACCCGGGTTCGATTTCCCGGCCTTGGGTCGCTGTCTGCGCGCGCGTTCTCCCCGTGCCTGCGTGGGTTTCCTCCGGGTGCTCCGGTTTCCTCCCGCAAGTCCAAAGATGCGCAGGCTAGGCAGGGTTCCGGGGATGGGACGGGGGCCCGGGAAGGGTGCTCTCTCGGAGGGCCGGCGCAGACTCGATGGGCCGAGTGGCCTCCTTCTGTGCTTTCACTGCTCTTCTGTTTGGAAGTGTACAAGACCAGTTGAGACCAGTTATCGCCTGTTTCACTGTCTTCCCCCTCTGACAGCTCCCGCAGCCCTGGCACCTTCACCCCCTGCTGATTGGGCAATTCATCGGGTCAAACATTAGATGCCGACGTCAGCACCAAATTATTTCCCAAGCAAGAACGTTCAGCTGAGCTTCCTCACCGTGATGGTGAAAACCGACCCTCGCTATCCTCGCAAACCCCTCGGTTTGCCCTGCATTACATATTTACACAGAAAACATTTACTGGAAGTAGGTTCGGACTCCCGGGTCCAGTCTCCCTAAACCCGACAGATTGGCATCGACCACCTCAGTTACTGATTTCAGGCCCACTCGGGACTGCCTCATTGCATTGGGGGGGGGGGGGGGGGGGTGTTGGAAGAGAGACCCTAGGGAGGGGAAAATGGTGAGTGGGGAAGAGGGATTCTGGGGGTGGGGGGATAGAGAGGGGAGGGAGGCTAGAAATAGGGAGGGGGAAGAGGATCTCCTTTAGGGAGGGGAGGAAAAGGGAGGGGGACCCCAGTGGGGAGGGAGGAGGAGGGGCGAGACCCCAGTGGGGAGTGGGAGACCGACTCCCAGGCTGGGTGGAAGGAGTGAGAGTGGGAAAGAGAGAGAGAGAGAGGGAAGGAGAGAGTGGGAGAGGGAGAGTGACACCCTGCAGGTAGTTGGAAGGACAGTAAAGAGGTTTCTGGGGGGGTGAGGGGGTCCGGGGTGGGTGGGGGGGGGTGCTGGATTTTGGGGGTGAGGGACTGCTGGGTTTGGGGGAGTGAGGGGGTCCGGGGTGGGTGGGGTGGTGCTGGTTTTTGGGGGTGAGGGGGTTGGGGTGGGTGGGGGGGGGTGCTGGGTTTGGGGCGTGAGGGGTGAGGGGGTCCGGGGGGTGCTGGGTTGTGGGGTGAGGGGTTGCTGGTTTTGGGGGTGAGGGTGTCCGGGGTGGATGGGGGTGAGGGGGTGCTGGGTTTTTGGGGTGAGGGGGTCCGGGGTGGGAGTGAGGGGTGACGGGGTGGGGGTGACGGGTTTGGGGGGTGAGGGGGGTCCGGGATGGGGGTGAGGGGGTGCTGGGTTTTGGGGGTGAGGGAGTCCGGGGTGGGTGGGGGGGTGAGGGGATCTAGGGTGGGGGTGGGGCAGTGCTGGGTTTTTGGGGTGAGGGGGTCAGAGGTGGGTGGGGGTTGAGGGAGTCGTGGGTGGGGCTGGGGGGGGTGCTGGGTTTTGGGGGGTGAGGGGGTCCGGGGGTGGGTGGGGGTTGAGGGGGTCCGGGTTGGGGGTGAGGGGTGGGTGAGGGAGTCCGGGGTGGGTGAGTGGATCCGGGGTGGGTGAGGGGTTGCTGGGTGGATGAGGGGGTCCGGTGTGGGTGAGGGGGTCTGGGGTGGGTGAGGGGCTGCTGGGTTTTGGGGGGTATGGGGGTGCTGGGTGGGTGAGGGGGGTGCTGGGTTTTGGTGGGGTGAAGGGGTGCTGGGTGGGGTGAGGGGCTGCTGGGTTTTGGGGGGGTGAGGGGGTGCTGGGTGGGTAAGGGGGGTGCTGGGTTTTGGGGGGTGAGGGGGTGCTGGGTTTTGGGGTGAGGGGGTCCGGGGTGGGTGAGGGGGTCCGGTGTGGGTGAGGGGGTGCTGGGTTTTGGGGGTGAGGGACTCCGGGCTGGGTGAGGGGGTCCGGGGTGGGTGAGGGGGTGCTGGGTTTTGGGGGTGAGGGGGTGATGTGTGGGTGAGGGGGTCTGGGGTGGGTTTTGGGGGTGAGGGGGGTCCGGGGTGGGTGAGGGGGTGCTGGGTTTTGGGGGTCCTGGGTGGGTGAGGGGGTTCTGGGTTTTGGGGGTCCGGGGTGGGTTTTGGGGGTCCGGGATGCTACTCACCGAGCCCCAGGAATGAGAAGACCCACTGCAGGACCCCCAGAGTCTGCAGCCTGCGCTCCAGCGGGACGTGGAGCGGAGCGAAGCGGATTCCCATGCTGACTGTGCCGGGACTGGGAGCAGCCCGGGACTGGGAGCTTTATAACCTGCTCCCGGTGCGGGACCTCCCCCATCCCCACCCCTCCCACAGCCTGCCAAACACTCCAAACAGCAGCAGCCACACACACACCCCGCACTCTGCTCCCAGTCCCCCTCCCACACACACACAGGTCACTCCCAATCCCTCTCCCCCCCTCCCGATCACACTGGTCACTCCCAATCCCACAGCCTCAGAAACCAATCCCTTCCCCCCCCCCCCCCCCCCCACTCCTGTAAAAATCCCAACCCTCCTGAATCCTCATCCCATTCCTGTTCCCACTGCTGCTCCAGATCCCCTTCCTCAACCCCCCACCCCTCAGGTTCCAATCCCAATTCCAGTCCCAATCTCATTCCCAATCTTGTCACTGTCCCCAATCCCGATCCCATTCCTGCCCAGAGTCAACCCATCTCCCAGTCGCTCCAGTGTCCCCAATCCCACTTCCAATCCCAGTCTCATTTGCAACCTTGTTACTGGCCCCAACCCCGATCCCGTTCCTGCCCAGAGTCAAACCAGCTCCCGGACCCTCCAGTGTCCCCAATCCCACTTCCAATCCCAGTCTCATTTCCAACCTTGTTATTGGCGTCCCCAATCCAAATCCCATTCCTACTGAGAATCAATCCGGCCTCCAGTTCCGCTGCTGTCCCATATTCCGCATCCCAGTTCCAATCCTAACCTAAATTTCAGCCCCCATTCCAGTTTTGCTCCTGGCTTCAATCCAGAGCCCAATGCATCTCTGGTCCAACCCCAAAGCCAATTGTACCATTGGCTCCAATCGTCCCCCAATCCTCGATTGTGTCCCAACCCGAAATGAACTCCGGTTAAAATTGCTGCTGGCTCCACTCCGAAAGGAAAATTGTGTTCCAGTTCCCGAAACCATCCAGGTGCCAGACCTACTGCTTCTGATACAAGTAACATTGTGGGAAATAACATAGCTAACCATCGCCCCTCGACATTTGCTAACTTCTCCCACGATCTGTAATCTTGTGGGTCACCATTGATCAGAAACTGAACTGGACCCAGCCATATGAATACTGTGGCTACCAGAGCAGGTCAGAGGCTGGGAATCCTGCGGAGAGTAACTCACCTCCTGGAACCCCCCCCCAAAGCCTGTCCACCATCTACAAGGCACAAGTCAGGAGTGTGAGGGAATACTCTCCACTTGCCTGGATGAGCGCAGCTCCAACCACACTCAGGAATCTCAA
Source organism: Scyliorhinus torazame (assembly GCF_047496885.1). Lineage (NCBI taxonomy): Eukaryota > Metazoa > Chordata > Chondrichthyes > Carcharhiniformes > Scyliorhinidae > Scyliorhinus > Scyliorhinus torazame. The sequence goes on from NC_092737.1 coordinate 14,570,357, forward strand.
CACCACCCAAGACAAAGCAGTGGATTGCATTCCGTCCACCGTCTTTAACATTCACCTCCTCCATCACCGATGCACAGTGGCAGCTGTGTGTACTGTCTACAAGATGAAATGAAATGAAATGAAATGAAAATCGCTTATTGTCACAAGTAGGCTTCAAATGAAGTTACTGTGAAAAGCCCCTAGTCGCCACATTCCGGCGCCTGTTCGGGGAGGCTGGTACGGGAATTGAACCGTGCTGCTGGCCTGCCTTGGTCTGCTTTCAAAGCCAGCGATTTAGCCCTGGGCTAAACAGATGCACTGCAGCAACTCACCAAGATTCCTTAGGCAGCACGACCATGACCTCTACCATCTAGAATGACAAGGGCATCAGATACCTGGGAACACCACCATCTGGAAGTTCTCCTAAGCCGCACACCATCCTGACTGGGAAATATATTGGTCGTTCCATAATTATCGCTGGGTCAAAATCCTGGAACTCCCTCCCTAACAGGATAGTGGGTTGGTTAGCACTTTCAGCACAGAGGGACTGCGGCGGTTCAAAAAAGCAACTCACCACCACCTCCTGAAGGGCAACTAGGGATGGGGTCATGTGAGAGTAGCTTTAAGAAATGGATGTTTATAAATGGGTGTGTGTATAAATATCTGTAGTGAGAGTACCTTTAAGAAATGGGTGTTTACAACTGCAGTGGTGTCAGAGAGTGGGTGGAGTTGGGCTGTCTGTCAGCTTTTTACTTTCGTTTTTGAGCAGGCTGCAGGGTGTGTTATAGTTTTGTTTTCAGTGTTGGAGCTGAAGCCAGACCAAGGAAGGGTACTGCTGTTCTCTCTGCCATCAAAAGACTATCTCTTGATCATTTGGTGAATTCAGAATTATAAATGTTCTCAGTAGTGACTTTAACCTGATGTGCTTCTGGTAAAAGGTGTTTTAAGTCGTATGGATGTTAAAAAGGAAAGCTTAAAGGTTTACTTAATGTTGTAATCTTTGGGGGTTGTATTTGAACTAATGGTTGCTAAGATATTCACTGTATGTTTTAAAAAGGTTAACTTGAGTTCATAGAATAAACATTGTTTTGCTTAAAAAATACTTTTCCATTTCTGCTGTCCCACACCTGTAGAGTGGGCCGTGTGCTCCCCATACCACAATCTAGTAAAAGTTGTGGGTCAGGTGAACTCCATGATACACTTTGGGGTTCTCTAAACCCTGGCTCATAACAACAGATAGATAGATACATAGATAGATACATAGACAGATAGAAAGATGAACGGCCATCATGATGGTGTCAAGCACCAGATGGTAGTGATACAAAGAAATCAAGAATTCATCGTTCACAATCATTAAAATTTCACTAAAGCTTCATGTGAAAATAATTATACATTGCAAAATAAACCCTGGCCCATAACAATGGGCAATAACGAATGTTGGCCTAACCAACAATGCCCAACGTACAATAATTTTCAAAAAAAGTAAATCGGTTCCATTCACTGGTGACTTCTTCACCACTCCAACAACTGTTGGATCTGACAATAAATCGCATTCCAATTGTACTTTGTACAATGGAACTGGGATATATCCTCCACTTATCCCACTCGTTAACAGCTTTTATTGAAGTCTCCAGAGAGGAAAACCAAATCTCTCCAGTCAGAGAGTTTGGGTAGCATCTCTGTTCCTTGATTATAGTTAAAGGTTTGGCTACATCCATTGATGGAAATGGGGCGATTTTCCCCTTCAACAAAAACCTTGCATATGCCTCATCTACCTCATTTATCACACCTGCTCCCACAGCAGCTCTCCTACATTCAGTTAGAACTACAGTCTGACCTTCAGTCTTCTCCACTCTTGTTTCCCCTTTTCAGAATCCTTCTTATCACCCCCAACAGGTCCCATGGGTTTCCCCTGCAACTTCCAACATGTTGAATGAATGTGTCCCACTTAATTGCAATGGTAGAACCTAGGCTTCCCAGTCTCGCCACCAACATCTCCACCTTTCTTCCTGGTCTGAGAAGGAGATCTCGGACTATTCCCAGCTATCCATTTATTGCCGTTGCTACCTGCCTTCCTTTCACTCTCCCACTTCCTATCCTTTTAAAAATTATGGGGGTGACATAACAAAGGTTTAAATTTATAGATCAGCTCATAATCGTCAGCCATTATTGCTGCTACTCCAGTTGGCTTCAGCATGGGTTCTTATCACAGAAGGTAGTGAATTCTTAAATTCTCCTAAGAGAATGACCTCTCTCGGAGCCTCATAGGTAATTTCAACTCCCAATGCTCACATCCACCATTTAAAATTGTTCTGTTTAACCCTTTCAAATTCAGTATTAGTCTGCCCCAGCTGTACCCTTCAATTCCAAAACTTTTGCCAAAATGCCTCCGGAACTAATTCATACGCATTCAGAATAGCCTTTTTACTTCATCGTAATCCTTAGACACTCCCACTGACAGGGAGGCATGAACTTCCTGTGTCCATCCCATCAATTTACTCTGCATGGATAATGCCCACTTTTCCTTAAGCCACTCCATTTAGGGCTGCTATTTTTTCAAATGCCAAGAAAAATGCCTCCACTTCATTTTCATCCAATTTTGGTATTGCCTGTATAAACTTAAGCATATCACCACTGAGTTCTGTTCTAGGGTTAAGCTCCCCTCTAGATCCTGGCACCTCCCTCTTAATTTCCATCTCTTTAAACTGGAACTCACTCTCTTTGTCCTTTTCTCGTTCGGCCATTGCTAACTTCTGCATTTCCCATTCCCTTTGAAAAGTGAATTCTCTTTCCTTTTACTGCATTTCTAATTGTTTCATTTCCCTCTCATGCTTGAACTGCCAGTAAATTCAGTTTGGTTTCCCCACCAGAAAATGCCCCTGATGCTGCACTACATGACCGACTTGCTTGTGGGCTCTTCTGTACTTCCAACAGACCCAAGCACTCAACCAACATACCATGGGTCAGAGTCTCCGTCAGTAGGCGCCGAATCAGGAAAGGCGATTGGGCGGAGAATCGGTTTTGACGCCGAAATTGTTGCGGACACTGGGTTCACGGCAAATCGCAACTCTCCGCTACTTCGACAGCGGCGTTGTTCTAACCTGCCTGAAGCCTATTGTCTGGGGACTATTGGCTATCCCATAACTCTTGGGGAACATGAGGTGGCCCAATGGGGGTGGGGGGGGGGTGCAAGGGAGCAGGGGTGAACTGCTGCTGCTGTGTACATTTCATCATAAATATTTTCTGTTTGACTGTACAAACTCGCGCAGGATTCTTCGTGGCCCTCACAAAACACATCAACACTTAGTCTCAGGAATAGAGAATCCCGCCCCATATATCTTTGCCTCCTCAGCTTTATCGGGCACCTCTATTTTTAAATCACTTGCCAATTCAATGAACTTGTCTTTTGGAAGCCCTTGTATAGATCCAAAGGCAGCTCCTGCACCTGAAGAAAGGCCTTTGCAACTTCCAGAGCCATCCTGTTATACTATTACAAATCTGGTGTCTCTTTTTAATGTATGCTGTAACACAAATGTCACTGTCTACCATTCCAAAGATCCTGGACGAGCCCCCGAATTATGTTACCACACCCTGGGCTAGTACGCAGGTCAATTCCAGCCCCACTTGGCCAGAGTCACAACACAAGTTGAAATTAATTTTCATTTTAAAAATACCCAAAGGTTTTGGTCTTTGCCTGCCCAATAACTACAGTCAGCAGATGTTTGTAAATTTCAACACAATTAAATTAAATAGGCAGCAAATAAAACTGGTTAACTATTATCTCACTTCTAAACCCCCGCCTCTCATTAACTCACCCCATCTTCTGTACACACACAACACAGACAAACACAGAGGGGAAAGAGGGGTGAAAAAAATACTCAAAGTAAAAGGATAAAGGTTTCTGTTTAAGGTGGACTTCTTCCAGTTAGATCTTTCTTCAGTCTAGGCCTCCAGTTAGATGATAGCTTTGCCTTAAGTCTGTAATAGTTTTCATTGTAAAATCATCAGGGGCCACAGACTTCTGCCTTTCGGTGGTAGACAGCAAAGAACTCCTCCACCTTGAGGGTCGAGTGGCTTCTCTGTCAATTCACAGAAACAGCAAACAGCCAACATTCGAGAGAAAGCAAGAGAGAGAGAGATAGATAGATAGAGGGAGAGAGAGAAAGAGAGAGAGAGAGAGAAACACAGCTTCCGCTTTCTAAGTCCTTTCTGCTGGGCTGTCTGAAAACAGCTCACCTGGCGGGACCAACCACTTTTGGTTGCCGTGGGAATACTGTCCCTGGCCAAACCATTGGAATTGAACTGAATCCTTCCAATCAACCAGGTGCCATATATTCTTGATTCTGCTGTTCAAAATCGGAAACCTCTTAGCACTGAGCACTATTTTCCAACTCTTGAGTTCATCTCTTCCTCTGCTTGACTTAGAGGTATGTCTCCATTAATGGCGACGACACAATAAAAGAAATAGGGAATGAGGGACTCAAAAGGAAGGACCCTTACACTCAGCATTGAACACAATAGCCTGCTCACGCCTTCCCCACATGTCCTTTGATCCTTTTCGCCCAAGAGATATATCTAACGCCTTCTTGTAAACATACAGGGCTGGATTTTCGATCGGCGGGATTGTCCGTTTCGTCGGAGTTGCCCTCACACCTGCGGGTCTCCCGACAGCGTGGGGGTGCCCACAATGGGAAACCCCATTGGTCGGCTGCCGGAACGGAGAATCCCGCCCACAATGTTTTGGCCTCAACTACTTCCTGTGGTAATAAATTCCCCAGGCTACCCACTCTCTGGGTGAAGAAATGTCTCCTCATCTCTGTCCTCAATGGTCTACCCCACATCCTCAGACTGTGACCCCCGGTTCTGGACACCCCCCACCATCAGGAACATCCTTCCTGCATCTACCCTGTCCAGTCTCCCCCACCATCGGGAACATCCTTCCTGCATCCACCCTGTCCAGTCCTGTTAGAATTTTATAGGTTTCTATGAGATCCCCCCTCATTCTTCTGAACTCCAGCAGATACAATCCTAACTGACTAAATCAGGAATCAGTCTGGTAAACCTTTGCTGCGCTCCCTCGAGAGCAAGAACATCCTTCCTCAGAGAAGGAGATCAAAACTGCCCACAATACTCCAGGTGTGGCCTCACCAAGACCCTGTATAATCGCAGCAAGACACCCCTGCTTCTGTACTCGAAACCTCTCGCTATGAAGGCTAACAAGCCTTCTTTACCGCCTTACCGTCAGTGACTGGTTAACAAAGACATCAAGGTCTCGCTGCACGATCCCCTCTCCTGATTTATGGGCATTCAGATAATAATCTGCTCCCTGTCTTTGCTACAAAAGTGGATAACTTGACATTTATCCAAATTATACCACATCTGCCATGCATTTGCCCACTCACTCAACTTGTCCAGATCACACTGAAGGATCTCTGCATCCTCCTCACAGCTCACCCTCCCACCCGACGTTTGTGTCATCTGCAAATCTGGAGATATTACATTTAGTTCCCTCATCTAAATCATTGATATACATTGTGAATAGCTGGGGTCCCAGCACCGATCCCTGAGGTACCCCTTTAGTCACTGCCTGCCATTCAAAAAAATACCCATTTATTCCTACTCTTTGTTTCCTGTTTTCAATCTATCTCAATACACTACTCCCAATCCCAAACACTTTACATTTACACACTAATCTCTTATGTGGGGCTTTGTTGAAAGCTTCTGAAAGTCCAAATAAACCACATCGACTGTCTCCCCCTCATCAACTCTACTAGTTACATCCTCGAAGAATCCCAGTGGATTTGTCGAGCGTGGTTCTCCTTCATAAATCCATGCTGACTCTGTCTGATCCTGCCACTGTTTTCCAAGTGCTGTGCTATAAAATTTTGATAATGGATTCTAGAATTTTCTGCACTGCCGACATCAGGCTGACTGGTCTATAATTCCGTTTTCTCTCTACCTCCCTTTTTTCATTTTTCATGTGTGTTTGTGCGTGTGTGTGTGTATGTTTGTGTCTATCTGTGTGTGCCTGCGTGGGTGTGTGTGGGAGTGAGTGTGCATGTGTGCACATGAAAAATGAAATGAAAATCGCTTATTGTCACAAGTAGGCTTCAAATGAAGTTACTGTGAAAAGCCCCGAGTCGCCACATTCCGGCGCCTGCTCGGGGAGGCTGGTACAGGAATTGAACCGTGCTGCTGGCCTGCCTTGGTCTACTTTCAAAGCTAGCTCTTTAGCCCTGTGCTAAACCAGCCCCATTAGCTACCCTCCAAACTGCAGGAAATGTTCCAGAGTCTATAGAATCCTGGAAGATGACCGCCAATTCACCCACTATTTCTAGAGTCAGGTCCTTAAGTACTCTGGGATGTAGATTATCAGGCAGTGGGGATTTATCAGACTTCAATCCCATTAATTTCTCCAACACTATTCCCCAAACAAATACTCATTTCCTTCAGTTCCTCACTCTCACTAAACCCTTTGTCCCCAACATTTTTGATGTTATTTGTGTCCTCATTTGTGACGACAGAGCCTTTGTCTGTGTGTCCGTGTGTCTGTCTGTGTGTCTGTGTGTGTGTGTGTCTGTGTGTGCCTGTGTATTTGTCTGTGTGTGTCTATGTGCGTATGTGTGTCTATGTGTGCGTGTGTGTGTGCGTGTGTCTGTGTCTGTGCGTTTGTGTCTCTCTGTGTGTGCGTGCGTGGGTGCGTGAGAGTGCATGTGGGGTAAGTGTGCATGCCTGTGTGCCTGTGTGTTTGTGCGTGTGTGTGCATGTTTGTGTCTCTCTGTGTGTGCTTGCGTGGGTGTGTGTGGGAGTGAGTGTGCATGTGTGCCCGTGTGTGTTTGTGTCTCTCTGTCTGTGTGCGTGTATGTGTCTTTGTGTACACTGTGTGTCCCGATGTGCGTGTATGACCTGGATAACGTAAGGCATTCTTGCCTACCCTAGCAGGCCCCGGCCTGCCAGAGTGACGGCGTAAATCCGGCCCAGCCATATTTTTTAGGCAGAGAGGCTCAAGGTCTGGTGAGAAAATGGGCCTGTGCAGTTGGCGAACTATACACCGGTTTTCAGTCTCAGCCGGACACTTTGACAAAATATCGTCAATGGCTGGCTCTCTGCTCATTGTTGCTGATGTTTGTTGACTCAATCGCCATCTAGTGGCCCAGGCAATGATCTAACAAGTTTCAATAAACCGTTATTTGTGCCTCAGTGCCAGGCATCCCCTGAGGCCCTGGGTCATCACATCCCACCGGCAAAGTAAAATCCAAACCCCATGACACATTCAGCAATGATCTTAATCTTTCTCCTTTATCGATCTGTCAAGTACTCGGTGGTTATATTTGAGAATGGATGGAGTTACCCAGCGCTGCTCCCCAGGATTCAGGACTGGGACCACTGCTCTTTTCAGTATGCATCAATGACTTTAATGGCGAGGCGGCGGTGTTGTGGTCTTGTCGCTGGACTCGTAATCCAGAGATGTAGGGTAATAATACAGGTGGTGGAATTTAAACTCAACAAAATGTCTGGAATTAAAAGTAACAATAATAATCTTTATTGTTGTCACAAGTAGACTTACATTAACACTGCGATGAAGTTACTGTGAAAATCCCCTCGTCGCCACATTCCGGCCCCTGTTCGGGTCACAGAGGGAGAATTCAGAATGTCCAATTCACCTAACAAGCACGTCTTTCGGGGACTTGTGGGAGGAAACCGGAGCACCCGGAGGAAACCCACGCAGACACGGGGAGGACGTGCAGACTCCGCACGGACAGTGACCCCAAGCCGGGAATCGAACCTGGGACCCTGGAGCTGTGAAGCAACAGTGCTAACCACTGTGCTACCGTGCTGCCCATTGTCGATTGTAATCACTAGTGCCCTTTCGGGAAGGGGATCTGCCGTCCATACCTGGTCTGGCCTACATTGGGGCTGGTTTAGCACAGTGGGCTAAACAGCTGGCTTGTAATGCAGAACAAGGCCAGCAGCGCGGGTTCAATTCCCGTACCAGGCTCCCCGTACAGGTGCCGGAATGCGGGGACTAGGGGCTTTTCACAGTAACTTCAATGAAGCCTACGTGTGACAATAAGCGATTATTATTATTAAGTGACTCCAGACTCCTTCACACCAATGTGGTTGACTCTTAAATCTCTTTAAAAAAACCAGAATCATTTCTTACAGGCAATGTCCCAGACACCGCTATCACCATTCCTGGGTATGTCCTGTCTCACCGGCAGGATAGACCCAGCAGAGGTGGCGGCACAGAGGTATACAGTCGGGAGGGAGTTGCCCTGGGAGTCCTCAACATCGACTCTGGACCCCATGAAGTCTCAGGGCTTCAGGTTAAACACAGGCAACGCAACCTGCTGATTACCACGTACCGGCCACCATCAGCTGGTGAGTTAGTACTCTTCTATGTTGGACACCACTTGGAGGAAGCACTGAGGGTGGCAAGAACACAGAATGTCCTCTGGGTGACTTCAATGTCCATCACCAGGAGTGGCTCGGTAGTACCACCACAGACCGAGCTGGCCGGGTCCTAAGGACAGAGCTGCTAGACTGGGTCTCCAGCAGGTGGTGAGGGAAAAACATACTTGACTCCATCCTCACGAATCTGCCTGTTGCAGGTACATCTGCCCATGACGGTATCGGTCGAAGTGACCACTGCACAGTCCTTCTGGAGACAAAGTCCCATCTTCATATTGAGGATACCCTCCATCGTGTTGTGTGGCACTACCACCGTGCTAAATGGGGTAGACTTCGAACAGATCTAGCAGCTCAAGACTGGGCATCCATGAGGCTCAGCAGCAGCAGGATTGTATCAAACACAATCTGCAACCTCATGGCCCGTCATATCCCCCACTCTACCATTACCGCCCAGCCAGGGGATCGACCCTGGTTCAATGAAAGAGTGCAGGAGAGCGTGCCGGGAGCAACACCAGGCAGGCTGGTGAAGCTACAACACAGGACTACTTGTGTGTCGAACAGCATAAGCAGCAAGTGACGGACAGAGCTAAGCGATTCCACAATGAACGCATCAGATCTAAGCTCTGCAGACCTGCCACATCCAGCCGTGAATGGTGATGGGCAATTAAACAACTCACTGGAGGAGGAGGCACCACAAATATCCCCATCCTCAATGATGGAGGAGCCCAACGCATCTGTGCAAAAGACAAGGCTGAGGCATTCGCAACAATCCTCAGCCAGAAGTGCCGAGTGGGTGATCCATCTCAGTCTCAAACAAAGAACAAAGAACAAATAAATGTACAGCACAGGAACAGGCCCTTCGGCCCTCCAAGCCCGTGCCGACCATACTGCCCGACTAAACTACAATCTTCTACACTTCCTGGGTCCGTATCCTTCTATTCCCATCCTATTCATATATTTGTCAAGATGCCCCTTAAATGTCCCTATCGTCCCTGCTTCCACTACCTCCTCCGGTAGTGAGTTCCAGGCACCCACTACCCTCTGCGTAAAAAACTTGCCTCGTACATCTACTCTAAACCTTGCCCCTCTCACCTTAAACCTATGCCCCCTAGTAATTGACCCCTCTACCCTGGGGAAAAGCCTCTGACTATCCACTCTGTCTATGCCCCTCATAATTTTGTATACCTCTATCAGGTCGCCCCTCAACCTCCTTCGTTCCAGTGAGAACAAACCGAGTTTATTCAATCGCTCCTCATAGCTTATGCCCTCCATACCAGGCAACATTCTGGTAAATCTCTTCTGCACCCTCTCTAAAGCCTCCACATCCTTCTGGTAGTGTGGCGACCAGAATTGAACACTATACTCCAAGTGTGGCCTAACTAAGGTTCTATACAGCTGCAACATGACTTGCCAATTCTTATACTCAATGCCCCGGCCAATGAAGGCAAGCATGCCGTATGCCTTCTTGACTACCTTCTCCACCTGTGTTGCCCCTTTCAATGACCTGTGGACCTGTACTCCTAGATCTCTTTGACTTTCAATACTCTTGAGGGTTCTACCATTCACTGTATATTCCCTACCTGCATTAGCCCTTCCAAAATGCATTACCTCACATTTGTCCGGATTAAACTCCATCTGCCATCTCTCCGCCCAAGTCTCCAGACAATCTAAATCCTGCTGTATCCTCAGACAGTCCTCATCGCTATCCGCAATTCCACCAACCTTTGTGTCGTCTGCAAACTTACTAATCAGACCAGTTACATTTTCCTCCAAATCATTTATATATACTACAAAGAGCAAAGGTCCCAGCACTGATCCCTGTGGAACACCACTGGTCACAGCCCTCCAATTAGAAAAGCATCCCTCCATTGCTACCCTCTGCCTTCTATGGCCTAGCCAGTTCTGTATCCACCTTGCCAGTTCACCCCTGATCCCGTGTGACTTCACCTTTTGTACTAGTCTACCATGAGGGACCTTGTCAAAGGCCTTACTGAAGTCCATATAGACAACATCTACTGCCCTACCTGCATCAATCATCTTAGTGACCTCCTCGAAAAACTCTATCAAGTTAGTGAGACACGACCTCCCCTTCACAAAACCGTGCTGCCTCTCACTAATACGTCCATTTGCTTCCAAATGGGAGTAGATCCTGTCTCGAAGAATTCTCTCCAGTAATTTCCCTACCACTGAAGTAAGGCTCACCGGCCTGTAGTTCCCGGGATTATCCTTGCTACCCTTCTTAAACAGAGGAACAACATTGGCTATTCTCCAGTCCTCCGGGACATCCCCTGAAGACAGCGAGGATCCAAAGATTTCTGTCAAGGCCTCAGCAATTTCCTCTCCAGCCTCCTTCAGTATTCTGGGGTAGATCCCATCAGGCCCTGGGGACTTATCTACCTTAATATTTTTTAAGACACCCAACACCTCGTCTTTTTGGATCACAATGTGACCCAGGCTATCTACACCCCCTTCTCCAGACTCAACATCTACCAATTCCTTCTCTTTGGTGAATACTGATGCAAAGTATTCATTTAGTACCTCGCCCATTTCCTCTGGCTCCACACATAGATTCCCTTGCCTATCCTTCAGTGGGCCAACCCTTTCCCTGGCTACCCTCTTGCTTTTTATGTACGTGTAAAAAGCCTTGGGATTTTCCTTAACCCTATTTGCCAATGACTTTTCATGACCCCTTCTAGCCCTCCTGACTCTCCTCCGGAGGTCCCCAGAATCATAGTCTTCAGCCAATACGATTCACTCCATGTAATACCAAGTAACAGCTGAAGGCACTGGATACTGCATAGGCTCTGGGCCCTGACAATATTCCGGCAATAGTCCTGAAGATTTGTGCTCCAAAACGTGCCGCAGACCTAGCCAAGCTGTTCCAGTACAGCGAGAACACTGGCATCTACCCGGCAATGTGGAAAATTGCCCAGGTATATCCTGTACACAAGAAACAGGAAAATCCCAACCCAGCTAATTACCACCCTATCAGTCTACTCTCCATCATCAGCAAAGTGATGGAAGGAGTCATCAACAGTGGTATCAAACGCCACTTATTCAGCAATAACCTGCTCACGGATGCTCAGTTTGGAGTCCGCCAGGGTCACGCAGCTCCTGACCTCATTACAGCCTTAGTTCAAACATGGACGAAAATGCAGAACTCCAGAGGTGAGGTGAGAGTGACTGAGTGTGGCATCAAGGAGCCCGAGCTAAACCGGAGTCAGTGGGAATCAGGGGGGAAACTCTCCGCTGGCTGGAGTCATACCCGGCACAAAGGAAGATGGTCGTGGTGGTTGGAGGTCAATCATCGTGTAGAAGTCAACATTTTTCCTGCTTCTTGACTCTGGTAGAAAGACTCAACAAAGTTAGGTTCAACAAAATAAGTAGTCTTTATTTACGACAAGGCCGCGTGCAGTATTGGCTGCAACTTTAGTTCAGAGAGCAGTTGTTACCCACTGCTTATTCCTCCTCAAGTCCGCATTTACACAGAGAATTAGTTCAGTATTTGTACATTATCATTATCAAGATTGCGTGACTATGGCTTTGTCAGGAATTCGATCAGAGGTAGAAACATAAGCAATGTCATAAAACAGGCACGACCTGCTGACCTTCTAGGACTCTTTGTCTCATCCTTCATACCATTATCTTGTCCTTTGATAGAACATTAAAAGGTCGGTGACTCCTTCATCCCTGACCTTATCTTGTCTTACTCATACAGCCCTGGGTCATAATGAGTTAACCTTATCAGAAGTTACAGAGGTCAAGCATTTTGGAATAGTTTGACCTTCTCTGATGTAAGGTTTTCGGGCAATTCGGCCCTTTTTGGACTGCCCAAGAATAAAACTCAGAGACTGTAAACTGACTTTTCAGCCAAGAGAACGGAACCAGTTTTCCCAGCAGGCTTGGTCCACTGAGCTGAGTAGGGACATAAGTACATAAGTATTTACAAACCCCCCCCTAGGAGCTACAAGGAAGAAGGAGCCAGACAACGAGATAACATCAAAACACAGACAAAGGGGCACGGGAATACACAGGAGGCTCGCCTGCAAGCAGGACAATGGGATGGTCATAGCCCCATGCAAATGTAAATGACTTTGCCTCCACCAGAGCAGAATCCAATCAACACCCCATCAACATAGCAGCTATCTCCGGAGCAGATGGAAGTCTTTGAAAATCTTCAAGGGAGCTCAACCTCGTTATCTCAAAAAACAGACTGGAGGCGGACCTAGGGGAGGTACTCCCATCTCGACAGGTCTGACCGGCTCAAAGGGGGCGGGACCAGCGGGAACTTTAAATCTTACCTTTTTCAATGCAAAAGGGGCTGGCCGATCACAGGACAAAGCCAGGTAAAACAATATAAAAGGGGCTGTGTTTTCGATTGGGGGGCTCTTCGTTCTTGGCTCGACCTCTGCACCCCTGACTTGACCTCTGCAGCCTGTGACCGTAAGTACCCTGCAGCAGCTTGCGAAACTCCCTTGACTTTAATAGTGGTTGAGGCTTTGGGGAAGGGAACTTGTTTTGTGCCTTGTGATATTGCTAAAAACTGTGTAATCATAAGAATTTTCGTTGTGTCCGCTATATTACTTTTGAATAGACTTAGTTTGTATTAGAGCATAAGATTTTATTGTGTTTCTTCTGTTGATGATTTTGACCTGGGTTTTGCAATAAACCTTGATTTGATGATAATTGGAGTCGTTTAAATTCTTCAATCTTTCACCAGCGATCTCTGACCAAGTCATTGTTAAAATACTCCTCACCTTAATTCCGGGTTCAAGAATCGAGGGTCATCTTGAGCGATTCACTCAGGACAGACGGCTGGTTAGGAAATAAACAGCAGTGTCCTATTCTCTCTCTTGGGAAAGCTACTCTAGCAAAGTAGGAACCGGGTGGGTGTTGCACCACCGGCAAGAGAGAGAATCACCTGGGTATTGGTAGGGGTCTGGAGATCTGTGTGATATAAGCCTCAGGCTGCCGGTTAGGGATAAACGGCAGGCTTGAATCAGTGCTCTCTTCAGTGGAAGTGTCCCAGTGCGACATCCCCTGGCCGCTGAAGTTTCAGTGCCAGCTGGAGAGAGACACACACAGATATTCAAACCCCAGATATCGGCCCAGTAGTGGAGTAGCGGAGATGGCACCCTCTACAATGGCGAGTCAGGCAGGAGCCCGGTGGTTTGGAGTATGTGACTTGGCAGAGGGGGTGAGGGAACGAAGTAAAATGGAGGAGAGAATCTCCTCGTATTTGTGGCAAAAGGTCAACCTCACCAAACCTTGGGTCTCAGAATTAATCAATGCGGAGCAACCGGTAATGGCAGCGGCTGCATGGACAGACAGTAAGGCGCACAAAAAGCACTTGGAGAAGGCAGTTTGGCTGGTTTGCCTGTCCGAGCAGGTAGTCAAAACAGAGGATAGGGTCGAAGAGTTAGAGCAGGAGTTGAGAGAAGTGAGGGCCAGCGCAGGGGACAGCGCTAGCGCAGCGGAACGACTGCGGGAAGAAATGACAGAAATGAAACAGGAAAGCGAGTCTAACCGGTGTGAGAAGGACTATCTCCACTGCCAGATAGTGGAGGGTAAAGAAAAGGAACGGAGGCTCCAGGAACTCTATGCTCGGAGTACAGAGCAGTGTAGGAAGCTGGAGGGGAAGTTCCGGGACATCCAGGCAGCGTACCGAGTGGCTCGCGAGGAAGTAGGGGACTGTGCCCATGGGCCGTGCCAGGCACGAATAACGGAGTTGGAGGAGGCCTTGTCCAAGGTCAGGGGACAGATACACCTGGTAGGTCCAGGGGGGTCCCCAAGGGGCAAGGTGCTCCTCGCAGCGGATGATTCCCCACAGGCCAAGGGGAATAGACCGCCTCCTGAGGCACCGGGATCGTGCCCGGGTCGGCAGGCGGGGAGCGGACTGCACGTTCAGGGGCAAGTCCAAGGGGGGTCGGCAGGGTACCCCCAGCTGGAGGCGTGTCCGCCTGGTTTCGTATGTGGGTCCCCATGGGATGGGGACAGGCCACTGCCTGGGATGCCGGTGACGGGGCCGGGTCAGCAGGTAGGGTTTGGACCGCCCGGTCAGGGGCAGGTCCAAGGGGGGCCAGTGGTGTATCCCCAGATAGCGGCGTCTCCTATATGGGTAGTTAGCCCGGGGACAGGGGGGCTACCCAACGAGGCAGGAGAGCTGGACAGTGGGGAGGAGGAGCAGGAACCCCAGGTAGGGCAGATGTGCCCTGTCAGGCAAAGAAGGTATGGTCCCCCGGTGGGGATGGCAAACAGGGGACCGGTTGAGGGCGACATTATCGTTCCTCATGGGGCATCCGCGCTCAGGGGGATGGTGGCCCACGTTCCCAGACTAACTCCAAAGGGGGATCCGTCGCTGCATTTTATGGAGGTGGAACAGGCTGCCAACATCAATGACTGCGACGAAGGGGAGCAAATAAAGATGCTCCTGATAACCCTAGATGCCCAGCTATGCAGGACAGTGACCTCTGGGAATGGGGGAAGACCTGACACCTGGGCGGCAGCACAGACTGCTGTTCTGGAGGCAATGGGCTTGAATCTGGGGAGCCCTTTCATGAGGGTGGGGGAAACCAAGCAGCAACCAGGGGAATCTCCCACCATGTTCGCAGACAGACTGTGGACTGTCTATATGGAGGCATGCGGGGTTCAAGCGGATAGACGGAATTTAGGGGAAAGAACCGCCCACTGGCTGAAGACCCTAGTTGCCAACTGTCTCCCTAACGTTAGGGCAAAAGCCGAACACTGGTTCGACCCGCAGAGTCCGGACCTTAATGAGGAAGAGGTCCTTAGGAAACTTACCCTCGCATATCGTAATGGGGAGAGGGGTGAGGACAAGCCCCTTAAGGGTAGGGTGCATGAAATCGCGCCAGCAGCCCCTAAGAGAGAGTGGAAGCATGAGGGCACCCGGACCTCCGACGAGAAACCGGTATGCTACGGGTGTGGGAAGGCCGGGCATTTCAAGAGGGAATGTAAAAACCCTAGCAAGCAGGAGAGGGCTCCCGCAGTAGAGAGTCAGACCCCGGCGGCAGGAGCAGCTGCCCCGGAAACCTTCGAGGTAAAGAAACTTTTAGCCTTTTTGCAGAGCCTAGCAGCTGGGTCGGGACAGGTGGCAATGGCAACGGGCCAGGGCCTGCCCGCACCCACACCACAAGAACCCGTATGACTACCCAGGGAGCAGCCTCAGGAAAAAGGGAGCGCAGGGGTAGTTCTAGCCCCAGACCCTGGTCCGGTCCAGGTGCAGGGTCCCATTCTGGAGGCTGCCTCAGGGGCTATTTGCAGTTTAAATCCCTTAAGGTGGGACCCATGCGAACGCCACATCAGCCAATTTAAATTGTTCCACCCCATAAGGACAAGAAAGAGCAAGGTGGGGGGAAGACGGGGGGTGGTAGTGGAGAAACCCCCCGTAGAATTAACGACGGCGGGGGAGGTCCCTGACTCCACGGTCACACAACCGGTGACAAGGTGCTGTCCCGAAGGGGCAGTCCCAAAGAGACCGACGGTGCTGCAAGCACCCAGCCCAGGGACAGTAACGATTCCCAAGCCCTTACCTGTGGGTCAGGTGGCCTGCCTTAGTTTAGAGGCTAAGGAGGCGGAGGAAGTGAAGGTATCACCTTGGGCGTGGGAACCAGTCGGGGGACGAGGGAGCAATCGGGTCTCCAAGCCCCCGGTAAGATGGTCCCCATCACACCTCCCTGTCACCCGGTCCCGCAGTAAGGGGGCCCGAGTAGAAGGGAGCGATGAGGGATCACCGAACCCTGTTGGGAAAGGAGAGGCAAGGGGCAGCCCGAACCCCCGGGAGGGGACGGTCTGGCCCGAGCCGTTGGACCAAACAGGTGAACTGCCCCAGTTTAGCGGGGCACAGTTTTAATTTGGCCACCCGGAGACGGGTGGCATTGTATATAGCATTCCCCCCCTGTTAGTTCTAATTAGTGTGTAGTTGTGTGTGAAGTATTTAGGATCGTGGGAACACAGAAGCGCCTGGTGCAATGGTAAAATGATGAAGCACCAGGCACTAGGACCCTGGTGCAGCCGGGCTGTGGACACAGAATCACAGACAGGCTGCGGCAACTTCAAAGCGGGAGCTGATGCTGCCGCTGGATAGAACCCATGCACTTTAAGGTAGGTAGGGCTGTAGAGGCAAGGATGTGTTTTGTTTTTTACAGATGGGGCACCCGACGATGTGGAGTTTGATGATCTTGGCGATGGTGGGACCGGGAGAACTCCGCAGAGGCGAGACAGAAGAGTCCTTCAACTGACCGGGTTAGGGTGACTGAGGGCAGGCGGGTGTGTGTTTAACCTGTGAGGGGGACGTTCCTTTGGGGAGATGGTGGTGGCCCAGGAAGCTGAGGCTGGACATGAGGGATCGGTCCTCGGACTGGGAACGGACTGGACAACACCTAACGGACCATCACGGGGTCACCGGGTAGGATCACCGTTTGCTGGGATAAGTGGTGGGCTTCTGACCAGGGCATTTATTTGTGTTCATGGGGATCTACCAAGGCATGTCCACAAGGGGCATTAATCACTTTTGTAAGGTGGTGGCAGAACCCAGGGAACGGGATAAATTGACCGCACTGGGGAGAGATGTGTAACGCCCAGGGAAGGGATGACTGTAGAAGCTACCGAACTGCTGGTTCAGGTAAAGCGACCCCTGCCCACAGCCCAACCGATCGACCCTCACAACTGTCCGATCACCACCAGGGGGGGGCCTGAGAATGGTTTAGTGTTTGCCCCCACAAAGGAAATGTTGTACAGGGGGTACATTATGCTGTCGCCTCAGTTGGACTAAACCTCTCAGCTGCAGGTATCGACGATGGAGGATAAATGAAGAGCCCTCAACGGGAAGAAGCGAAGTGCAGCCAAGAAAGGAGGATCCTTGGTGAAATAAACAGATGCAATTGTAAATAGTTGTATGGATTCGCGGGTTTCAGTTACTTGATTGTGATATATGTACAGGGACCCTTACGTTTGGGGTTCCGGTGAAATGTGTACTTGATTGTGATATATGTACAGGGACCCTTACGTTTGGGGTTCCGGTGAAATGTGTACTTGATTGTGATATATGTACAGGGACCCTTACGTTTGGGGTTCCGGTGAAATGTGTATATGTTACTGTCTGCTTGAATTAAGTATGGTCTTGTCTTTCCCTTTCATTGAAATCAGGGGTAGCCTAGATTAAGGGAACTGTCTTGGGACTTGTAGTTTCGCATGTTGTTGAGGGGGGGGCCTACGGTCCACACAAAAGGAAATGATTGCCCTTCACCTGTGTCGATACGGTCCAAGCAGGTAGGGACGTATCGAAGGGGCATCTGTAAGGTTTTCGGGCAATTCGGCCCTTTTTGGACTGCCCAAGAATAAAACTCAGAGACTGTAAACTGACTTTTCAGCCAAGAGAACGGAACCAGTTTTCCCAGCAGGCTTGGTCCACTGAGCTGAGTAGGGACATAAGTACATAAGTATTTACAAACCCCCCCCTAGGAGCTACAAGGAAGAAGGAGCCAGACAACGAGATAACATCAAAACACAGACAAAGGGGCACGGGAATACACAGGAGGCTCGCCTGCAAGCAGGACAATGGGATGGTCATAGCCCCATGCAAATGTAAATGACTTTGCCTCCACCAGAGCAGAATCCAATCAACACCCCATCAACATAGCAGCTATCTCCGGAGCAGATGGAAGTCTTTGAAAATCTTCAAGGGAGCTCAACCTCGTTATCTCAAAAAACAGACTGGAGGCGGACCTAGGGGAGGTACTCCCATCTCGACAGGTCTGACCGGCTCAAAGGGGGCGGGACCAGCGGGAACTTTAAATCTTACCTTTTTCAATGCAAAAGGGGCTGGCCGATCACAGGACAAAGCCAGGTAAAACAATATAAAAGGGGCTGTGTTTTCGATTGGGGGGCTCTTCGTTCTTGGCTCGACCTCTGCACCCCTGACTTGACCTCTGCAGCCTGTGACCATAAGTACCCTGCAGCAGCTTGCGAAACTCCCTTGACTTTAATAGTGGTTGAGGCTTTGGGGAAGGGAACTTGTTTTGTGCCTTGTGATATTGCTAAAAACTGTGTAATCATAAGAATTTTCGTTGTGTCCGCTATATTACTTTTGAATAGACTTAGTTTGTATTAGAGCATAAGATTTTATTGTGTTTCTTCTGTTGATGATTTTGACCTGGGTTTTGCAATAAACCTTGATTTGATGATAATTGGAGTCGTTTAAATTCTTCAATCTTTCACCAGCGATCTCTGACCAAGTCATTGTTAAAATACTCCTCACCTTAATTCCGGGTTCAAGAATCGAGGGTCATCTTGAGCGATTCACTCAGGACAGACGGCTGGTTAGGAAATAAACAGCAGTGTCCTATTCTCTCTCTTGGGAAAGCTACTCTAGCAAAGTAGGAACCGGGTGGGTGTTGCACCACCGGCAAGAGAGAGAATCACCTGGGTATTGGTAGGGGTCTGGAGATCTGTGTGATATAAGCCTCAGGCTGCCGGTTAGGGATAAACGGCAGGCTTGAATCAGTGCTCTCTTCAGTGGAAGTGTCCCAGTGCGACATCCCCTGGCCGCTGAAGTTTCAGTGCCAGCTGGAGAGAGACACACACAGATATTCAAACCCCAGATATCGGCCCAGTAGTGGAGTAGCGGAGATGGCACCCTCTACACTGATCTTATTCATGCTTTAAGTTATGTGGAGTCAGCCTTATCAGTCTTACAGGGGTCTGGCAAATTGGAATGGCTAGGTCAGCTTTTCTTACATTGTACCAAGTAGTTGACCGGTTTTCCCATCATGCCATTACTTAATTCGTACAACATCACAATCTCAGCTCCAGGACATCACTGCAGGAGTTCCTCAGGGGAGTGTCCTCGGCCCAACCATCTTCAGCTGCTTCATCAATCACCTCCCACCATCTAAGGTCAGAAGTGGGGATGTTTGCGGATGACTGCACAATGTTCAGCACCATTCGCGACTCCTCAGATACTGAAGCAGTCCCTGTCCAAATGCAGCAAGACCCGGACAATATCCAGGCTCGGGCTGACAAGTGGCAACTTACATTCGCGCCGCACAAGTGGCAGGCAATGACCATCTTCTATAAGAGAGGATCTAACCACCGCCCCTTGATATTCAATGTCATTACTATTACTGAATCCCCCACAATCAACATCATTACTGATGGACAATTTGTGAAATGGAGTTTCCAGTCATATCCTTTGGCCCTATTTGTTCCCCCCATTTTTTTAACAATAAACATAACAGATGAACAGCAGAACTGGTACCAAACAGGTACAGGGCACAACATGCGATATTGCATCAGAAATACAAGCAACACAATTCTCTTTGACAGAGGAGTATTCAGAAAATGCAAAAAATAAAATCATTTAAAATCTATGTTGCCACCATCCCCATGTGTGACTTTTAAAAAATTATTATTTTCACAAGTAGGCGTACATTAACACTGCAATGAAGTTACTGTGAAAATCCCCTCGTCGCCACATTCCGGCGCCTGTTCGGGGACAGAGAGGGAGAATTCAGAATGTCCAATTCACCTAACAGCACGTCTTTCGAACTTGTGGGAGGAAACCGGAGCACCCGGAGGAAACCCACGCACAGACACGGGGAACGTGCAGACTCCGCACAGACAGTGACCCAAGGGGGAATCAAACCTGGGATCCTGGCGCAGTGCCGCCCAAGTCTCGATTTGGACGTAGTCTCGATTTGCTTCACCAATTGCAAATAGTAGGAATGAAGGGTGTTGGAGGTGCGGTCGGAGGCCTTGGCTTTGTGCTGGATTCGCTTGTACCGAAGCCGATTGACTCTGTTCCCCATAAATATCAAAATGGCGTGATGGCAGAGACTTGTCCTTCCGGGACTTTGCAAGGTTTTTGTTCCATGTATTAGGGTCAAGTTTACAATTGTCTGAGTATCTAAGCCTGGGACATCCTGCGGTGTGGGTTCCTGTGCTCAGCCAGCTGTGGAATGTTGCCTTTGGTATTCAGGTTTGCACGACGATCATTGTGGTTTCAACATCACTGTGCTAGGATGCAGATCAGGACCTGTTAGTTGGCAGTTCGACCATCTGTGCGACCATCAGCTCCAATCTGCCCTCAGGTAAATACCCATTCCTGCACCTCTGCCACTCTTTCACTGCCTGATCCACTCCTCTGATACTTTTCACCATCGCTTATTGCAGTTGGTTTGGATTGGATTTGTTTATTGTCACGTGTACCGAGGTACAGTGAAAAGTATTTTTCTGCGAGCAGCTCAACAAATCATTAAGTACATGGGGAGAAAAGGGAATAAAAGAAAATACATAATAGGGCAACACAAGGTATACAATGTAACTACATAAGCACCGGCATCGGATGACGCATACAGGGGTGCAAGGACTGTGCAAGCTTCACAAGAGGCTCTGAGAAATATCTCCTTCCCTCACGCTGACTGGACGCTGCACAGAGCTCTGTGTCGATTCAGAACACCATTGAACCGTAACATCAATCACCGGGAGCTTGGTTCATTGGGATCAGTATTCAGCCTCGTGGAGAAGGAGAATCATAGAATCCTTGCAGTGCAGAAGGAGGTCGTTTGGCCCCAGCGAATCAGCACCGTCCCTCTGAAAGAATAATCCACCCAGGCACACTCCCACTCCCTATCCCTGTAACCCCACCTAACCTTTTCGACACTTAGGGGCAATTTATCACGGCCAATCCACCTAACCTGCACATCTTTGGACTGTGGGAAGAAACCGGAGCACCCGGAGGAAACCCACGCAGACACGGGGAGAAAGTTGGACGCTCCCTTTTTTTAACAGGTAATTGTTTTATTAGGCGTCAGTCACCAGGTAGACTCTGTAGCACGGAGATTAACACTGACTCAGTGTATTCTCTGAAAGTCGTCTTTCTTACACTGCTGATCCCGTCTCGCAGACCCTCAGCTTGATTAATCGTTATCAATACATCTCTCTCACTCTTTTAAATGTAATTTCTATCCCACCCTTACCCCTCTCTTTCACTGCGCAAGCAGGTCGATATTTTGGGGTGTTGATCCATTGTTGAACTCCACAGTTCGAACAGCAGAGGACAGGCCTGAGGAAAGTGCGATCGAGCTCTGGTCAGACCACAGCTTGAGGACTCTGTTCTGCTCTGGTCAGTGGGACTCAGACAGGAGAGACCTTTGAGGAAAGACTGGAGCGGTTAGGGCTTTTGAGTTGTGTGATCATTGTTCATATTGGGATATATGAGATCATAAATAACATGGAAAAGATTAACAGCACAGGGTTAAACTGGTGAAAGGTATAGTTGCGTCTGAGTTCTGCAGATTCTTCAGACAGAGTTTGGTCAATCGTTGGGAATTCCCCCAGAATGATAGAGATGAAGACCCTGGAATCATTGACAAGTTGAAGGGTGGGATAGGGAATGAGTTGTGGACTTGCTCTTGTGGACAAAGTGTTGTCGTTAACAGTAGAGATTGAGGCCGCTATTGTAGCGAGATAAGGGATGGGTTTATTAGTTATTAAGAGAATGCCGGTTACGGAGGTGTCAGTTGGTCAGGAGGGGGGGTGGGGGCAGCTCGATTGGTCAGATGTGGTGGTATTTGTGCTCAGGGTGTTGTTACCAACAGTGCTACAGACGAAGAGCTGTAGGGTGAAATCAGCCAGAGTAGTTCTTTCTTAGAACAGGAGTCGGCAATTTAGCCACTTGAGCCCACTCCACCACTCAACATGATCATGGCTAATCTCATCATGGCCTTAACTCCACCGTCCTGCCCATGAAGATGGAGGTGAACACTGGTGCGGCAGTATCACTGGTGCCAGAGATTGTTGATCATTAAAATCTCCGCTGTCTGGCTCTGCAACCTTCGAAGATAGTGTTAAAAACCTACACTGGAGGAGTGACTCCATTGAGGGGCCCTATTGAGGTAACAGTGCAACTAAATGGTCATATCAGAGATTTCTCCTTGCACATAGTCAAAGGAATTTATCCTTCACTAACAGGAAGACTTTGGCTGAAAAAGATTTGATTAAATTGTGCCACGCTAAATCTCATGACAGATTCCGAATCAGGCCTACTCAAATACTTGAAACAACGTGCTATGGTCTCAACGGTGAGCTAGGGAGCGTGAAGCATAACCCAGTGTTAGGATACCAGAACAGGCCCCAACCTTTGTTAGGATACCTGATGGGAACCCCAAACTATTTTTCAATTTGTATAACTGGGAGGAACCATGCATAGAAAAGGGATGCAGGAAGAGGCCATTCAGCCCCTCGAGCCTGCTCCACCATTCATTATGATCATTTTTGTAATGTTCTCCGTATGCACGGATGGCGAAGTCTTTGTAGTTGAAGTGACCAGAGAACATAAGACTTTGTACATGAACAAAACTGTTTATTAATTAACTAAAACACTAAAGGTTTTCTATGATGTCAGATTACAGTTGGATACGATGGCTAAATACAAACAACTATTACAAATTACTGTTGGCTCGATCTGTGGCTGCAGTCTGTGCCTGCTGTCCAGGTTCTGTGCTGTCCAGGTTCTGTGTCTCGTATGTGGGTGTCTTCCAGTGACGTTCTCCTATCGCCACGCCACCTGTGGTCGGATGCTAGAATACGTCCAGTCTCCCATGTGGGTGTCTTCCAGAAACATTCTCCTGTAGCCACGCCACCTATGGCCGGATGCTGGAATTGTAATCTATGCATGCAGGCACTCATGTTTATTTTCAGTTTGGTTATTATGTCATATAAACAAATGATATTCTACATATTATTACAGCTTGTGGCCAACAAAAATGGCCACCTGCAAAAGATGATGGGAATTATGGTCAAGTTGGGACACAGACAGGACACAACTTGTGTATGTTTGCAAACAACAGCTCAGAAACTCGCACCTGCTAGAGGCCACTCACAGGTCTCCCCAGGACAACGGGCTCCAGATTGAAACTTACCATTAGTAGCAGACTCGGGGGTGCCTGTTGGCCTTATTTGGGCGTGCCTACATGCCTTGGACACTAACAGCCATGACCGACTTGGACCCACCCACCCATCAAGGTACCCGCCCCTAATTGGCCAAAATCGATTCGGATGATTGAAATCCTATCGATCCATTGGATCCCAAGCTGGGACCACCCAAAAGAACGCGAAAGGTCGGAGGATAAGAAGAACTGCGCAACCAACATTCTCTCTCTTTTGGGGAACCGGCTTCTGTCATCCAACAGCAGCACACCAATCAGCCAAGTTCAAGGATCCGCGATCTCCACCTGAAAGATGACACTCAGCCTAGACGAACCAAACAGCCTCCAGCTGCCACACGTGGGGAACCAGATAAAGGCCTTATCCACCCTCCACAGAGTCGGTCACTTGGAAGTTAAGTAAGGTCGTTTAAACTGCTAGATATAATGTAATGTGTAGTAGCGAGTAATTTATTAAGTATAGAACAAATCCTATGTTCAATAATAAACTGTGATTCTGCCAAATACTTGGTGTGTGGTCATTTGTCCAATACACGGAACACACTCGCTCATTGTGATTGTCTTTAATAAAGATAGAAGTCAACAAGCTTTAACCCCTAGAGCTATATCTAATCCTTTCTTGAAATTACACGATGTTGGCCTCAACTATTTTTTGCGCTGGTGAATTCCACAGATTCACCGCTTTTTGGGCGAATAAGTTTCTCCTCATCTCAGTCCTAAAAGGTTTACCCTTTATCCTCAAACTATGACCCCCTGGTTCTGGGCTCCCCCACCATCGGGAACATTCTTTCTGAATCTACCCTGTCTAACCCTGTTAATATTTCGTAAGTTTCTATGAGATCCCGTCTCACTCTTCTAACCTCCAATCAATATAATCCTGACCAACTTAGTCTCTCCTCATATGACAGTCCCGCCATCCCAGGAATCAGTCTGTAAACCTTCGCTGCTCTCCCTCCATAGCAGGAACATCCTTCCTCAGATAAGGACACCCAAACTGCACACAATACTCCAGGTGTGGCCTCACCAATGCCCTATACAATTGTAATAAAACATCCCTATTCCTATACTCAAACCCTCTCGCTATGAAGGCCAGCATACCATTTGTCTTCTTTACTGCCGGCTGTACCTGCGTGTTTACTTTCAGCGATTGATGCACGAGACACCAAAGTCTCGCTGAGTATCCACCTCTCTCAATTTACAACCATTCAAATAATAATCTGCCTTCCTATTTTGCTTCCAAAGTGGATAACCCTCACATGTATCCACGTTATACTGTATCTGCCATGCATGTGCCCACTCACTCAGCATGTCCAAATCAGCATGAAGCATCTCTGTATCCTCCTCACAGCTCACCCTCCCACCCAACTTTGTATCATCTGCAAATTTGGAAATACTACATTTAGTTCCCCCGTCCAAATCATTAATATATAATGTGAACAGTTGCATAGATACATAGAAGATAGGAGCAGGAGGAGGCCATTTGGCCCTTCGAGCCTGTTCCACCATTCATCACGATCATGGCTGATTGTCCAACCCAATAGCCATATCCTTCTTTCCCCCCGTAACCTTTGAACCCATTCGCCATAAGTGCCATACATAACCGCCTCATGAATGTATTCAATGTCTCACCACCCTTTGGATGAAGAAATGTCTCCTCATCGCTGTCCTAAATTGTCTACCTCAAATCCTCAGACTATAATTCCTGGTTTTGGACACACCCATCATCGAGAACATCTTCCCTGCATCCACCCTATCTAGTCCTGTTAGAATTTTATAAGTCTCTATGAGATCCCCTCACATTCGTCTGAACTCCAGCGAAAACAATTCTAACCTAGTCAATCGCTCCTTATTATGCCAGTCCTGTTTTCCAGAAACCAGCCTGGTAAATCTTCGCTGCACTCCCTCAAGAGCAAGAACATCCTTCCTCAGAGAAGGAGACCAAAACTGCCCACAATACACCAGGTGTGGCCTCACCAAGGCCCTGTATAATTGCAACAACACATCCCTGCTCCTGTGCATGAAACCTCTCGTAATGAAGGCCAACATACCATTTGCCTTCTTTACCGCCTGCTGTACTTGCGCGCTTACCTTCAGCGACTGGTGCACAAAGATATCCAGGTCCCGCTGCACACTCCCCTCTCCCAATTTACAACCATTCAGGTAGTAATCTGCCTTCTTGTTTTTGCTCCAAAGTGTATAACCTCACATTTATTGGACCATTAGCACAGATCCCTGCAGTACCCCATGAGTCACAGCCTGCTAATTGGAAAAAAGACCATTTATTCAAACAATTTGCCTTCTGTCTGCTAACCAGCTTTCTAACCATCTCAAGACACTACCCACAATCCCATGCGCTTTAACTTTACATAATATTTGTCGAAAACCTTGTGAAAGTCTAAATAAATCACATCCACCGGTTCTCCCTGGTTAGCTCTACTAATATATCTTCAAATAATTCTATAGATTTGTCAAGCACGAATTCCCTATCAAAAATCCATGCTGACTTTGTCTGATTATGATGTGGAGATGCTGGCGTTGGACTGGGGTAGCACAGTAAGAAGTCTTACAACACCAGGTTAAAGTCCAACAGGTTTATTTGGAATCACTAGCTTTCAGAACATAGTTGCTTCATCAGGTGAGCCAAAGTGAAGGAGTTACGCTCCAAAAGCTAGTGATTACAAATAAACCTGTTGGACTTTAATCTGGTGTTGTAAGATTTCTTACTTTGTCTGATTATACCACTGCTTTTCAAATGCTGTGCTATGAAATCCTTGATAATGGATTTGAGCAACTTCTCCAATACCGACGTTAGGCTCACTGGCCTATAATAATGATAATAATCTTTATTAGTGTTACAAGTAGGCTTACTATAACTGCAATGAATTTACTGTGACAATTCTCTAGTCGCCACACTGAGGGAGAATTCAGAAATCCACCTCACAGCACATCTTTCGGGACTTGTGGGAGGAAACCGGAGCACCCGGAGGAAACCCACGCAGACATGGAGAGAACGTGCAGACTGGATACAGGCAGCGACCCAAGCCAGGAATCGAACCCAGGTACCTGGCGCTGTGAAGCAACAGTGCTAACCACTGTGCTACCGTGCCACCCATACAATTCCCTGTTTTCTCTCTACCTCCCTTTTTGAATAGCGGGGTTATATTAGCTACCCCCCAATCTGTAGGAACCATTCCAGAGTCCAAAGAATTTTGGAAAATGACCACCAATGGATCTACTATTTCTGGGGCCATTTCCTTAAGCACTCTGGGGTGAAGATTATCAGGCCCTGGAGATTTATCTGCCTTCAATCCATTCATTTCCCGAAACACATTTCTTTAGTAATATTAATTTCCTTCAGCTCCTCACTAAAATTTGTGTTTCTCAGAACTTCTGTTACATTATTTATGTCTTCCTTTGTGAAGACAGAAGGAAAATACAAATTTCGTTCCTCAGTCATTTCTTTGTTCCCATTATGACTTCTCCCATTTCTGACTGTAAGGGGCCTACATTCATTTTTATCAATATTTTTCTCTTTACACATCTATAGAAACTTGAATCAGTTTTTATGTTCCCCACTAGCTTACTTTCAGATTGCATTTTCCCCTTCTGAATCAATCCCTAGGTCTGCCTTTGTTTAATTTTAAACTTTTCCCAATCCTCAGGCCTATTGCTTTTTTTTATAGCTAATTTGTATGCATCTTCTTTGAATCTAATACTATCTCTTATTTCCCTTGTAAATCATGGTCTGACCACGGTTCCCATTCCTACCATGCGGCAAATAGGAACAAACATTTTGAGTTCACCTGTTCATTCCTTGAATGCCCGCCATTACCTGTCCGCTGTCCTTCCTTTCAGTAATGTGGCGGGGTGTGGTGAAAGGTCACTGTTACAATGTCAGAATCCCAGTGCAGATCAGCAATCCCATTTACCACACTCTAATCACCGACTACCTCACATTTCAGTCCCGTCTGATTCCTGCGTCTGATCTACTCGTTACTCGAACCCTGTTTGTCTCTCCCAATCCCCTGTGCACCTTGCTTCACCCACCTCTAGAATGAAATAGGTTTGCATTGATATAGCGCCTTTCAAACCCACTGGATGTCCCAATGCACATCCCAGCCAATGAAGTACATTTGAATTGTTGTAACGTGGAAAACCCAGAAGGCAATCTGTGCAGAGCAAGATCCCACAAACAGCAATGTGATAATGACCAGGGATGGGCGGCACCGTAGCACAGTGGTTAGCACTGTTGATTCACAGCTACAGGGTCCCAGATTAGATTGCCAGCTTGGGTCACTGTCTGTGTAGAATCTGTACATTCTCTCCGTGTCTGCGTGGGTTTCCTCCGGGTGCTCTGGTTTCCTCCCACAAGTCCCGAAAGACATGCTTGATAGGTGAATTGGATATTCTGAATTCTTCCTCTGTGTACCCGAACAGGCGCCGGAATATGACAACCAGAGCTTTTTCACAGTAACTTCATTGCAGTGTTAATGTAAACCTACTTCTGACAATCAAGATTATTATTAATATGTTTCTGGGGATGTCGTTTGAGGGATAAGGTAAACTCCACTGCTCTTCTTTCAGACAGAGCCATGAGATCCTTTCCGTCCAGTCGAGCAGGCAGACGAGGGCCTCAGGTTAACGTCTCATCGGAGAGGCAGAGTCTCTGACAGTGCGGCACCCCCTCAGCACTGCGCTCGGGAGTCAGTGTTGGTTCAAGCTCGAGTGAGACTTGACAGGAACGTTGTGACTCAGAGGCCAGAGTGCGACCAATCAAACCACAGCCGGCATTGTGTCTGAATGCCCTGCCTTGCCAACCCGACAAATTAGTCCAATCCCCCCCCCCACACCAATCCACATGCAAATGTCACTCAGAAACTTGCAAATACGATAGCAACATCGGGAACTGAAGGCAGTCTGGGCAATTTCTGTTCACCTGCACGTTGGAGGGTCTGCTGTGACACGTCTCAGACCTGTCTCCTACTCTGACGGAAGGATTCCTGTCGTGTGTGAGGGGAAAATCCCAACATCCGATTCTCTTCCACCAGGTTGGGTTGTTCTGGTCAGTACCTGAAACACAGACAGAACCAGAACTCCAGGATATGGGTCTGTCTCTCTCGATTTGTAACAGGTAATGAACCGGTTGCTGTGCCAAAGCTGTTTCTATCTGTTCCTCTGCTAACTTTATAAATCTCATGAATAGTGTGTCAATGATTGAGATACTGAATAAACTCAGCCTCACAACAAATGATCTATGGATTTAATAGAAAATAAAGAGTCTTGTCGACCTTTTATTTATACTGTGTAAATGAAGGAAACCTGTATTTTGCAATGTATAATTATTTTTACATTAAACTTTAGTGAAATTTTAATGATTGTGAATGATTAATTCTTCTTGTCTTTGTAGCCTTACCTCCATCTGGTGCTTGATACCATCATGATGGCCGTTCATCTTTCTATCTGTCTATGTATCTACCTATCTGTTGTTATGAACCAGGGTTTAGAGAATCCCAAACTGTATCATGGAGTTCACCTGGCCCACAACTTTTACTAGATTGTGGTATGGGGAGCACACGGCCCACTCTACAGGGGTGGGACAGCAGAAATGGAAAAGTATTTTTTAAAGCAAAACAATGTTTATTCTATGAACTCAGTTAACCTTTTTAAAACATACAGTGAACATCTTAGCAATCATCAATTCAAATACACCCCCCCAAAGAATACAACATTCTAAGTAATACTTAAACTTTCCTTTTAACATCCATAAGACAACAGAACCCTTTTTACAGAAAGGCATCAGGTTTAACTTCACTACTGAGAACAGTTACCACGTTGAAATCACCAAATGGACAGTCATAAGCTTGCCGAGATTCATACACATCCTGCTGTGACTGTAGCATCTCCAAAAGTAAAACAAAACTAAAAAACACAGACACACCCAAGCTTTTCCTCAAAGTGAAACTAAAAAGCAGAGCCAGAGCTCAGCTCCACCCACACTCTGACATCACTGCAGCCACTTGAGCAGACAAATATTTCTTAAAGTGACATTCCCATGACACTATGCATCTATCTATCTATCTGTCTATCCTCTGTAATTCAATGAAAACACATTGTAATTTATTCTTCTAATTTTGTCTGAATATTGTCACTCACTGTCTCTCCCTTTGCTCGGTTCTATCAGTCTCTCTCTCACTCTTTCTCTCAACTCCAGTTTCTATCTCTCGGGCTCATTTTCTCCCTCCCTTTCTCCACTATATTCTGCTCCCTTTAAACAATGTCAGTCTGGGCGTCGAGCACACAACTATTCCTTTGATAACGCCAAGCACGACGCCAAGCGCTGCTCCACAGGGTAATCCAGTGAGTAGTGAGGGGAAATTTTCTATTAAATTCCCGGGAAGAGGAGGTGCGTGTTTGTCTGCAGTATCTGACTCTTGTACGATTGGTTTGAGACGCGCTTGTTTTTTCCGAGACTAAAATGATTCGATGTGAAAGAGCAGCTGCTCCCTGAAGAGTCTGAGGCCCGGGGGGAGAGGGGGGAGGGTTAGGTAGGGACAGAGCAGCAACTCTCTAAATTCCCTTGTCCTCGCACATTTCTCACTGCTTGGAAAATGTGTAAAGGACAGTGTAAACTAAAATAATATCCAACAATCAAACTGCTCAATAATTCACCTTCGGCGGCTAATTCGTGTTTTGTTCTGGAGTCACCGTCAACACAAACATGGCCGCCACCTCTTTGGTATTGTCAACATGACCATTAAAAGGGAGTCGGGTACTCTCCCCCCTGACCTGGGGGATCCGCTGCCCCCATGTTACACTGAACGACCACTCAGGGGGTTAAAATTAATAAATACCTGGTAAGTGGCAGACAGAATGTGAAAAACAGAGAGGTGTAGACCCAGGAGAAGGTCTCTACAATCACAGCCAGTTTAAACACATTTCACTATAGTTGCAACCCACTTTTTGCATAACTTATATTTGCAATTCAGGTTATTCTGCCTGAATGTTTCCCACATCGCTGAGTCAGAAGGACCTCTCCAGGAACCCGAGCATGTAGATTTCATAGAATTTACAGTGCAGAAGGAGGCCATTCGGCCCATCGAGTCTGTACCGGCTCTTGGAACGAGCACCCTACCCAAGGTCCACACCTCCACCCTATCCCCATAACCCAGTAACCCCATCCAACACTAAGGGCAATTTTGGACACTAAGGGCAATTTATCATGGCCAATCCACCTAACCTGCACGTCTTTGGACTGTGGGAGGAAACCGGAGCACCCGGAGGAAACCCATGCACACACAGGGAGGATGTGCCAACTCCACACAGACAGTGACCCAAGCCAGAATCGAACCTGGGACCCTGGAGCTGTGAAGCAATTGTGCTATCCACAATGCTACCGTGCTACCCCCAGGATCTGTGCTCCACTGAGAGAATGCAGCACTGTCAGAGACACTATTTGATGGGTGTGATGTCAACGTGAGTCCCGTTCGCTCTCTCAGGTGGATGTAACTGTCACTCGGTCAATATTTAAAGAGTCGATCCGTTCTCCTGGGAAAAAGGTGTGACTGAACCAACCTCACTGGAGAAATATTTTTCTATTTAATTTGGCTTCTCCTGTTCTGTCATCCCATCTCCACACCACCCTGAATCCAGGGTGGTGAGGTCTTCTGCGATCCACAGTTACCTGAGAGCACCAGGCTGGCGACTGATGGGGAGGCCCGGAGTGAGGAGCTGTACGACCATACAGGTGGGTAGTGTGAGCTGCTCTCCGTGACGCTTTTTAACTCAACTGTCACCTCATGACCCAGACGTGATCAACCAAATGTAAATGGTGTCCAAATCCCAGCATCGCACTTCGGGAGGAACACAGAGGATTCAGAGAGTGTGGGGTAAAGATTGACCAGAATGTTTCCGGGGATGTGGGACTTCAGACAAGTGGACAGACTGGAGAAGCTGGGATTGTTACTGGAGAAGAGAAGTTTGAAGGGAGATTTGATCGAGGTGTTTCAAAACCATGAGGGGTTTGGACGTAGTTGAGGGGGGAAAACTCTCCCATTGGTGGAAGGATCGGAAACCAGAGGTGATTGGTAAAAGAACCAGAGATGACATGAGGAAAACAATTTTACTCAGTGAGTCATTAGGAATGCACAGCCTGAGAGTGTGGTGGAAGCAGATTCAATTGTGGTGTCCAAAAGGGAACAGGATAAACTCCTGAAGGGAAAAGATCTGCAGCATTAAGAGGGAAATGATGTGGGAGGTGGACTGGCTGAGTGGGTCCTGCAGAGAGCCAGTAGGGCATGATGGACTGAATGGTCTCATACTGTGCCATGGCTAATCTCTGATTGGATAATAATTTGTATTTTTCCGTTGTAGGAAGGTTTGATGTGGATTTCTCCAAGGAAATAGACCTTGGAACAATTTCCAGGTTTGTGGGTGATACAAAAACGTGGAAGAGCCATGAACTGTGAGGAAGATAGTGGAGAACCTCAAAGGCTCATAGCCAAGTTGGTGGAGTGGGCAGACAGGTGGCAGATGAAGTTCAATAAAGAGAAATGTAGGGTGATTTATTTTGGTAGGAATAAAACGGAGAGACGATATGAAATAAAGGATATAACTTTAAAAATGGGTGGAGGAGGAGCAGAGGGCCCTATGTGCAGGTATGCATCAATCAATGAGAAGTAGCTAAATAAAGCACACAGCATTCTGGGCATTATTTATAGGGGTATGAAACACAAGAGCATGGAGGTGATGCTGAACTTCGTGAAATTACTAGCTAGAGGCTGGACGTGCCAATTTAAGAAGGAAGTAAAGGCATTGGAGCGGGTGCAGAAAAGATTCACAAATATGGTTCCAGGGGAGGAACTTCAGTTTGGAAGATAGATTGGCGAAGTTGGGATCTGCTCCCGATGGGATTTAGCATTTGTCACTTTGACCATCCTTGGTATTGTGGGCCCGGGTCCCCCGAGAGCAGGCACCCAGATGTTCTTGCACCTCATGCAGCACCCAGCCCTCTCACAGGCCTTGCCTGAAGTCCAGGTGGAGGAGACGTTAATGGAACTGATATACATCTGTTTTAGTCATTCATCACCGCAACTCGCTGGACCAAATTAAACAATATTAGGTCTTGTCAGAACAATTGCCAATTCCAATATCATTCCAGGTGGCACGAACACCAAACTGCTCATCTTCAATAAAATCTTTCACCTTACCCCTTCGCCCCCAATGTCACCTTCAAATGTGTGAGGACTTCACCAAATTCTTACTCACTGACATCGAGGGCATGTGATCATCTGCCTGACGTCTATTACCCCTTTCCGACCCAAACTACCCCTGAGTTTCCTCTCTACATTACCTCACATCCTCAAATGGTAGCGTAGTGGTTAGCACTATGGCTTCACAGCACCAGGGTCCCAGGTTCGATTCCCGACTGGTTCACTGTCTGTGCGGAGTCTGCACGTTCTCCCCGTGTTTGCGTGGGTTTCCTCCGGGCGCTCCGGTTTCCTCCCACAAGTCCCGAAAGACGTGCTTGTTAGGTGAATTGGACATTCTGAATTCTCCCTCTGTGTACCCGAACAGGCGCTGCAATTTGGCGACTAGGGGCTTTTCACAGTAACTTCATGTAATGTAAGCCTACTTGTGACAATAAAGATTATTAAATATATAAAACAATGGTTACTCTTCCCATCCTCGCACCATTATCTTTTGAGCCCCAACCTCAAGAATCTCTCAAAAACCCTCTTATTTCTCATCTGCATGCTGTCACTCTCCACAGCATCTGAAGATAAGAGAAGGTAAAGTCGCCATAGTCCCAGATGACCATAGGCTGCCTTCCCCTTTAAGAGGGAGAGCTGAATGGTAGTGATTGAACCTGAGGATCACCACACTTCAGGCGAGGAGCAATGTTGAGAAGTGGGGGGGGGGGGGTGGTTAGGGGTGCCTTCATGAATAACCTCAGCTGGTACGGGATTTGAACTCGCGCTGCATCAGAAACCAGCTGTCTGGCCAAGTGAGTTAAATCGTTCCACAGACACGATTGTGACATCTAGTTAGAACTCACCAGCATATCTCCCCATTGTAATGTTCTGGTCGGATGGCCTGATTTATATTACAAGAACTTTTGTGGCTAAAGCTATAAATGATTTAACATTAACTGTGGGTCAACTATATACAACAGATGAATAACAGTATGATCATGCACAAGCAACCTCTCTCCAGCTCCCTCCAGCCAGTATGAGGTCACCACACTCTAACATTCACTTGTATACTAGTGAGACTCCTAGTGGTCAGTCAGTGAATTACAAGACAATCATGTCCCTAACACCACATCCCCTTTCCTTTGAAGGAATAAATTAATCATTATCATCAGTATATTTACGTGATATCATGAGCCTGGGAGTCTAACAGTATTCATTTCTTCTTAAATTTTTTAAAAACTAGTTTAACCAATATATATATTATATATAAATTATATATCTATATTTATACACACATACACAAGAACAGCAAGTATAGTATGTACAAATAGTCCGAATTTACAAATTGAGTCGATCAGGTTTTCTTCTGTCTCTGGCTGATCTTCTCAAGTTTGTCCTTGCTGCTCAGAACTTGTAGATTCAATGTTCTCCACGTCATTCTCATGCTCAAGAACTGCTGAACTATCTGACATTGTAGCTGACGTTGATTCTGTCGTAGATTCGTCATCCATCACGTTATTGTGAAAGTCTTCTCTGGCTTTCAAGGGCGCGTGACGATTTCTTCTTAAAACTAACCCTTGTCTCTGTCTGTTCATTGTATGAACGAAGTGCTACTTCTTCAAATACAACGGCTTTTCTCGACCTTTTGCCTGAATCTTCTACTCTCACAATGTCATCACTACTGAGAGGTGGTAAAGGTCTACACACTCTATCATAGAATAGCTTTTGTTTTGCTTCAATGGTGATGCTCTGCAACTCAATAGTGCAAGATATGGTTCCGATTGGCTGTCCATACATTTATGCAACAATTGCATAACAATATGTACACCTTTTTCAGATTTTCAATTGGCTTGAGGGTACAACAGACGTGACGTGATTGAAATCATATGTGACTGCGAAGTGTTGCCACTCTTTACAGTTGTCACTCACGATGATGTGCGGAATTCCATGCCTAGCAAAAATTGGTATGCAGTATTACACTGCTTGCTGTTATACTTGACATGTCCACATTGACTCTTACCAACTTTTACAGATGCACCATAGAAAGTATCCTATCGGGCTGCATCACAGCCTGGTATGGCAACTGCTCGGCCCAGGACCGCAAGAAACTTCAGAGAGTCGTGAACACCGCCCAGTCCATCACACGAATCTGCCTCCTATACCTGGCCAGGAAAGTCATGGGTTCTCCGTTTACATTTTTCAATCCCAAGATGTCCTTCATGTATCCTCTTTGGTACATCCTTGCGAAGAAAGTGAGGTGTAAGCATAGTGTTGAACTGAAGTACCACTCCATTATTGAGTTCAGATCTTATCTTGTAGAACTCCATACATTGACCTCTGGGCCAGGGTGATTTGATGTTCCTAATCACCTCTTGAAGAGTATGTTACTTCCTGGATTTGAATTTGTTTATTGTCACGTGTACCAAGGTACAGTGAAAAGTATCTTTCTGCGAGCAGTCCAACAGATCATTAAGCACTTGAAAAGAAAAGGAAATAAAAGAAAAGACATAATAGGGCAACACAAGGTACACAATGTAACTACATAACACCAGCATCGGGTGAAGCACACAGGGGTGTAGTATAAATGAGGTCAGTCCATAAGAGGGCCATTTAGGAGTCTGGTAACAGTGGGGAAGAAGCTGTTTTTGAGTCTGTTCGTGCGTGTTCTCAGACTTTTGTATCTCCTGCCCGATGGAAGAAGTTGGAAGAGTGAGTAAGCCGGGTGGGAGGGGTCTTTGATTATGCTGCCCGCTTTCCCCAGGCAGCAGGAGGTGTAGATGGAGTCAACGGATGGGAGGCAGATTTGTGTGATGGACTGGGCTGTGTTCACGACTCTCTGAAGTTTCTTGCGGTCTTGGGCCGAGGGCCGAGCAGTTGCCATACCAGGCTGTGATGCAGCCAGATAGGATGCTTTCTATGATGCATCTGTAAAATTTGGTAAGAGTAAATGTGGACATGCCGAATTTCCTGAGATTCCTGAGGAAGTATAGGCGCTGTTGTGCTTTCTTGGTGGTAGAGTCGACGTGGGTGGACCAGGACAGATTTTTGGAGATGTGCACCCCTAGGAATTTGAAACTGCAAACCATCTCCACCTCGGCCCCATTGATGCTGACAGGGGTGTGTACAGTACTTTGCTTTCTAAAGTCAATGACCAGCTCTTTAGTTTTGCTGGCATTGAGGGATAGATTGTTGTCGCTGCACCACTCCACTAGGTTCTCAATCTCCCTCCTATATTTTGACTCGTCGTTATTCGAGATCTGGCCCACTATGGTCGTATCGTCAGCAAACTTGTAGATGAAGTTGGAACCAAATTTTCTCCTGATTGGAACAGCCTGGTCCACGTTCCTCTGTCCAGGCCACATCTCTGCAGTTGGCTCCAGGTCTACAAAATTATGAGGGGCATAGACAGAGTGGATAGTCAGACTTTTTCCCAGGGTAGAGGGGTCAATTACTAGGGGGCATAGGTTTAAGGTGGGAGGAGCAAGGTTTAGAGGAGATGTACGAGGCAAGTTTTTTACACAGAGGGTAGTGGGTGCCTGGAACTCGCTGCTGGAGGAGGTAGTGGAAGCCGGGACGATAGTGACGTTTAAGGGACGTCTTGACAAATACATGAATCGGATGGGAATAGAGGGATACGGACCCCGGAAGTGTAGAGGATTTTAGTTTAGATGGGCAACATGGTCGGCGCAGGTTTGGAGGGCCGAAGGGCCTGTTCCTGCTGTACATTCCTTTGTTCTTGGTTCGTACTATCGCACCAATACCGCTGAACGCGAGGCTGAGGCGGGTCTTGAGTCGTCGGCCCATTAGCAGTTCCGGCGGTGCTATGCAGGTCATGGTATGCGCCATGGTGCGACAACAACCGAGCCTGTCGCGTTTCCACGGATCACTTGGTCTGCTTCATCAGACCCCTCATGAAGCTGTTCACTGGCCGCTCAGCCAGCCTGTTCGAGTAAGGGTGGAAGGGGGCGTGCGGATGTCGCACCCCATTGGCCTTCAGGAATTGTCCGAACTCTTCGCAGGTGAAGGGGGTGCCGTTAGTCGCTCTCTTCTATCAGCCATGCAGTGGGACAACACCGCTCCTAGGCCATACAGTGAGGTGTCGCATGTGACCAAAAGAGGGTAGGCGGGGTTGTAATGCATCAGCAAACTGGACAACGTTATCTGTTTCTTTACTCAAGCTAAAGCTTCCTCCTGAGGCGGACTCCACGCCCATCCTTGGTGCTTCTTCAGCAAGGCGTGTAGAGAG
Organism: Scyliorhinus torazame; assembly: GCF_047496885.1. Classification (NCBI taxonomy): domain Eukaryota; kingdom Metazoa; phylum Chordata; class Chondrichthyes; order Carcharhiniformes; family Scyliorhinidae; genus Scyliorhinus; species Scyliorhinus torazame. The sequence continues at coordinate 14,607,148 of NC_092737.1, forward strand.
GTGAGTATGGTCGCTCGGCCAGGAATTTATTTATCATAATAGTTTATGAGACTGAGAAATGACCACAACCCCGCCGCGCTTTCTGAACTGGGGGTTTGACAAACAGCTCAGACCTCCTCCTCCACCAGGTGCGACCTACCCCGGTCCACACGATGCCCCAGGAAGGTTACCTCCTTGGCATGGAACACTCGCGTCCCCTCTTGAGGCGGATGCCTGACTCGAACAAACGGCGCCAGGTTGGGCAGATGCTCGCTTTCCATGGCTCCGATCACATTTCAACCCCCAACTGTTTGATTACAGCGTTCGATGGGACCCTTCACTCAAACCCTGCTCGTCTCTGCCAATCCTGCGAGCACCTTGCTTTGTTCACCTCAAATAAAATGAACTTTCATTGATATAGCGCTGTTCACACCCCTAAATGTACCAATGCACTTTCAAGTCAATGAAGTACTTTTGAATATTTCTGACGTGCAAAACCCAGTCTGTGCACAGCAAGACCCCACAACCCAACAATGTGATAATGAGCAGGTAATATGTTTCTGGGGATGTTGTTTGAGGGATAAAGTAAACCCCCCTGTTCTTCTTTCAGAGCCATGAGATCCTTTCCGTCCAGTCGAGCAGGCAGGCGAGGGCCTCAGGTTAACGTCTCATCAGAGAGGCAGCGTCTCTGACAGTGCGGCACCCCCTCAGCACTGCGCTCGGGAGTCAGTGTTGGTTCAAGCCCTTGAATGAAAAATGAAAATCGCTTAGTCACAAGTCGGCTTCAAATGAAGTTACTGTGAAAAGCCCCTAGTCGCCATATTACGGCACCTGTTCGGGGAGGCTGGTACAGGAATTGAACCCGCGCTGCTGGCCTGCTTTAAAAGCCAGCTATTTACCCCTGTGCTATACCACTTGAACCAGTAACTTTGTGACTCAGAGGCCAAAGTGCGACCAATTGAACCACAGCTGACAGAATATGAATTCTGCACTCTGCTTCATCAACCCCTGACAAATTAGTTCCATCCCTCCCCACACTAATCCACATGGAAATGTCACTCAGATAGTTGCAAATAGGAAAGCGCCTTCGGGTATGTGAAGGCAGGCGGGGCAATTTCTGTTCACCTGCACGTTGGAGGATCTGCTGTGACACGTCTCAATACTGTCTCGTACTCTGACGGAAGGATTCCTGTCGTGTGTGAGGGGGAAAATCCCAACATCCGATTCTCTTCCACCAGTTGGGTTGTTCTGGTCAGTACCTGAAACACAGACAGAACCAGAACTCCCGAATATGGGTCTGTCTCTCTCGACTTGTAACAGGTAATGAACCAGTTCCTGTGCCGAAGCTGTTTCTATCCGTTCCTTGGTGCGCAGGGGCCTTCTGGGAGGTGAGTAATGTATTTAAAAAGCCTTTCCTTTACAGGAGCAGCCCTTTGGATTTCGGCGGCAGCGGTGCGCAGGGGCCTTCTTGGAGGTGAGTAGTGTATTTTAAAAGCCTTACCTTTACAGGAGCAGCCCTTTGGATTTCGGCGGCAGCGGTGCGCAGGGGCCTTCTGGGAGGTGAGTAGTGTATTTAAAAGCCTTACCTTTACAGGAGCAGCCCTTTGGATTTCGGCGGCAGCGGTGCGCAGGGGCCTTCTGGGAGGTGAGTAGTGTATTTAAAAAGCCTTACCTTTACAGGAGCAGCCCTTTGGATTTCGGCGGCAGCGGTGCGCAGGGGCCTTCTGGGAGGTGAGTACTTACTTTAAAAAGCCTTGCCTTTACAGGAGCAGCCCTTTGGATTTCGGCGGCAGCGGTGCGCAGGGGCCTTCTTGGAGGCGAGTAGTGTATTTTAAAAGCCTTACCTTTACAGGAGCAGCCCTTTGGATTTCGGCGGCAGCGGTGCGCAGGGACCTTCTGGGAGGTGAGTACTTACTTTAAAAAGCCTTACCTTTACAGGAGCAGCCCTTTGGATTTCGGCGGCAGCGGTGCGCAGGGGCCTTCTGGGAGGTGAGTAATGTATTTAAAAAGCCTTACCTTTACAGGAGCAGCCCTTTGGATTTCGGCGGCAGCGGTGCGCAGGGGCCTTCTTGGAGGTGAGTAGTGTATTTAAAAAGCCTTACCTTTACAGGAGCAGCCCTTTGGATTTTGGCGGCAGCGGTGCGCAGGGGCCTTCTGGGAGGTGAGTACTTACTTTAAAAAGCCTTACCTTTACAGGAGCAGCCCTTTGGATTTCAGCGGCAGCGGTGCGCAGGGACCTTCTGGGAGGTGAGTAGTGTATTTAAAAAGCCTTACCTTTACAGGAGCAGCCCTTTGGATTTCGGCGGCAGCGGTGCGCAGGGACCTTCTGGGAGGTGAGTACTTACTTTAAAAAGCCTTGCCTGGTCCCGTGTCTGTTCTTCTTTTCTGTTTTATGTGTTTTTATATAAGGCGGGAACCGGAAGTTCGACCCGTGGACCTCTGGCAAGTCCCCCCCCAACCAATAAATTCTGGTGGAGAGGAAACCCGAGACACTACACGTGTAGTGTCTCCCACCCGCCCTCCTCCTCTAACCTAATAATAAGACCCATTGGTGTAAGGTAAGTGCCATATTATATTATTATTATATTATTAGCATTGTGCAGGTCAAGGCTCGGAGGTGGAGGAGCAGTCTCTGTCAGCGAGAGAACCTGAGAACATCTAAGACACTCAGAAGGTAAGTAAGTGATTTTTACTTATTTTTACTTTTATACCTTTTTTCAAATTGTGTGTGTCGGGGGGAAACTAAAGTGACATCACAGAAAAGCTGTGGCCAGAGTGGCTGGTTGGGATTCTAACCTAAATTTTAAAAAAATTTGAGTATTTGGGAACTAATTAAACATAATAACTTAATTATAATTTAGAGGATATCTAAGCCAGAGATCGGAGAGTATTATAGTTAGCTATCGCATTTCTATTAGAAATCTAGTGCTAGGAAACAGATAGTTGACAGTAACTTTGAAATTAAAAAAAAAAAGTATTTAAAAAAAAAAAGACAAATTTTAATTAATTGACGCAATGTCAGTTAGAGGGGTGCTGTGCTCTGACTGTGAGATGTGACAGGTCCGGGAGGCTTCCAGCTTCCCGGATGGCTTCATCTGCAGAAAGTGCACCCAACTGGAGCTCCTCACAGACCGCATGGTTCGGTTGGAGCAGCAATTGGATGCACTTAGGAGCATGCAGGTGGCGGAAAGCGTCATAGATCGCAGTTATGTAAATGTGGTCACACCCAAGGTGCAGGCAGAGAAATGGGTGACCACCAGAAAGGGCAGGCAGTCAGTGCAGGAATCCCCTGTGGTTGTCCCCCTCTCGAACAGATATACCCCTTTGGATACTGTCGGGGGGGATAGCCTATCAGGGGAAAACAGCAGCAGCCAGAGCAGTGGCACCACGGCTGGCTCTGATGCTCAGAAGGGAGGGTCAAAGCGCAGAAGAGTAATAGTAATAGGGGACTCTATAGTCAGGGGCACAGATAGGCGCTTCTGTGGACGTGAAAGAGACTCCAGGATGGTATGTTGCCTCCCTGGTGCCAGGGTCCAGGATGTCTCCGAACGGGTAGAGGGAATCCTGAAGGGGGAGGGCAAACAGGCAGAGGTCGTTGTACATATTGGTACTAACGACATAGGCAGGAAGGGGCATGAGGTCCTGCAGCAGGAGTTCAGGGAGCTAGGCAGAAAGTTAAAAGACAGGACCTCGAGGGTTGTAATCTCGGGATTACTCCCTGTGCCACGTGCCAGTGAGGCTAGAAATAGGAAGATAGAGCAGATAAACACATGGCTAAACAGCTGGTGTAGGAGGGAGGGTTTCCGTTATCTGGACCACTGGGAGCTCTTCCGGGGCAGGTGTGACCTGTATAAGCTGGACGGGTTGCATCTAAACCGGAGAGGCATAAATATCCTGGCCGCGAGGTTTGCTAGTGTCACACGGGAGGGTTTAAACTAGTATGGCAGGGGGGTGGGCACGGGAGCAATAGGTCCGAAGGTGAGAGCATTGAGGGAGAACTAGGGAATAGGGACAGTGTGGCTCTGAGGCAGAGCAGACGGGGAGAAGTTGCTGAACACAGCGGGTCTGGTGGCCTGAAGTGCATATGTTTTAATGCAAGGAGCATTACGGGTAAGGCAGATGAACTTAGAGCTTGGATTACTACTTGGAACTATGATGTTGTTGCCATTACAGAGACCTGGTTGAGGGAAGGGCAGGATTGGCAGCTAAACGTTCCAGGATTTAGATGTTTCAGGCGGGATAGAGGGGGATGTAAAAGGGGAGGCGGAGTTGCGCTACTTGTTCGGGAGAATATCACAGCTATACTGCGAGAGGACACCTCAGAGGGCAGTGAGGCTATATGGGTAGAGATCAGGAATAAGAAGGGTGCAGTCACAATGTTGGGGGTATACTACAGGCCTCCCAACAGCCAGCGGGAGATAGAGGAGCAGATAGGTAGACAGATTTTGGAAAAGAGTAAAAACAACAGGGTTGTGGTGATGGGAGACTTCAACTTCCCCAATATTGACTGGGACTCACTTAGTGCCAGGGGCTTAGACGGGGCGGAGTTTGTAAGGAGCATCCAGGAGGGCTTCTTAAAACAATATGTAAACAGCCCAACTAGGGAAGGGGCGGTACTGGACCTGGTATTGGGGAATGAGCCCGGCCAGGTGGTAGATGTTTCAGTAGGGGAGCATTTTGGTAACAGTGACCACAATTCAGTAAGTTTTAAAGTACTGGTGGACAAGGATAAGAGTGGTCCGAGGATGAATGTGCTAAATTGGGGGAAGGCTAATTCTAACAATATTAGGCGGGAACTGAAGAACATAGATTGGGGGCGGATGTTTGAGGGCAAATCAACATCTGACATGTGGGAGGCTTTCAAGTGTCAGTTGAAAGGAATACAGGACCGGCATGTTCCTGTGAGGAAGAAAGATAAATACGGCAATTTTCGGGAACCTTGGATGACGAGTGATATTGTAGGCCTCGTCAAAAAGAAAAAGGAGGCATTTGTCAGGGCTAAAAGGCTGGGAACAGACGAAGCCTGTGTGGCATATAAGGAAAGTAGGAAGGAACTTAAGCAAGGGGTCAGGAGGGCTAGAAGGGGTCATGAAAAGTCATTGGCAAATAGGGTTAAGGAAAATCCCAAGGCTTTTTACACGTACATAAAAAGCAAGAGGGTAGCCAGGGAAAGGGTTGGCCCACTGAAGGATAGGCAAGGGAATCTATGTGTGGAGCCAGAGGAAATGGGCGAGGTACTAAATGAATAATTTGCATCAGTATTCACCAAAGAGAAGGAATTGGTAGATGTTGAGTCTGGAGAAGGGGGTGTAGATAGCCTGGGTCACATTGTGATCCAAAAAGACGAGGTGTTGGGTGTCTTAAAAAATATTAAGGTAGATAAGTCCCCAGGGCCTGATGGGATCTACCCCAGAATACTGAAGGAGGCTGGAGAGGAAATTGCTGAGGCCTTGACAGAAATCTTTGGATCCTCGCTGTCTTCAGGGGATGTCCCGGGGGACTGGAGAATAGCCAATGTTGTTCCTCTGTTTAAGAAGGGTAGCAAGGATAATCCCGGGAACTACAGGCCGGTGAGCCTTACTTCAGTGGTAGGGAAATTACTGGAGAGAATTCTTCGAGACAGGATCTACTCCCATTTGGAAGCAAATGGATGTATTAGTGAGAGGCAGCACGGTTTTGTGAAGGGGCGGTCGTGTCTCACTAACTTGATAGAGTTTTTCGAGGAGGTCACTAAGATGATTGATGCAGGTAGGGCAGTAGATGTTGTCTATATGGACTTCAGAAAGGCCTTTGACAAGGTCCCTCATGGTAGACTAGTACAAAAGGTGAAGTCACACGGGATCAGGGGTGAACTGGCAAGGTGGATACAGAACTGGCTAGACATAGAAGGCAGAGGGTAGCAATGGAGGGATGCTTTTCTAATTGGAGGGCTGTGACCAGTGGTGTTCCACAGCGATCAGTGCTGGGACCTTTGCTCTTTGTAGTATATAAAAATGATTTGGAGGAAAATGTAACTGGTCTGATTAGTAAGTTTGCAGACGACACAAAGGTTGGTGGAATTGCGGATAGCGATGAGGACTGTCTGAGGATACAGCAGGATTTAGATTGTCTGGAGACTTGGGCGGAGAGATGGCAGATGGAGTTTAATCCGGACAAATGTGAGGTAATGCATTTTGGAAGGGCTAATGCAGGTAGGGAATATACAGTGAATGGTAGAACCCTCAAGAGTATTGAAAGTCAAAGAGATCTAGGAGTACAGGTCCACAGGTCATTGAAAGGGGCAACACAGGTGGAGAAGGTAGTCAAGAAGGCATACGGCATGCTTGCCTTCATTGGCCGGGGCATTGAGTATAAGAATTGGCAAGTCATGTTGCAGCTGTATAGAACCTTAGTTAGGCCACACTTGGAGTATAGTGTCCAATTCTGGTCGCCACACTACCAGAAGGATGTGGAGGCTTTAGAGAGGCTGCAGAAGAGATTTACCAGAATGTTGCCTGGAATGGAGGGCATAAGCTATGAGGAGCGATTGAATAAACTCGGTTTGTTCTCACTGGAACGAAGGAGGTTGAGGGGCGACCTGATAGAGGTCTACAAGATTATGAGAAGCATGGACAGAGTGGATAGTCAGAGGCTTTTCCCCAGGGTAGAGGGGTCAATTACTAGGGGGCATAGGTTTAAGGTGAGAGGGGCAAAGTTTAGAGTAGATGTACGAGGCAAGTTTTTTACGCAGAGGGTAGTGGGTGGCTGGAACTCACTACCGGAGGAGGTAGTGGAAGTAGGGACATTTAAGGGGCATCTTGACAAATATATGAATAGGATGGGAATAGAAGGATACGGACCCAGGAAGTGTAGAAGATTGTAGTTTAGTCGGGCAGTATGGTCGGCACGGGCTTGGAGGGCCGAAGGGCCTGTTCTTGTGCTGTACATTTCTTTGTTCTTTGTTTGTTCTTTGTTTGCTAACTTTATAAACTCCTAAATAGTGTGTCAATGATTGAGATATTGAATGAACTCAGCCTCACAATAGATGATCTGTGGATTTAATAGAGAATACAGAGTCTTGTGGACCTTTCATTTGTTACTCTGTATTTAGCAATTTATTATTATTTGCACTAAAACGTTCATTACGGTGCAATATTTTTTTACTTTAAACTTTACTGTAATTTTAATGATTGTCTCTAACTGTGCCGTGAATGATGAATTCTTGTTTTCTTTGTATCCTCACCACCATCTGCCACTTAACACCATGATAATGGCCGTCCATCCATCCATCTTTCTATTGTAATTCAATGAAAACTCATTGTGCATTATCAATATACCCGTGTGTTTTTTCACACATCGTCTCCGCACACTCTATCTGCTCGGTTCTTTCAGTCTTTCTCTCTTTTTCTCGGAGCTCTACTTTTTATCTTTCTCCCTCCCTTTCTCCACTATTTTCTGCTCCCTTTAAACAATGTCAGTTTGGACTTCGAGCACACGGCTATTCCTTTGATAACGCCAAGCGCTGCTCCACAGGGTAATCCAGTGAATAGTGAGCGGAAATTTTCTATTCATCTCCCGCGAAGAGGAGGTGTGCGTTTGACCGCAGTAACTGACTCTTGGACGATTGGTTTGAGACTCGCTTGTTTTTTCCGAGACTAAAATAATTTGATGCGTAAGAGCAGCTGCTCCCTGAAGAATCTGAGTCCTGGGTTGGTGGGGGGTGGGGGGGGGGGGGGGGTGGTTAGGTAGGGACAGAGCAGCAACCAAAAAGAAAATGCTGGAAAATCTCAGCAGGTCTGGCAGCATCTGTAGGGAGAGAAAAGAGCTAACGTTTCGAGCCCAGATGACCCTTTGTCAAAGCAGCAGCAACCTTCTAAATTCCCTTGTCCTGACATATTTCGCACCGCTTGGAAACGACGTATATAAAATAAAATCCAACAATCAAACTGCTCAATAATTCACCTTCGGCGGCTAATTCATGTTTTGTTCTGGAGTCGCCGTCGTCGCCAACATGACCGCCAGCTCTTTGGTCCTGTCAACATGACCGTTAACAGGGAGCCGGGTTATCTCCCCCCTGACCTGGGGGATCTGCTGCCCCCATGTTACATTGAACGACCACTCAGGGGGTTAAAATTAATAAATACCTGCTAAGTGACAGACAGAGTGTGAAAAATAGAGAGTTGTGGACCCAGGAGAAGGTCTCTACATTCACAGCCAGTTTGATGATATTTATCTACACTTTTTTGCATAAAGAATATTTGCAATTCAGGTTATTCTACCTGGATGTTTATCTTACCCCTGAATCAGACGGGCCTCTCCAGGAACCTGAGCATATAATCCAGGCTCTGATCCTCCTATGCTACACTGAGTGCAGCACTGTCAGAGATACTATTTGATGGGTGTGATGTTAACGTGAGTCCCGATCGCTCTCTCAGGTGGATGTAACTGTCCCTCGGTCAATATTTAAAGAGTCGATCCGTTCTCCTGGTGCCTGGGAAAAACTTGTTCCTCAACAACCTCACTGGAGAAATATTTTCCCATTTAATTTGGCTTCTCCTGTTCTGTCATCCCATCTTCACACCACCCTGAATCCAGGGCGATGAGAGCTTCTGCGATCCACAGTTACCTGAGAGCACCAGGCGGGCGACCGATGGGGAGGCCCGGAGTGAGGAGCTACACGACCAGACAGGTGGGTAGTGTGAGCTGCTCTCCGTGATGCATTTTAACTCAGGACTGTGACCCAGACGTGATCAACCAAATGTAAATGGTGTCCAAATCCCAGCACCGCACTTCGGGTGGGACGTAGAGGATTCAGAGTGTGTGGGGTAAAGATTGACCAGAATGTTTCCGGGGATGTGGGACTTCAGACACGTGGACAGACTGGAGAAGCTGGGATTGTTACTGGAGAAGTGAAGTTTGAGGAAAACCATGTGGGGTCTGGACCTAGTCGAGGTGGAAAAAGTGCTCCCATTGGTGGAAGGATCAGAAATCAGAGGGGATTGGTAAAAGAACCAGAGATGACACAAGGAAAGCATTTTTACTCAGTGAGTCGTTAGGAATGCACAGCCTGAGAGTGTGGAGGAGGCACATTCAATTGTCGTGCCCAAAGGGAATTCTTCCACCTCTGTAACTTCACCAGTCTCTGCACTGGCCTCAGACTCCAGCAGCTGCTGAAACATTCACCCATGTTTCTGTCAGCTCCAGACCCGACTACTCCAACCCTTTCCTGACCGGATCCACCCTCCATGGGTGTCAGCTGAGGCTAGCCCTCTGTAATCTAACCCGTAACAAAGTGCTGCTCACCCACCTTGGCTGATCGATGTTTGCTCCAAGTTCTCCAGTTTAAAGTTCAGATCCTCACGTTCAGTCTCTTCCTGGGTGTGTCTGTTCCTATCCTGGTCACCTCCTCCAGCCCAACATCCCTCCAGGAAACCTCTGTTCCTACAACTCGAGCCTCTTGTGCGTCTCCTCATCCTCTGCCCGACCATTGGTGACTGTGCGTCCGCCATCCAGACACTTTCCCCTTAACCTCTGTCTCTTCCTTCAGGGACATCTTTGGAAACTTGACATGTCCACATTGACTCTTACCGACTTTTACAGATGCACCATAGAAAGCATCCTATTGGGCTGCATCACAGCCTGGTATGGCAACTGCTCGGCCCAGGACCGCAAGAAACTTCAGAGAGTCGTGAACACCGCCCAGTCCATCACACGAATCTGCCTCCTATACCTGGCCAGGAAACAGTCATGGGTTCTCCGTTTACATTTTTCAATCCCAAGATGTCCTTCATGTATCCTCTTTGGTACATCCTTGCGAAGAAAGTGAGGTGTAAGTATAGTGTTGAACTGAAGTACCACTCCATTATTGAGTTCAGATCTTATCTTGTAGAACTCCATACATTGACCTCTGGGCCAGGGTGATTTGATGTTCCTAATCACCTCTTGAAGAGTATGTTACTTCCTGGATTTGAATTTGTTTATTGTCACGTGTACCAAGGTACAGTGAAAAGTATCTTTCTGCGAGCAGTCCAACAGATCATTAAGCACTTGAAAAGAAAAGGAAATAAAAGAAAAGACATAATAGGGCAACACAAGGTACACAATGTAACTACATAACACCAGCATCGGGTGAAGCATACAGGGGTGTAGTATAAATGAGGTCAGTCCATAAGAGGGCCATTTAGGAGTCTGGTAACAGTGGGGAAGAAGCTGTTTTTGAGTTTGTTCGTGCGTGTTCTCAGACTTTTGTATCTCCTGCCCGATGGAAGAAGTTGGAAGAGTGAGTAAGCCGGGTGGGAGGGGTCTTTGATTATGCTGCCCGCTTTCCCCAGGCAGCAGGAGGTGTAGATGGAGTCAACGGATGGGAGGCAGATTTGTGTGATGGACTGGGCGGTGTTCACGACTCTCTGAAGTTTCTTGCGGTCCTGGGCCGAGCAATTGCCATACCAGGCTGTGATGCAGCCCGATAGGATGCTTTCTATGATGCATCTGTAAAAGTTGGTAAGAGTTAATGTGGACATGCCGAATTTCCTGAGATTCCTGAGGAAGTATAGGCGCTGTGTGCTTTCTTGGTGGTAGCGTCGATGTGGGTGGACCAGGACAGATTTTTGGAGATGTGCACCCCTAGGAATTTGAAACTGCAAACCATCTCCACCTCGGCCCCATTGATGCTGACAGGGGTGTGTACAGTACTTTGCTTTCTAAAGTCAATGACCAGCTCTTTAGTTTTGCTGGCATTGAGGGATAGATTGTTGTCGCTGCACCACTCCACTAGGTTCTCAATCTCCCTCCTATATTTTGACTCGTCGTTATTCGAGATCTGGCCCACTATGGTCGTATCGTCAGCAAACTTGTAGATAAAGTTGGAACCAAATTTTGCCACGCAGTCATGTCTGTACAGGGAGTATAGTAGGGGGCTAAGTACGCAACCTTGCTGGGGCCCGGTATTGAGGACTATTGTGGAGGAGGTGTTGTTTATTCTTACTGATTGTGGTTTGTGGGTTTGAAAGTTGAGGATCCAGTTGCAGAGTGAGGAGCCAAGTCCCAAGTTTTGGAGCTTTGATATGAGTTTGGCTGGGATTATGGTGTTGAAGGCATTGAAGTGTTGAAGTTTTGTATCAGATACTGGTAGTAGTGCGGAAAGAAGACTGACATGCAGCTGTACATCTTCAGCAATTGCACTGCTAATGTTTTGTATCAACGCTCTTGATAATGCATCTGCTGAGAACAAATATTACGTGGCATGTAGATGAGATTGAAGTCATAGCCTTTTAACTTCATCATCAACCTCTGAATGTGCGGAGACACCTGGTTGAGATTTTTCTTGATGATGTTAGCCAAAGGACTATGATCTGTATCAACTGTGAATGTTGGAAGGCCATACACGTAGTCGTGGAATTTCTCCAAGCGTACAACTAAACCGAGGCATTCTTTTTCGATTTGAGCTTACCTCTGCTCTGTTGTCATCATGGATCGTGATGCATACGCAACTGGTTTCCAATCAACATGCTCGAGTTGCAGAAGAACTGTTCCTAGACCATCTTCAGATGCGTCTGTTGATACTTTAATCTGCTTAGATGGATCAAAAAATGTGGTGGTTAGTGAAGTCTTGAGCTTCTTCCATTCTTGCTCATGTTGCTCAGTCCAAGTGAAATCCGTTGCTTTGTGCAGATCGCACAGGTGTATTGTTTTTGCTGACAGGTTTGGAATGAATTTTTCTATAAAATTGATCATTCCCATCCTTGTCGTGTGGTTTTGGCATGTTGAGAATTGCTTGGATTTTGTCCTTGTCACGTTCAATGCCATGCGATGAGGGCTTTTCACCTAGGAATGTGACCTCAGTTACTCCAAATTGGCACTTTTGCTTGTTGAGCTCAGCCCATTTCTCCTGATGCTCGTGAGAACTTTAAGCAACCTCGTATTGTGCTCTTTTATAGTTGAGCCCTAAATTATGATATCATTCATGTCTACACATACACGTTCGATGCCTTCGATTATCCATGGCACGGTGAAATATCTTCTGATGCTGAAATTATGCCAAACAGCATTCACAGAAACCAGTACCATTCAAATGGCATATTACAAGTGCAGTACTTTGTATTTTGTTCCTCTAGCTTTCGTTGCCAGAAACCTTGAGATGCGTCAAGTTTCAAAAGGAATTGTGTACCAGCCATCTCAGATGTGATTTCCTCACACTTTGGTATTTAGTAATGTTCTCTTTTGATCTACTCGTTAAGATTTTAGGATCCATGCGCATGCTAATAATGCTCCTTCCTAGGTGAATCAAGCCCTCGAATATAATGCAGAATGGGACAGAATAAACTCCATTCTTCACCTGAGGAAGGAGCAGTGCTCCGAAAGCTAGTGTTTGAAACAAACCGGTTGGACTTTAACCTGGTGTTGTAAGACTTCTTACTGTGCTCACCCCAGTCCAACGCCGGCATCTCCACATCATAACTTCAATTGGACCACTGAACTATTCACTTCAAGTGGTAGCAGCCACTCATCAACCACATTTGTCCTCATCAACCACATTTATTTTTTAATAATCTTTATTGTCACAAGTAGGCTTACATTAACACTGTAATAAAGTGACTGTGAAAATCCCCTCGTCGCCACATTCTGCTGTCTGTTCAGGTACACTGAGGGAGAATTCAGAAAGTCCAATTCACCTAACAAGCACGTCTTTCGGGACTTCTGGGAGGAAACCGGACCACCCGGAGGAAACCCAAACAGACACAGGGAGAACGTGCAGACTCCGCACAGACAGTGACCCAAGCTGGGAATCGAACCTGGGACACTGGCACTGTGAAGCAACAGTGCTACTCACTGTGCTACTGTGTGCCCTGTTATTTTAAATGGAGTATCAGTTTGCATCTATTTAAGTGCTGGAGAATTTTTTGATGTCTCCAAAAAATTCTTCTTCTGTTATTACTCCAACAAACATTGATGTTTCTTCACTGGAGACTGTGACCTCCACTGTGCTGACTGGTCTGGCGTTGAGCTTTGAGTAACAATTCTGAGCAAAGTGATTTTTTCCTTTGCATCTGGAACAAAACTTGCCGAACGCTGGACACTACCTTAATTTGTGCCTTTGACCGAATCTTTTACACAGAAATACTTGTCCTGATCTTTAACCTGTTTGTTGGTGTGCGAGCAACTGCAGGAACCTTCCCGCCTTTTTTTTGGAAGTTTCCCGCATTTTTGGAATAAGGACGGCAATCAAAGTGCTTTCCCCCAAGAAGACTCCATCGTTACTGGGAAACATTTCAGAATACTGTGCTGCCAGCTCGTGAGCCTGACAAATCTTAACTGTGTGTTCTAAAGACAGCTCTGATTCCCTCAGCAATCGTTCCCTCAGCTTATTTTCATTCACACCAAACACAATCTGCTCCCGAATCAGGGAAGGTTCCACCGCGGAAAAATTACAGGTTTTAGTTTTTAACTTTAAATCAGTGATGAAATGATCTATGGACTCTTCTGTCTTCTGTAAGAATGATCTAAACACATAGCGTTCATAAATTTCACTCCTCCTGGGTGCAATGTTCATCAAATCTTCAAATTACTTTGTTAAAATGTTTACTATCTTCATCGTTTGAAAATTTAAATGGATTAAAAACAATTGCTTCGGGCCCTGCTGCTGTTAGCAGCATCGCTACCTGATGCAAATCAGATTGAGCTCCTAACTCTTAAGTTGAATATGACTGCTCACAACATCTGCATCCTGGCCGACCTTGAGCGAAGTATCTGACACCGTATCATTTCCATCATAAAGGCCGCACACTTCCACCTCCGTAACTTCACCAGTCTCTGCAGTGGCCTGTGTCCAGCAGCTGCTGAAACCTTCACCCATGTTTCTGTCGGTTCCAAACTCGACTATTCCAATCCTTTCCTGGCCGGCTCCACACTCCATCGGTGTCAGCTGAGGCTAACCCTCTGTAACCTAACCCGTAACAAAGTCCTGCTCACTCACCTTGGCTGATCGATGTTTGCTCCAAGTTCTCCAGTTTAAAGTTCAAATCCTCCTGGTCAGTCTCTTCCTGGTTGGGTCTCTTCCAATTGTTGTCACCTCCTCCAGCCCGACATCCCTCCAGGAAACCTCTGTTCCCACAACTCAGGCCTCTTGTGCGTCTCCTCATCCTCTGTCCAACCATTGGTGACTGTGCTTCCACCATCCAAACATTTTCCCTTTAACCTCTGTCTCTTCCTTTAGGAACATAGAACATACATAGAACATAGAAAATACAGCACAGGGACTTCCGGGTGCGGCGATGACCAGCTGAGTCGCACGTTTCGGCAGCTCCCTGTGAAACGGACTTTTGGGCCTTTGATAGGAGCCCCAACGGCAATTTTGACGGCTAAAAACACTGTGCGGTAAACCAGAAGGGAATCCCCCCTGGATACGGATGGAAAAAGGAGGAGAGAGTGGCCAGATTGCAGTGGATCCTTTAGAACAGCGGCAAGGAAGGCAAGCAAAAACCAAGATGGCGTCGGAAGGTGGCAGTTTAATATGGGGCCCTGAACAACAAGAGTTCTTGAAATGCTGTGTGGAAGAGATCAAAAAGGAAATGAAGAAAGAGCTGTTGGCCCCGATACTACAGGCGATCGAAGGGCTAAAGGAGGAACAAAAGACCCAGGAGCGGGAGCTTCGGGTCGTGAAGGCAAAGGCAGCCGAGAATGAGGACGATATACAGGGCCTGGTGGTGAAGACGGAGACGCAGGAGGCACATCAGAAACGATGTGTGGAAAGGTTGGAGGCACTGGAAAACAACGCAAGGAGGAACAACCTGAGGATTCTTGGTCTTCCTGAAGGTGTGGAGGGAGCGGACGCGGGGCATATGTGAGCACGATGCTGCACTCGTTAATGGGAGCGGAGGCCCCGGCGGGTCCGTTGGAGGTGGAGGGAGCATACCGAGTGATGGCGCGAGGACCGAGAGCAGGAGAAATTCCCAGAGCCATAGTGGTGAGATTCCTCCGTTTTAGGGATAGAGAAATGGTCCTTAGATGGGCGAAGAAAACTCGGAGCAGTAAATGGGAGAACGCGGTGATCCGCGTTTATCAAGACTGGAGTGCGGAGGTGGCGAGAAGGAGGGCGAGCTTTAATCGGGCCAAGGCGGTGCTTCATAAAAAGAAGATAAAATTTGGAATGCTGCAACCGGCAAGACTGTGGGTCACATATCGAGGGAGGCACCACTACTTTGAGACGGCGGATGAAGCGTGGACTTTTATTGTGGAAGAAAAACTGGAATGAGCGGGTTATTAAAAAGAACGTTCGAACAAAGTGGTGGGGCGAATGTGGGGGGCAAAGAGGGGTTTTATGTACTAATCCTGCGATGTGGTAACTTTTCTCTCTCCCACAGGTGGTGATGGGGGGAGGTGGAGGAGATGGGGCATTGGCCATTGGGGGCAGGGCCAAGGAGAAGCGCGGGCTTGGTTCCCGCGCTATGATAATCATGGCGGGAATAGAGAAGCAGGAAGGAGGGGGCGTCGCACGGTGCGAGCCGAGGTCACGGGGGGAAGCCGAGGTCAGCCAGAGTTTGCTGACTTCTGGGAGCAACATGGGGGGAGTAATTACGCTAGCGGGGGATCTAGCGGGGGGGGGGGGGGTGGGAGGGGGGAATTACTGGGTTGCTGCTGCTGGGGAGAGGGGGGAGCTGGTATGGGAGAGGATGGGCGGGGGGGCACCGCCTGGGGGAGATACAGCTGCGTGGGAACCGGGTGAGGAGCTGGAAAAAGGTGATGGCTAATCGACAAGGGCGGGGGGGTAGGAAGCCCCCCAACTCGGCTGATCACGTGGAACGTGAGAGGGCTGAACGGGCCGATAAAGAGGGCACGGGTACTCGCACACCTTAAGAAACTTAAGGCAGATGTGGTTATGTTACAGGAAACGCACCTGAAACTGATAGACCAGGTTAGGCTACGCAAAGGATGGGTGGGGGAGGTGTTCCATTCGGGGCTAGATGCGAAAAACAGGGGGGTGGCTATATTAGTGGGGAAGCGGGTAATGTTCGAGGCAAAGACTATAGTGGCGGATAACGGGGGCAGATACGTGATGGTGAGTGGCAAACTACAGGGGGAGACGGTGGTTTTGGTAAACGTATATGCCCCGAACTGGGATGATGCCAATTTTATGAGGCGAATGCTAGGACGCATTCCGGACCTAGAGATGGGAAAGCTGATAATGGGGGGAGATTTTAATACGGTGTTGGAACCAGGGCTGGATAGGTCGAAGTCCAGGACTGGAAGGAGGCCGGCAGCAGCCAAGGTACTTAAAGATTTTATGGAGCAGATGGGAGGTGTAGACCCGTGGAGATTTAGCAGACCTAGGAGTAAGGAGTTCTCGTTTTTCTCCTATGTCCATAAAGTCTACTCGCGAATAGACTTTTTTGTGCTGGGTAGGGCATTGATCCCGAAGGTGAGGGGAACGGAGTATACGGCTATAGCCATTTCGGATCACGCTCCACACTGGGTGGACTTGGAGATAGGGGAGGAAACAGGAGGGCGCCCACCCTGGAGAATGGACATGGGACTAATGGCAGATGAGGGGGTGTGTCTAAGGGTGAGGGGGTGCATTGAAAAGTACTTGGAACTCAATGATAATGGGGAGGTCCAGGTGGGAGTGGTCTGGGAGGCGTTGAAGGCGGTGGTTAGAGGGGAGCTGATATCAATAAGGGCACATAAAGGGAAGCAGGAGAGTAAGGAACGGGAGCGGTTGCTGCAAGAACTTTTGAGGGTGGACAGACAATATGCGGAAGCACCGGAGGAGGGACTGTACAGGGAAAGGCAAAGGCTACATGTAGAATTTGACTTGCTGACTACAGGCACTGCAGAGGCACAATGGAGGAAGGCACAGGGTGTACAGTACGAATATGGGGAGAAGGCGAGCAGGTTGCTGGCACACCAATTGAGGAAAAGGGGAGCAGCGAGGGAAATAGGGGGAGTGAGGGATGAGGAAGGAGAGATGGAGCGGGGAGCGGAGAGAGTGAATGGAGTGTTCAAGACATTTTATAAAAAATTATATGAAGCTCAACCCCCGGATGGGAGGGAGAGAATGATGGGCTTCTTGGATAGGCTGGAATTTCCCAAGGTGGAAGAGCAGGAAAGGGTGGGACTGGGAGCACAGATCGAGGTAGAAGAAGTGGTGAAAGGAATTAGGAGCATGCAGGCGGGAAAGGCCCCGGGACCGGATGGATTCCCAGTCGAATTCTATAGAAAATATGTGGACTTGCTCGCCCCGGTACTGACGAGGACCTTTAATGAGGCAAAGGAAAGGGGACAACTGCCCCCGACTATGTCTGAAGCAACGATATCGCTTCTCTTAAAGAAGGAAAAGGACCCGCTACAATGCGGGTCCTATAGACCTATTTCCCTCCTAAATGTAGATGCCAAGGTCCTGGCCAAGGTAATGGCAATGAGAATAGAGGAATGTGTCCCGGGGGTGGTCCACGAGGACCAAACTGGGTTTGTGAAGGCGAGACAGCTGAACACGAATATACGGAGGTTGTTAGGGGTAATGATGATGGCCCCACCAGAGGGAGAAACGGAGATAGTAGTGGCGATGGATGCCGAGAAAGCATTTGATAGAGTGGAGTGGGATTATTTGTGGGAGGTGTTGAGGAGATTTGGTTTTGGAGAGGGGTATGTTAGATGGGTACAGCTGTTGTATAGGGCCCCAGTGGCGAGCGTGGTCACGAATGGACGGGGATCTGCATATTTTCGGCTCCATAGAGGGACAAGGCAGGGATGCCCTCTGTCCCCATTATTGTTTGCACTGGCGATTGAGCCCCTGGCGATAGCGTTGAGGGGTTCCAAGAAGTGGAGGGGAGTACTTAGGGGAGGAGAAGAGCACCGGGTATCTTTGTATGCGGACGATTTGCTACTATACGTGGCGGACCCGGCGGAGGGGATGCCAGAAATAATGCGGGTACTTGGGGAGTTTGGGGATTTTTCAGGGTATAAATTGAACATGGGGAAAAGTGAGTTGTTTGTGGTGCATCCAGGGGAGCAGAGTAGAGAAATAGAGGACCTACCGTTGAGGAAGGTAACAAGGGACTTTCGTTACCTGGGGATCCAGATAGCTAAGAATTGGGGCACATTGCATAGGTTAAATTTAACGCGGTTGGTGGAACAGATGGAGGAGGATTTCAAGAGATGGGATATGGTATCCCTGTCAATGGCAGGGAGGGTGCAGGCGGTTAAGATGGTGGTCCTCCCGAGATTCCTCTTTGTGTTTCAGTGCCTCCCGGTGGTGATCACGAAGGCTTTTTTAAAAAGGATTGAAAAGAGCATCATGGGTTTTGTGTGGGCCGGGAAGACCCCGAGAGTGAGGAAGGGATTCTTACAGCGTAGCAGGGATAGGGGGGTGCTGGCACTACCGAGCCTAAGTGAGTATTATTGGGCCGCTAATATTTCAATGGTGAGTAAGTGGATGGGAGAGGAGGAGGGAGCGGCGTGGAAGAGATTAGAGAGGGCGTCCTGTAGGGGGACTAGCCTACAGGCTATGGTGACAGCCCCATTGCCGTTCTCACCGAGGAACTACACCACAAGCCCGGTGGTGGTGGCTACACTGAAGATTTGGGGACAGTGGAGACGGCATAGGGGAAAGACTGGAGCCTTGGGGGGGTCCCCGATAAGAAACAACCATAGGTTTGCCCCGGGGGGAATGGATGGGGGATATGGAATGTCGCAAAGAGCAGGAATAACGCAACTGAAAGATCTGTTTGTGGATGGGAAGTTCGCGAGTCTGGGAGCGCTGACCGAGAAATATGGGTTGCCCCAAGGGAATGCATTCAGGTATATGCAACTGAGGGCTTTTGCGAGGCAACAGGTGAGGGAATTCCCGCAGCTCCCGACACAAGAGGTGCAGGACAGAGTGATCTCAAAGACATGGGTGGGGGATGGTAAGGCGTCAGATATATATAGGGAAATGAGGGACGAAGGGGAGACTATGGTAGATGAACTAAAAGAGAAATGGGAAGAAGAGCTGGGGGAGGAGATCGAGGGGCTGTGGGCAGATGCCCTAAGCAGGGTAAACTCGTCGTCCTCATGTGCCAGGCTAAGCCTGATTCAGTTTAAGGTATTACACAGGGCACATATGACTGGAGCACGGCTCAGTAAATTTTTTGGGTTGGAGGATAGGTGTGCGAGGTGCTCGAGAAGCCCAGCGAATCATACCCATATGTTTTGGTCATGCCCGGCACTACAGAGGTTTTGGATGGGGGTGACAAAGGTGCTTTCAAAAGTAGTAGGAGTCCGGGTCGAACCAAGCTGGGGGTTGGCTATATTTGGGGTTGCACAAGAGCCGGGAGTGCAGGAGGCGAGAGAGGCCGATGTTTTGGCCTTTGCGTCCCTAGTAGCCCGGCGCAGGATATTGCTAATGTGGAAAGAAGCCAAGCCCCCGGGGGTGGAGACCTGGATAAATGACATGGCGGGGTTTATAAAGCTAGAGCGGATTAAGTTCGTCCTAAGGGGGTCAGCTCAAGGGTTCACCAGGCGGTGGCAACCGTTCGTCGAATACCTCGCAGAAAGATAGACGGAATGGGAAAAAGAAGGCAGCAGCAGCAGCCCAGGATCGGGGGGGGTGGGGGGGGGGGGGCGGGGGGGGGGGAGCAACCAGAAGGACTCTCAGGGTTGTTAATATATACTGTATAGTATGTATAGGTCGTTGCTACAGATAATTATATATTGGACTGTTAAATTATATTTTTGGAGAGTGTTACTTGTGACAAGGCAGTTGCCAATTAGGGCTAGTTTTCATTTTTGTTATTTATTATTTATTCATTTTTTGTTTATAAAATAGGTCATTGTTATTTGTGTTGTTATAATATTGTGTAAAGGATGCACAATGTACTGTGTTGGTTGACCAAAAATTTTCAATAAAATATTTAATAAAAAAAAAAAGAAAATACAGCACAGAACAGGCCCTTCGGCCCACGATGTTGTGCCGAACCTTTGTCCTAGATTAATCATAGATTATCATTGAATTTACAGTGCAGAAGGAGGCCATTCGGCCCATTGAGTCTGCACCGGCTCTTGGAAAGAGCACCATACCCAAACTCTTTCAAAACCGACCCCTTTGTCCAATCTCCCTTTCCTCCTAAAGCATCCTTCTATGTTTCAGTATCAGTTCTTGTCTAGTTGTGCCTCTGGGCAGTTGTTCATCTACAAATTAAAATCCAAACTCCATGACACACTCAGTAGTGATCTTAATCTTTCTCCTTTATTGATCTGTCAAGTACTCAGAGTCGGACCTGGATTTATGCCTGGCTACAGAAAAAGATTTTGAACAGGTTCAATCCCTTTTCAATGATGAGACAGATTACATGCCGAGCGTCTACCATTCCTGGCTCCGAGAGAGAAACCGTGTGGTCATTTTGGCCAAACTCCATGGTCAAGTGGTGAGTTCCATTGAAATCAGAGGCCTGTTCACTTTTCAAATTGTTGAAATTGACATGTAATAATATTAATCTTTATCAGTGTCACAGTAGGCTTACATCAACACTGCAATGAAGTTACTGTGAAAATCCCCTAGTCGCCACATTCCGGTGCCTGTTTGGGTCCATTGGGGGAGAATTCAGAATGTCCAATTCACCAAACAAGCACGTCTTTCGGGACTTGTGGGAGGAAACCGGAGCACCCGGAGGAAACCCACGCAGACACGGGGAGAACGTGCAGACTCTGCACAGACAGTGACTCAAGCCGGGAATCGAACCCGTGTACCTGGCGCTGTGAAGCAACAGTGCTAACCACTGTGCCGCTGTTACAAACCTTGGTTGGATTCGAACCAGCAATCTCCAGAGCACGAGCTCTTTGCTGCTGGTCAAATGACGATACCACATTCAAAATCATTTACATTTTGCCTCAATCCATTCCTATTCTCATAGAAACTAGGAGCAGGAGGAGGCCATTTGGCCCTTCGAGCCTGCTGTGCCATTCATTATGATCATAATGATCCTGATCCTGCCTTCCCCATAAAGTTTGATTATCTTCACCCCAATAGCTATATCTAACTTCTAGAAAACATACAATGTTTTGGTCTCAACTACTTCCTGTGGTAACAAATTCCACAGGCCGCCCACTCTCTGGGTGAATATATTTCTCCTTTTCTCTGTCCTAAAATGTTTTCCCCGTATCTTTAGGCTATGACTCCAGGTTTGAGACACCCCCACCTTCGGGAACTACCCTGTCTCGTCCTGTTAGAATTTTATAGGTTTCTACCACCCTCATTCTTCTGAACTCCAGTGAATACAATCCTGACCGCCTCAATCTCTCCTCGTACGTCAGTCCCGCCATCCCAGGAATCAGTCTGGTAAGCCTTCGCTGCGCTCCCTCTTTAGCTAGAAAATCATTCCTCAGGCAAGGAGACCAAAACTGCGCACAATATTCCAGGTGTGGCCTCATCAAGACACAGTATAATTGCAGCGAGACATCCCTGCTCTTGTACTCGAATCCTCTCGCTATGAAGGTCAACATACCAATTGCCTTCTTTACCACCTGCTGTGCTCCATGCTTACCTTCACTGACTACGAGGACATCCAGGTCTCATTGCACATGCCAGCACCCATACTGGCTGCCATGGCCTGGTGCTCTGGCCCCGAAGGCCACCAGCTGCCTCCCCCCTCAGCCAAACCCACTATGTTGCATACATATGACTGTCTAACACTCTGCATTTCCTGTTTCACTACCTCCCCAGGAAAGTCAGCCCACAACTGCCATGAGAGGCAACAGACCAGAGAGGGAACCCCTGGACCTGCGGCACCTCACCACAGCAGAGCAGCGGGCACTGGATCTGATTAGTAGGCCCCGGGAGAAGGCGGTCACTGAGGTGATCAGCTTAGGGTGAGAAAATAAGACCCCACTGCGTTGAGGTAATCCATGGCACGTATGTCACCACCCCCACTCCCCACCTCCACCCCGCCCTCTCCGCCAACGCCCCCACACATATCCCAACACTGAACCCTCCGCCAACACCACCCCCACACTGCCCCATCCACCACCACCACCCCTACACCCCCCTCCAGCACCATCTACCACCCCATCCCGAGGTCCAATCGTGCATCTTGTCTTGTGTCCTGCAGGATCATCTGGCAATCATGCGGGCCCTTGTGGTGCCACCCCCCCCCCCCCCCCACCAACCCCCGACCCCAAGCACAACCCCAACCCCAAGATGAGAGCAGTAAGGAGGAGGTAGAGGAAACGGACAATGACAGGAGCCATCGACCTGCAGCCCAAGACACCCGGGAGTGCCAGTCCAGGGACGATATTGACTTCCCATCGCGGCGCTCTCCAACACCCTCCACCATCCCAGAGACACTCACCTTGCAATGGCACTTTAGTGAAGTGGAACGGGTGCAGCACATAGGAGAGTGATAGGGACTAAGCCACAAAGCTGTATATATATATATTTCACTTGTTAACATTAATCACTTGTTCACAATGTTACAACCTGCCATGGTGCTCCAGCAGAAGGGTGTGAGGGATGGGCTGGTCTGGGCTCGCCGCAGAGGGGGCGCTGGGGGTGGGGGAGTGAGAATGGGGGGATGTTGGCGGTGGACTTGGCCCAGGACCCCCAGGTCAGCCAATGCTCATTGCTCCGGTCACACACCAGCTGCACGCTCATCGAGTGGAAGCTCTTTCGGTTTGTGTAGATAGGACCAGCACGAGACGGTGCTGGTAGGGTGACATGCAACCTGTCGATCACCCCCTGGCCTCGGGGCATCGTGGCGATGATGGAGAACCCCGCTGCACGGGTATCTTGGAGGACTTGGCCCACATTGAAATGGGTGCATTGTGCCGACCAGGCATATAGGGCCTCTTTGACGGCACGGATGCGCATGTGCACTGAGTTCTGTGAGATTCCGGACAGGTCCACACTCGGTCCCTGGAAGAAGCCTGGGACATCAAGGTTCAGGATGACCGTCACCTTGATGGCCACTGGGAGTGGGTGTCCTCCCCCATACCCCCATGGTACCAGGTGCACCATTATCAGGCAGGTATGTCGTACTATCTCTCTGCTCGGTTCGACGACACGCCCGATCCGGCAGGTCCTCGAATGACAGGTGCTGCCGAGACACTCGAGCCCTCATGCGGCGCCTTCTTCCCACCTCCTCCTCGGCCTATTGGGTGGCCGGCTCTCCATCTTCACCGGCTGGCTCTGTTCCTCTGGCGCAGACTCCGCTACTGTGGCGTCCTGCTCCTCGAGCAGCTCCAGCCTGTAAAGGCTCAGTTCATTCCCTAAGGCTGCGGCGAAGAGGATGAAGGCCACAATTGCAGGGCAAATTCTGAAGTCCATTGTCTGCAGGGGGTACAAGGCAGACTCGTTAGCATGGTGCATAACCCGTGCCCAACATGTCCACTGGGCTACACGGTGGCCCTGGTCTGCCCTGCAGACCCTGTTCCCGAATGTGCCCCGCTCACCCCTCCCCCGGCTGTTCCCAATGGCAGTCTGCCCTCCGCACCCGTGGCCCCGTTGGTGCCCAGCACTGCAGGAGCCTTGGACCCTGGCGCCCGTCCCTGCTGCCACTGGTACTGGTGGCTTGCCCTACCAATGCCAGTGGTTTTTTGATTTTGTTTGATTTATTGTCACATGTACCGAAGAACAGTGAAAAGTATTTTTCTGTGGCTGAGGAACGTACACAGTACGTACATAGTAATGTAATGTAAATTGCTTATTGTCACAAGTAGGCTTCAAATGAAGTTACTGTGAAAAGCCCCTAGTCGCAGACACAAGAATAATCAACAGAGAACATTGACAAATGGTACATCGACAAACAGTGATTGGTTACAGTGCGGAACAAGGGGCCAAACAAAGCAAATACATGAGCAAGAGCAGCATAGGGCGTCGTAAATAGTGTTCTTACAGGGAACAGATCAGTCCGAGGGGGAGTCATTGAGGAGTCTTGTAGCGGTGGGGAAGAAGCTGTTCCTATGTCTGGATGTGCAGGTCTTCAGACTTCTGTACCTTCTGCCTGATGGAAAGGTCTGGAAGAGGGCAAAGCCTGGGTGGGAGGGGTCTCTGATAATGCTGCCTGCCTTCCTGAGGCAGCGGGAGGTGTAGACAGAATCAATGTGGGGGTGGCAAGCTTGTGTGATGTGTTGGGCTGAGTTCACCACAGTCTGCAGTTTCTTGCGATCGTGGGCCGAGCAGTTGCCATATCGGGCTGTGATGCTGCCGGATAGGATGCTCTCTATCGCACATCTGTAGAAGTTTGTGAGAGTCGATGCAGCCAAGCCAAATTTGTTTAGCTTCCACGTAGTACGTTCCGCGTTCCCCGTCCGGCACCCTTCTGCAATGGCTATTGTTGACATGCCCTTTTGTGGGTCTCATGCTGACCCGCTGGGAGGAGGAGTCTGTTAGGTTGTGGGGGGGGGGGGGGGGGGGGGGAGAGATGGTGGGGGATTGGGTGGGGCCAACCATATGGCTGGTGTCATTCTGCACAACCACAGGCCACTGTGGCGTTCAGTGGGGTGGAATGGCTGTCCATGCCTGGACACCCCAGTCCCATGCGGGTTCACTCCGACCCCACGGGCTATCCCCTGGTCACACCCATCACCCTCGCTGCCTCCTCATGGAATGGGAAACACTGCTCCCCCCTCAGCCAGCCATGCCAGTGGCAGGATCGGCAGCCCACATTCGTGCCTCTCAGTATCCGATCTCCTCTCTCTCCCTCATCAGCTACGGTGCCTGTATCCCGATTTTTCATACCACAAGTGAAACTCGCCGTCGGTATTTCTCCCTGGCGGAGGTGGAGCATCGTAGAGGCCCCAGAGAATACTGGGTCAGGCCCGTTAATGATGTGCCAATGGCATTTACTGTCCATGCAGACTAGAATATACGACACCGCTGTTGAAGCACCGGATATGGCATTCTGGTGAGTGCCTGGCAACTGCTACGATGTTGACCTCGCGACCAATTCTCCGCCCAAGCTCCTTTCCCGGTTTCGGTGTTGAATGACGGAGAATCCCACCCAGGCTGTTCAGCTTAGTTGGCTGGAGACCTGATTCGTCATGTAGAGCGGGGGAAACAGCGCAGGTCCAAGGAAGGATGTTCTTGCAATGGCGGGAGTGCAGCAAAGCTTTACCAAGCTGATTCCTGAAATGGCAGGACTGTCATTTGAAGGGAGACTAAGTTAGTTCGGACTATATTCATTGGCATTTGGAAGAGTGAGAGGGGATCTCACAGAAACTTATAAGATTCCAACAGGATTCGACAGGGTAGATTCAGGAAGAATGTTCCCGATGGTGGGGGGAGTCCAGAACGAGGATCACAGCTTGATGAGAAGAAATTTCTTCACCCAGAGAGCGGTGAATCTGCGTAATTCACTACCACAGAAAGTAGTTGAGGCCAAAATATTGTGTAATTACACAAAGGAATTCGATATAGCTCTTGGGGCTAAAGGCGTCAAGGTATATGGTGGGTGGGGGAAGATGGCGGGATTAGGGCATTGAACTTGATATTCAGCCATGATCATAATGAATGGCGGAGCAGGCTTGAAAGGCCGAATGGCCTCCTCCTGCTCCTATTTTCTATGTATGTTTCAATTCCCGTACCGGCTGAGGTTATTCATGAAGGACCACACCGCCTACTCAACCTCGGTCCTCGCCTGAGGTGTGGTGACCCTCAGGTTAAATCACCACCGGTCAGCTCTCCCCCCTCAAAGGGGAAAGCAGCCCATAGTCATCTGGGATCATGGCCACTTCACCTTTTTTACTTACCTCTCTATTTCCAGATCAGTCTTAATTCTGTTCACATCGTGGATGACGGACAGACAGCCCTGTTGGAAGGTGCAAAGGTAGCTGCTTCAGAGAGAGGCAAAGGAGTTGGACGGCTGACTTTCAGACATGTCATTGAGCTTGTAAGAGTGAGGTACCCAGAGGTGAAGAAGCAACGTTTTATCAAAGAGTGCAAGCTTGACAGAGGACTTTGTGTATTAGGCACACAGGTACAATTCGCGTGCAGTTATACTCTCACACCTGCTGTGATTCACTGGGTTTAACTCTTCCCTCTGAGCTGTAAGGTTCTGGGTTCGAGATCCTACCAGAACTGGATCATTAAAACCAAAGCTGACACTCGCAGTGCAGTACGGAGGGAGTGCTGCACTGTCAGTGGTGCTGTCTTTTGGATGAGACAGTGAGCTGATTCCCCAAGTGTCTGACCAGTTGACCAGACACTCGATCTCATGTTGGGCCTGTCCCCCACCACCCCTCTGACCCAACCTGACCCTGGCTTTCCAGGATTTATTCCCCCTCCTTCCGTTCCTCCCGACTGACACTTCCCACTATCCCTCCTCCCGAACTGACCACCTTCCCGGTCTGAGTGCCTTCCGACCCTTACGAACAGATATCCCTCCTGGACAGAACCACTTCCCGGGCTGAGCCCACTCCTTCCCTCCATCCCGGACTGACTGGTACGCACTCGACCCTCCCACATTCCCTAAAATTGTAACATGCCTGCTCCCTGAAAACTGCCCCTTTAAACCTCCCTCTTTACAGCAGCTGATCCTGCAAAAAGGGGGAGTGACTGACCTCTCTGCGCCCCAGTTACTCCACGATGATGCCGCCGGGGGTGGGCTTCGCTGCTCCTCTCTCACCCAGCCTGAGTGAGGAGGGTTGGGCGAGAGAGAAGCTTAGTAATTACAGCGTAGCTCAGTCTGGCGAGAGTGGCAATCTGACGGAGATCGCCACCCTGCAGAGGGTAAGGGACAATATTTCATCCTCATTCCACATTTTCCTCACTAACACTTTCCCCAATATCTTTCATTCCCAGTTCCTGATTTCTCTTCGAGTTCCATCGATAAATGTCCCCACTCTGATCAGCGAGGTGATCAGTAACATGAAGAAACGAGGTGATGAATATTACAAACCGATTCCTCTCCAGCCGGACGATGTGCGATCGATATTCCTGAACCGAACCGTAATCGACACGGTGTTGCCGGGCGGGAGAATCATTGTGAATGGATCCGTGTTCAAACCGTTGGAGAGTAACCTGGATATTTTACTGAAGCGAGATATCGTCTGGAGAGCTGATCGAAAGGATAACACACGGGCTGTGAGTTTGGGCACAGCTCCCTACAGAGATCCCATGGGGAACCGTGTTTTCATGATCGACATGTTTGGGGAAGATTTATCAGCTGTGAAAAGTGTCTTCCTCTCTCAGCTGCAAAGCCTGCCTCCTTTACAAGACAATGTAATCTGTCTCCTGTTTGTAAATCCATCACTGTCCCCACAGATGTGGGAATTCTGTATCAATGAAATGGGGCTTGAGAAAGGGAAGCAATACTGGAATGATGAGATTATAGTGGAGGATGATATTTCGCAAAACTATGTTTGATGATAAAGAACAGACTCTTTATCCTTGCCTCACCAATGCAACAAATCCTGTTCCAAATTCTCGTTTTCTTCAGCCATTTTCCTACATCCTTGCTCCTCTGTCCTCTTCCCATTATTTTGCGAGCTGTAGTCCACAAAAATAAAACATCACAGATGCCAGAAATGCAAATTCAATGCTAGAAATCAACAGGCAGCATCTGTGGAGAGAAATCGAGTTAACATTTGTGGTTGATTTGTGATGGTTGTCCACTTAGGGCAACACAGCAGAGTAAGGGTCACCAGGCTTGGTGGACCAATTGAGATGCAGAGTGGGTAAACATCCCAGGTGTAAGAATACTCCTATTAATACCTGATTTCCCATGTGTATTCCTTTTATATATTTGTTATTTTGGCTGCTGTAAGTTTTGTATCTGGACAATTACTCCCCCCCCCCCCCCCCCCACGATGTGCTATTTGGTTTGGTGGCATCTGGTGACCTCAGGCACCAGTGCTTTTGGTCTGTCCCAGTGATTAAATGTTTTGATGGATTTGGCTGGCAGCCAGTCTGCTTTGATTTCCCGGGACTGGACTGGCAATCGATACTGATTTGTGCTTATGTTCCAGAATTTTCTGCCAAACACAGACAGGCTACATTTTGCAGAGTGAAATTCACTTTTGATTAAGAGGCCTGGAGAGCCACAGGTTGATCTCCCTGTCTCTCTCTCGTACCTGATGAAAGGCTTTTTTCTCTTCCCCCCACAGCCAGCTGAACCTGCAGGTAGATTCCGACCAACACCGGCTGCAGGCAGGCTGGGTTATTTGAAAACCACCTTTTAAAATCTGATAATTGGAGAACTCGAATCTTACCTCAGTGAGGCTGATGATTGTGAGTTCTGGCTGAATGCACATACCAGAAGATCCAATCCAACTGGTGGTTTTCAACACTCTTCGTTCTGAGGCCGACTACAAAGACTTCAACATCAACAATAAGAACATATCTCTCTTACATCCACATTTTAATACCCAACGATTTTACCCCTTTCCCTTCCTCTATGTGTGTCTGTATTGTGTGTGTTTGGGTAGAGGGTGGGATGGTGAAAGGGGACAGTAATAGATTAGCAGGCCAATATTCTTGTTTAATTGCTGCACGTTTTAACCCTTGTTACAAATAAAGTGTTTTTTGTGTTTTACTTGCAATCTGGTGTCTGTAAGTCATTGGAGCAGTCTAGGGCCAAAGATATCGAAAACCTGATAAGGATTATTGGTTGATTCACTTACTTTGCAATTCCGGGTCAAGGGGGGCTGGAATTGACTGCGCCCTTGCCAGGGGGGGTCGTAACACAGGAGGTGGAGTGCTCCCTTAGGCAGGAGACCTGTGAGGGCCCTAGGTGTAGCCATGTGGCTCCTGTAGACTGCTGATCAATTCTTATTGATAAATACTTTGTTTTCTCTAATGGGGTCTTTGAAAGTTCATCGTTACACATCTCAGGTCAATGACCCTTCATGGGACCCGGAATAGGGTTGGGGATGTTTAGTGGTCACAGCAGAGTCCAGGAAGAGACTTCAATAAAAGAGTTCATTGTCAAAGTAAATTGTGTACCAGCACAATTGAAGTTCCAGCTGGGCCTCCACACAATGGTTCACCTCCTACCTGGGCCGGCCTGTATGACCCAAGTCCAATGTCCTGTCCCTCAGTGGGGGACATCATACTCCACGAGGCTCACATCAAGGTTAATCGGTTCATCACCGTGACACTCATAGGGGTTATAAAATGCGTCCCACACCGAAGTCCGTAGGCCCCTCTGCTGAAGGTGGAGTAGAAGGGGCGCTTGCTCTGCTGCGTCCCCGGCTGTGCTTCCGGTGGCTTTGGGCTGGGTTGGAGGTATGTAGCGCAACAGGCAGCACCGTTTTCTGGACGACCAACTGGCGCCGGCGGGGGGAGAGAACTACCACTGGTGACAGAACCCCATCCACATCAGCTTTGGAAATGTCTGATGCCTGGGTCTCTATATCTGAGTCGGAGTTGATGATCTCCCGGATCACGGTATCGAGACCTTCAGAGGGTAATGCCCAAAGCTCCCATGGGTCGAAGTGACTGCATCTCCTGATTGGAACAGCCTGGTCCACGTTCCTCTGTCCGGGCCACATCTCTGCAGTTGGCTCCAGGTCTACAAAATGATGAGGGGCATAGACAGAGTGGATAGTCAGACTTTTTCCCAGGGTAGAGGGGTCAAATACTAGGGGGCATAGGTTTAAGGTGCGAGGGGCAAGGTTTAGAGGAGATGTACGAGGCAAGTTTTTTACACAGAGGGTAGTGGGTGCCTGGAACTCGCTGCTGGAGGAGGTAGTGGAAGCCGGGACGATAGTGACGTTTAAGGGACGTCTTGACAAATACATGAATCGGATGGGAATAGAGGGATACGGACCCCGGAAGTGTAGAGGATTTTAGTTTAGATGGGCAACATGGTCGGCGCAGGTTTGGAGGGCCGAAGGGCCTGTTCCTGCTGTACATTCCTTTGTTCTTGGTTCGTACTATCGCACCAATACCGCTGAACGCGAGGCTGAGGCGGGTCTTGAGTCGTCGGCCCATTAGCAGTTCCGGCGGTGCTATGCAGGTCATGGTATGCGCCATGGTGCGACAACAACCGAGCCTGTCGCGTTTCCACGGATCACTTGGTCTGCTTCATCAGACCCCTCATGAAGCTGTTCACTGGCCGCTCAGCCAGCCTGTTCGAGTAAGGGTGGAAGGGGGCGTGCGGATGTCGCACCCCATTGGCCTTCAGGAATTGTCCGAACTCTTCGCAGGTGAAGGGGGTGCCGTTAGTCGCTCTCTTCTATCAGCCATGCAGTGGGACAACACCGCTCCTAGGCCATACAGTGAGGTGTCGCATGTGACCAAAAGAGGGTAGGCGGGGTTGTAATGCATCAGCAAACTGGACAACGTTATCTGTTTCTTTACTCAAGCTAAAGCTTCCTCCTGAGGCGGACTCCACGCCCATCCTTGGTGCTTCTTCAGCAAGGCGTGTAGAGAGGTGAGTATGGTCGCTCGGCCAGGAATTTATTTATCATAATAGTTTATGAGACTGAGAAATGACCACAACCCCGCCGCGCTTTCTGAACTGGGGGTTTGACAAACAGCTCAGACCTCCTCCTCCACCAGGTGCGACCTACCCCGGTCCACACGATACCCCAGGAAGGTTACCTCCTTGGCATGGAACACTCGCGTCCCCTCTTGAGGCGGATGCCTGACTCGAACAAACGGCGCCAGGTTGGGCAGATGCTCGCTTTCCATGGCTCCGATCACATTTCAACCCCCAACTGTTTGATTACAGCGTTCGATGGGACCCTTCACTCAAACCTTGCTCGTCTCTGCCAATCCTGCGAGCACCTTGCTTTGTTCACCTCGAATAAAATGAACTTTCATTGATATAGCACTGTTCACACCCCTAAATGTACCAATGCACTTTCAAGTCAATGAAGTACTTTTGAATATTTCTGACGTGCAAAACCCAGTCTGTGCACAGCAAGACCCCACAACCCAACAATGTGATAATGAGCAGGTAATATGTTTCTGGGGATGTTGTTTGAGGGATAAAGTAAACTCCCCTGTTCTTCTTTCAGAGCCATGAGATCCTTTCCGTCCAGTCGAGCAGGCAGACGAGGGCCTCAGGTTAACGTCTCATCAGAGAGGCAGCGTCTCTGACAGTGCGGCACCCCCTCAGCACTGCGCTCGGGAGTCAGTGTTGGTTCAAGCCCTTGAATGAAAAATGAAAATCGCTTAGTCACAAGTCGGCTTCAAATGAAGTTACTGTGAAAAGCCCCTAGTCGCCATATTACGGCACCTGTTCGGGGAGGCTGGTACAGGAATTGAACCCGCGCTGCTGGCCTGCTTTAAAAGCCAGCTATTTACCCCTGTGCTATACCACTTGAACCAGTAACTTTGTGACTCAGAGGCCAAAGTGCGACCAATTGAACCACAGCTGACAGAATATGAATTCTGCACTCTGCTTCATCAACCCCATACAAATTAGTTACATCCCTCCCCACACTAATCCACATGGAAATGTCACTCAGATAGTTGCAAATAGGAAAGCGCCTTCGGGTATGTGAAGGCAGGCGGGGCAATTTCTGTTCACCTGCACGTTGGAGGTCTGCTGTGACACGTCTCAATACTGTCTCGTACTCTGACGGAAGGATTCCTGTCGTGTGTGAGGGGAAAATCCCAACATCCGATTCTCTTCCACCAGTTGGGTTGTTCTGGTCAGTACCTGAAACACAGACAGAACCAGAACTCCAGGATATGGGTCTGTCTCTCTCGACTTGTAACAGGTAATGAACCAGTTCCTGTGCCGAAGCTGTTTCTATCCGTTCCTTGGTGCGCAGGGGCCTTCTTGGAGGTGAGTAGTGTATTTTAAAAGCCTTACCTTTACAGGAGCAGCCCTTTGGATTTCGGCGGCAGCGGTGCGCAGGGGCCTTCTTGGAGGTGAGTAGTGTATTTTAAAAGCCTTACCTTTACAGGAGCAGCCCTTTGGATTTCGGCGGCAGCGGTGCGCAGGGACCTTCTGGGAGGTGAGTAGTGTATTTAAAAAGCCTTACCTTTACAGGAGCAGCCCTTTGGATTTCGGCGGCAGCGGTGCGCAGGGAGCTTCTGGGAGGTGAGTAGTGTATTTAAAAAGCCTTGCCTTTACAGGAGCAGCCCTTTGGATTTCGGCGGCAGCGGTGCGCAGGGGCCTTCTGGGAGGTGAGTAGTGTATTTAAAAGCCTTACCTTTACAGGAGCAGCCCTTTGGATTTCGGCGGCAGCGGTGCGCAGGGACCTTCTGGGAGGTGAGTAGTGTATTTAAAAAGCCTTACCTTTACAGGAGCAGCCCTTTGGATTTCGGCGGCAGCGGTGCGCAGGGGCCTTCTGGGAGGTGAGTAGTGTATTTAAAAGCCTTACCTTTACAGGAGCAGCCCTTTGGATTTCGGCGGCAGCGGTGCGCAGGGACCTTCTGGGAGGTGAGTAGTGTATTTAAAAAGCCTTACCTTGCAAATAGGATAGCGCCTTCTGGTATGTGAAGGCAGGCGGGGCAATTTCTGTTCCCCTGCACGTTGGAGGGTCTGCTGTGACATGTCTCAATTCTGTCTCCTACTCTGACGGAAGGATTCCTGTCGTGTGTGAGGGGAAAATCCCAACATCCGATTCTCTTCCACCAGTTGGGTTGTTCTGGTCAGTACCTGAAACACAGGCAGAACCAGAACTCCCGAATATGGGTCTGTCTCTCTCGACTTGTAACAGGTAATGAACCGGTTGCTGTGACAAAGCTGTTTCTATCTGTCCCTCTGCTAACTTTATAAACTCCGAAATAGTGTATCAATGATTGAGATATTGAATAAACTCAGCCTCACAATAGATGATCTGTGGATTTAATAGAGAATACAGAGTCTTGTGGACCTTTCATTTGTTACTCTGTATTTAGCAATTTATTATTATTTGCACTAAAACGTTCATTACGGTACAATATTTTTTTACTTTAAACTTTACTGTAATTTTAATGATTGTCTCTAACTGTGCCGTGAATGATGAATTCTTGTTTTCTTTGTATCCTCACCACCATCTGCCACTTAACACCATGATAATGGCCGTCCATCCATCCATCTTTCTATTGTAATTCAATGAAAACTCATTGTGCATTATCAATATACCCGTGTGTTTTTTCACACATCGTCTCCGCACACTCTATCTGCTCGGTTCTTTCAGTCTTTCTCTCGGAGCTCTACTTTTTATCTTTCTCCCTCCCTTTCTCCACTATTTTCTGCTCCCTTTAAACAATGTCAGTTTGGACTTCGAGCACACGGCTATTCCTTTGATAACGCCAAGCGCTGCTCCACAGGGTAATCCAGTGAGTAGTGAGCGGAAATTTTCTATTCATCTCCCGCGAAGAGGAGGTGTGCGTTTGTCCGCAGTAACTGACTCTTGGACGATTGGTTTGAGACTCGCTTGTTTTTTCCGAGACTAAAATAATTTGATGCGTAAGAGCAGCTGCTCCCTGAAGCACCTGAGTCCTGGGTTGGTGGGGGGGGGGGGTGGTTAGGTAGGTCCTGACACATTTCGCACCACTTGGAAACGATGTATATAAAATAAAATCCAACAATCAAACTGCTCAATAATTCACCTTCGGCGGCTAATTCGTGTTTTGTTCTGGAGTCGCCGTCGTCGCCAACATGACCGCCAGCTCTTTGGTCCCGTCAACATGACCGTTAACAGGGAGCCGGGTTATCTCCCCCCTGACCTGGGGGATCTGCTGCCCCCATGTTACACTGAACAACCACTCAGGGGGTTAAAATTAATAAATACCTGCTAAGTGACAGACAGAGTGTGAAAAATAGAGAGTTGTGGACCCAGGAGAAGGTCTCTACATTCACAGCCAGTTTGATGATATTTATCTACACTTTTTTGCATAAAGAATATTTGCAATTCAGGTTATTCTACCTGGATGTTTATCTTACCCCTGAATCAGACGGGCCTTTCCAGGAACCTGAGCATATAATCCAGGCTCTGATCCTCCTATGCTACACTGAGTGCAGCACTGTCAGAGATACTATTTGATGGGTGTGATGTTAACGTGAGTCCCGATCGCTCTCTCAGGTGGATGTAACTGTCCCTCGGTCAATATTTAAAGAGTCGATCCGTTCTCCTGGTGCCTGGGAAAAACTTGTTCCTCAACAACCTCACTGGAGAAATATTTTCCCATTTAATTTGGCTTCTCGTGTTCTGTCATCCCATCTTCACACCCACCTGAATCCAGGGCGATGAGGGCTTCTGCGATCCACAGTTACCTGAGAGCACCAGGCGGGCGACCGATGGGGAGGCCCGGAGTGAGGAGCTACACGACTAGACAGGTGGGTAGTGTGAGCTGCTCTCCGTGACGCTTTTTGACTCAGAACTGTGACCCAGACGTGATCAACCAAATGTAAATGGTGTCCAAATCCCAGCACCGCACTTCGGGTGGGACGGAGAGGATTCAGAGAGTGTGGGGTAAAGATTGACCAGAATGTTTCAGGCGATGTGGGACTTCAGACATGTGGACAGACTGGAGAAGCTGGGATTGTTACTGGAGAAGTGAAGTTTGAGGAAAACCATGTGGGGTCTAGACCTAGTCGAGGTGGAAAAAGTGCTCCCATTGGTGGAAGGATCAGAAATCAGAGGGGATTGGTAAAAGAACCAGAGATGACACAAGGAAAGCATTTTTACTCAGTGAGTCGTTAGGAATGCACAGCCTGAGAGTGTGGAGGAGGCACATTCAATTGTCGTGCCCAAAGGGAATTCTTCCACCTCTGTAACTTCACCAGTCTCTGCACTGGCCTCAGACTCCAGCAGCTGCTGAAACATTCACCCATGTTTCTGTCAGCTCCAGACCCGACTACTCCAACCCTTTCCTGGCCGGATCCACCCTCCATGGGTGTCAGCTGAGGCTAGCCCTCTGTAATCTAACCCGTAACAAAGTGCTGCTCACCCACCTTGGCTGATCGATGTTTGCTCCAAGTTCTCCAGTTTAAAGTTCAGATCCTCACATTCAGTCTCTTCCTGGTTGTGGCTCTTCCTATCCTGGTCACCTCCTCCAGCCCAACATCCCTCCAGGAAACCTCTGTTCCTACAACTCGAGCCTCTTGTGCGTCTCCTCATCCTCTGCCCGACCATTGGTGACAGTGCGTCCGCCATCCAGACACTTTCCCCTTAACCTCTGTCTCTTCCTTCAGAGACATCTTTGGAAACCCTCCTCTTTGTCCAATCTCCCTCTCCTCCTGAATTATCCTTCTATGTTTCAATGTCAGTTCCTGTCAAGTTGTGCCACTGGGCAGTTAGAAATTAAAATCCAAACCTCATGACACATTCACCAATGATTTTAATCGTTCTCCTTTGCTGATCTGTCAAGTACTCAGAATCGGACCTGGATTTTTGCCTGGCTACAGAAAAAGATTTCGGACAAGTTCAATCCCTTTACAACCGAGAGGCAGATTACATACCGAGCGTCTACCATTCCTGGCTGCGAGAGAGAAACCACATGGTCATTTTGGCAAAACGGCAGGGTCAACTGGTGAGTTCCATTGAAATCAGAGGCCGATTCACTTCACGAATTGTGGAAATTGACATTTTCAAAATCATTTACATTTTGCCTCAATCCATTCCGATTCTCTCACAGAAACTAGGAGGTGACCATTCAGCCCTTCCAGCCTGCTGTGCCATTCATTATCATCATGGCAGATCTTCCAACTCAATAGCCTAATCCAGCCTTGCCCCATCTTTTGGTCACTTCCGCCCAAGAGCTATATCTTACTCCTTCTTGAACACATGCGATGATATGGCTTAAACCACTTTCATTGATAATGAATTCTACAAGCTCGCCATTCTCTGGGTGGAAAAACCTTTCATCACAGTCCTTTAAAGGTTTATCCCGCATCCTGAGCCTATGACCCCTGGTTCTGGACACCCCCCACCTTCGGGCACATCCTTCCTGCATCTACCCTGTCTAGTTCTGTTAGAATTTTATAGGTTTCTATGAGATCCCCCTTCATTCTTCTGAACTCCAGCGTGTACGATCCTAACCGACTAAATCCCTCCCCATACATCAGTCCCGCCATCCCTGGAATCAGCCTGGTACACCAAATCTGCACTCCCTCAATAGCAAGTACATCCTTCCTCAGATAAGGACATTAAGACAGAAGTTGATAAATTCTTGATTTCTCGAGGAATTAAGGGCTATGGAGAGAGAGCGGGTAAATGGAGTTGAAATCAGCCATGATTGAATGGCGGAATGGACTCGATGGGCCGAACGGCCTTACTTCCGCTCCTATGTCTTATGGTCTTATGGACATTCTTGCAGTTCACCCATGCACTCTTTGAATGTTTGCCATTGCCTGGCAATCATCATCCTTTTAAGTAACGTTTCTCAGTCCATCATAGCCAACTCGCACCTCATACCATCGCAGTTTCCTTTATTAAGATTCAGGTCTCAGCTCAGAATCAACCAGATCACTCTCTATCTTGATGAATAAATCTTTCATGTTATGGTTACTCAACCCCAAAGGGTCTCACGCAACTAGATTGCCAATAATTCCTTTCTCATTACCATAGTACCTAGTCTAGAACGGCCTATTCTCCAGTTGTTTCCTCAACATCTTGGTCCAGGAAACCATCCCATAGACTCCTGGAATTTCTCCATGATCGTCTTGTGACTAATTTGGTTTGCCCAAACTATATGCAGATTAAAGTCACCATAGTTACAGATGTTCAGTGTCACAAACACTCTGACACCCAACACATGCACCCAAACACACAATCACAAACAAAGACATGCAAAGAATCGCACGCAACACACACCCAGAATCACAAACACACAACACATGCACAGAGTTATACACAACACACACAGAATCGCACACAGCACTCGCAAAGATAACACACGCAGAGAATCATAGAACACACACACAGAATCACACACAACACACATACACAGAATCGCACACAAAACACACAAACATATAGAATCATACACAACACACACACAGAATCACACACACCAAACACAAGCACACACAGAATCACACCCACACCCCTGCACAGCATCACACACAACAAATACACAGTAAGAAGTCTTACAATACCAGGTTTGTCATGATATTCAAACACACACATCATGATGGACACACTAACAGGCAAATCAGAGTACACAACACCACAACCAATCACAGACAAGAACACCAACCACATAAAAAGCACGAGCACGACACCTAGCAGTCAGTAGGTCTGGGGAGAAGGGAACAAGAAAGAGCTGTTGAAACACCACAAGCAGGGAGCCCCCCACGTGCAGAGTGCAAAGACCAAACTGTAAATAGTGAGTTTAAATAAAGAAGCGTTGTACCATATGCAACTGTGTTGGCTCATCTGTGTGTCAGAACACCCAACACCACATGGTACAGGAGTGGATCGATACCTGCCTACTAACCTGCCATTCTGGACATGGACCACACCGGCAAACCGCAGCCGATGCAAGTCACGGGGAACCTAGGCACCAACTGGAAGCTCTACAGGCAGCGATTTGACCTGTACATCCGTGCCACCGAAAAACAGAATGTCTCGGATGACCTGAAGATTGCAATGCTCCTCTTCTACGCAGGCCCGCACCCACCTGATGTCTTTAACTCACTGGTGTTCGAAGAAGGCGAAAACCAGGCCAAATATGACACGGTCATCCTCAAACTGGACCAGCACTTTCAAGTTGAAGTAAACGAAAGTTTTGAAAGATACATCTTTCAGCAACGCCTGCAAGGTAAGGAGGAGCTTTTTCAACCCTTTTTGACGCACCTCCGGATTCTAGCGCAGTCCTGCGGTTACGGCACCACTACAGAGTCCATGATCAGGGACCAGATTGTTTTTGGCGTTGCCTCTAGTGGCCTACGCCAGCAGCTTCTTAAAATGAAAAGCCTCACCTTAGCGTCTGCTGTGGAAGCCTGTGTCCTCCATGAAATGCTACCTGCCGTTTTGCCCGATTTCAGGCGTCTGAGTTGGCACGGAGGGGGTCCCCAGCCGTCGAAACGGCAAGCCAGGCCGCCCACGACGTCGAACGCATCCAGGCCGTCGATTTCTTCCCGCCCCACGGCCCGGACGACAGCGGCCGCTTCCCGCGCTTTTCGCGGTCTCCCGCGCAGGTGCGCGCCAAAAATAACGGCCACAACGAGGGACGCACTGCGCAGGCGCGCCCACCGCAAGATCGCACTGCGCATGCGCAGTGGCGCAACGAACGCCGTGACGTCATGACGTGCAGCAATTGTGGAGGTCTACACTTAAAAGGGCAATGTCCTGCAAAAAACCGACAGTGCAACAGATGTGCCATGATGGGCCACTACGCAGCCCGCTGTCGTGCGGCTCAACCCATGGATCCGGCGCATCCTCGACAACCTCGCACACGAGTCAGGACCGTCCAGCCCACGCATCAAGACTTCCAGTTAAGTGATGCAGATGACCAGGATGCCTTCCGAGTTGCCGTCATTGATGTCAACAAGGTCAATGCCATCAATCCAGCCGATGAGTGGTGTGCCACCCTGACGGTCAACCGATCGCGCGTCGCCTTCCGTCTGGACACCGGCGCATCCGCCAACCTGATTGCTTACTCTGCAGTCCAGGCCATGAAGGTCAAACCACCCATCACACCATCCCGGCTTAAGATGGTTGACTATAACGGGAACGTTATCCCGTCCATAGGATCTTGCCAGCTACAGGTGACTCACAAGAGGTACACGGCCACACTCCCCTTCGAAGTTGTGGGCTCATCAAAGGACTCGTTACTGGGCGCACAAGTGTGTAAGGTCCTTCACCTGGTACAGCGCATTATGTCTCTCTCTCCAGATGAGATATCCGACTTCCCGGATGCTGAGTTCCACGCGAATCTCCATTCCCTCCTCGCTCACAACCAGGAGGTTTTTGAAGGCATGGGGACATTGCCACACACGTACAAGATTCGACTCAGACCAGACGCCATCCCTGTCGTTCACGCACCTCGCAGGGTTCCTGCGCCTCTCAAAGACCGCCTCAAGGCACAACTGCAGATTCTTCAGGACCAAGGGGTCCTATCCAAGGTCACGGAGCCCACGCCATGGGTCAGCTCCATGGTCTGTGTAAAGAAGCCCTCTGGCGAGCTCCGTATATGTATAGATCCAAAAGATCTGAACAACAACATCATGCGGGAACACTATCCCATCCCGAAACGAGAAGACCTCACCAGCGAGATGGCGCGAGCCAACATATTCACTAAATTGGATGCGTCCAAAGGATTCTGGCAGATCCAACTGGACCCGGCCAGCCGAAGACTATGCACATTCAACACCCCTTTTGGCAGATTCTGCTACAACCGGATGCCATTCGGCATCATTTCGGCATCTGAAGTATTCCACCGCATTATGGAGCAGATGATGGAAGGCATCGAAGGGGTACGTGTATATGTGGACGATATCATCATTTGGTCCACCACTCCGCAGGAACACATGCATCGTCTTCGACGTGTCTTTACCCGCATACGGCAAAATGGCCTGCGTCTCAACCGTGCGAAGTGTGCTTTCGGCCAGACGGAGCTGAAATTCCTCGGGGACCACATCTCAAGGTCCGGGGTCCGTCCCCATGCAGACAAGGTTAGCGCCATCACAGCCATGCCACGACCGGCTGACAAGAAGGCTGTCTTAAGATTCCTGGGCATGGTCAACTTCCTTGGGAAGTTCATTCCCAACCTGGCTTCTCACACAACAAACATGCGCCATCTCGTAAAAAAATCGACGGAATTCAACTGGCACCAATCGCATCAGCGGGAATGGGAGGAGCTCAAGCACAAACTGGTCACGGCACCAGTGCTGGCCTTCTTTGACACGACTCGCCCTACAAAGATCTCAACAGACGCCAGCCAATCTGGTATTGGAGCGGTACTCCTGCAAAAAGACAGCACATCATCATGGGCCCCGGTTGCGTATGCCTCACGAGCCATGACCCCTACCGAACAGCGCTACGCGCAAATCGAAAAAGAATGCCTGGGCTTGTTAACTGGACTGGACAAGTTCCACGACTATGTGTATGGCCTGCCACGATTCACGGTCGAAACTGACCACCGCCCCCTGGTCAACATCATTAACAAAGACCTGAACGACATGACTCCTCGCCTCCAGCGCATCTTACTTAAACTCAGAAGGTACGATTTTGAACTGATCTACACTCCGGGGAAGGAACTCATCGTGGCGGACACTCTTTCCCGAGCAGTGAGCACACCACCAGATGCAGAGGGGTTCGTGCGTCAAATTGAGGCACACGTGACTCTGACAGCAGCAAATCTGCCAGCTGATGATCCTAGTCTGGCCCACATACGCGCAGAGACGGCGACTGACCCTCTGCTGCAGCGAGTGATGCGCCACATGACGGAAGGGTGGCTAAAAGGGCAGTGCCCCCAGTTTTATAATGTGCGAGATGATCTCACCAATATAGACGGGGTCCTTATGAAATCGCATAGGATCGTTATTCCACACAGTGTGCGCCAGATGATTCTTCGTCAACTACACGAAGGCCACTTGGGCGTCGAAAAATGCAGACGAAGGGCCCGGGAGGCGGTATATTGGCCGGGTATTAATGAAGACATAGCCAACATGGTGCTCAACTGCACAACCTGTCAGAGGTTTCAGCCGGCGCAACCTCCGGAAACACTTCTACCACACGAGATGGTGACGTCCCCCTGGGCGAAGGTGGATGTTGACCTATTTCACGCGCTCGGCAGAGATTACATTGTTATTATAGACTACTTCTCAAACTACCCGGAAGTCATGCCTCTCCATGATCTGACGTCGTCCGCAGTCATTGGGGCCTGCAAGGAAACGTTTGCTCGCCATGGCATTCCAAGGACTGTCATGTCAGACAATGGACCTTGTTTTGCCAGCCGTGAATGGTCGTCCTTTGCCGCAGCATATGGTTTCACTCATGTGACATCCAGCCCTCTGCATCCACAATCGAACGGGAAGGCTGAAAAGGGTGTCCACATCGCAAAGCGGCTCCTGTGCAAGGCGGCTGATGCCGGATCGGACTTTAACCTTGCCTTGCTGGCCTATCGATCGGCCCCGTTATCCACGGGCCTCTCGCCAGCGCAGCTACTAATGGGTCGCTCCCTCAGGACGACGGTACCTTCCGTCCTGGCACCGACAACAGACCATGAGGCGGTTCTTCGGAACATGCAACTGCAGCGTGATCGCCAGAAAGGTCGGTACGACACACGAGCGACGGACCTGCCCCCCCTGTCCTCCGGAGACAAAGTACGCGTCCATCAACCGTATGGTGGCTGGTCAGCACCGGCCGAAGTCCTCCGACAAGTGGCTCCCCGCTCGTTCCTGGTTCGCATGCCGGATGGTTCCGTGCGTCGCCGCAATCGGCGCGCCCT
Source organism: Scyliorhinus torazame (assembly GCF_047496885.1). NCBI lineage: Eukaryota > Metazoa > Chordata > Chondrichthyes > Carcharhiniformes > Scyliorhinidae > Scyliorhinus > Scyliorhinus torazame. Next base: position 14,648,354 of record NC_092737.1, read on the forward strand.
TCGCCGACTTCCACGCTCACAGCCATACAGCACGCCAGATCCTCAACAGGCTTCCGAGGATGACTTTGTGGAGCTGCCGCACATCACGCCCTTTCCATCGCCACCCATGGCCATGCCTGCACAGCAGCCGGTGGTTCTTGATCCACCCTTGAGGCGGTCAACCCGAATTCGTCGCAAACCCATTAGAATGGACTTATAATACAGTTCATATGTTTAATAAGTTGCACAATTTTACATGATAACCTGTTGTTGTTTATCGTTCCAGATGTCGTCTGACTGGACAACTGTTCAAGTTTTTTTTTCTTCTTCTCTCGTTCGTATTTCTGTTATGTTATGGTACAACTGGATTCATGTGACGCACTCGACATCGCCCCATGTACATAGTTCCGTCATAGACACATGCTGCACACGGCACGCACACACTCTTAGATGCACTCACGTCACGATCATATTTAATACCACGTAGGCACATATCTTTGTAAAAAGGGGGGATGTCATGATATTCAAACACACACATCATGATGGACACACTAACAGGCAAATCAGAGTACACAACACCACAACCAATCACAGACAAGAACACCAACCACATAAAAAGCACGAGCACGACACCTAGCAGTCAGTAGGTCTGGGGAGAAGGGAACAAGAAAGAGCTGTTGAAACACCACAAGCAGGGAGCCCCCCACGTGCAGAGTGCAAAGACCAAACTGTAAATAGTGAGTTTAAATAAAGAAGCGTTGTACCATATGCAACTGTGTTGGCTCATCTGTGTGTCAGAACACCCAACACCACAAGGTTAAAGTCCAACAGGTTTGTTTCGATGTCACTAGCTTTCGGAGCGCTGCTCCTTCCTCAGGTGAATGAAGATGTATGCTCCAGAAACATATATAGACAGATTCAAAGATGCCAGACAATGCTTGGAATGCGAGCATTAGCAGGTGATTAAATCTTTACAGATTCAGAGATGGGGTAACCCCAGGTTAAAGAGGTGTGAATTGTGTCAAGCCAGGACAGTTGGTAGGATTTCGCAGGCCAGATGGTGGGGGATGAATGTAATGCGGCATGAATCCCAGTTCCCAGTTGAGGCCGCACTCATGTGTGCGGAACTTGGCTATAAGCTTCTGCTCGGCGATTCTGCGTTGTTGCGCGACCTGAAGGCTGCCTTGGAGAACGCTTACCCGGAGATCAGAGGCTGAATGCCCTTGACTGCTGAAGTGTTCCCCGACTGGAAGGGAACATTCCTGCCTGGTGATTGTCCCGCGATGTCCGTTCATTCGTTGTCGCAGGTTCTGCATGGTCTCGCCAATGTACCATGCTTCGGGACATCCTTTCCTGCAGCGTATGAGGTAGACAACGTTGGCCTAGTCGCACGAGTATGTACCGCGTACCTGGTGGGTGGTGTTCTCATGTGTAATGGTGGTATCCATGTCGATGATCTGGCACGTCTTGCAGAGATTGCCATAGCAGGGTTGTGTGGTGTCGTGGTCACTGTTCTGAAGGCTGGGTAGTTTGCTGCAAACAATGGTTCGTTTGAGGTTGCGCGGTTGTTTGAAGGCAAGTAGTGGGGGTGTGGGGATGACCTTGGCAAGATGTTCATCTTCACCGATGACGTGTTGAAGGCTGCGAAGAAGATGTCATAGTTTCTCCTCTCCGGGGAAGTACTGGACGACGAAGGGTATTCTGTCGGTTGTGTCCCATGTTTGTCTTCTGAGGAGGTCGGTCCGGTTTTTCGCTGTGGCGCGTTGGAACTGTCGATCGATGAGTCGAGCGCCATATCCCGTTCGTACGAGGGCATCTTTCAATGTCTGTAGATGTCTGTTACGCTCCTCCTCGTCTGAGCAGATCCTGTGTATACGGAGAGCTTGTCCATACGGCCTCAACCGGGACCTGGGATTCATGTCGCATTACATTCATCCCCCACCATCTGGCCTGCGAAATCCTACCAACTGTCCTGGCTTGACACAATTCACACCTCTTTAACCTGGGGTTACCCCATCTCTGGATCTGTAAAGATTTAATCACCTGCTAATGCTCGCATTCCAAGCATTGTCTGGCATCTTTGAATCTGTCTATATATATGTTTCTGGAACATACCTCTTCATTCACCTGAGGAAGGAGCAGCGCTCCGAAAGCTAGTGACATCGAAACAAACCTGCTGGACTTTAACCTGATGTTGTAAGACTTCTTACTGTGCTCACCCCAGTCCAACGCCGGCATCTCCACATAACAAATACACACACAGCCACACACAAAATCACGCACATAACCACATTGCACACAGAGATCAGACACAACACATACATGAAAACACACAGAATCACACATACTCACAGACTAACACAACACACGCAGACTCTTTCACACACACACAATCATACACGCGCAACTCACAGAATCACGCACAAAGAATCATACACAACACACAGAATCATACACTCACAGAATCATACACAACATACACACACACAGAGTCATACACAACACACATATACAGCATCACACGCAACACATGAACCCATGCACAGAATTACACACAACACAAAGACCCACACACAGCCATGCACAGAATCACACAAAACACACACACAATCACACACCCACACACAATATACACATAATCATACACACAACACATAGAATCACACAACACACACACAGAATCATACACAACACACACAGAATCACACATCACACACAGAATCACACACAACACACAGAATCACACACAACACACAGAATCACACACAACATACATACAGAAACACACACAACATACATTCAGAATCACACACAACACACATACAGAATCACACACACACAGAATGGCACACAACACAAACACAGAATCACATAGAACACACACAATCACATAGAACACACACACAAATCCGATACAGCACACAAATAGACACACACACACACACAGAATCACACATATATAAAGACACAGCATACATACAATCACACGCAGATCACATCCAACAAGTCACACAAACAACCACATACATCACACAAACAGCACAAACACAAACGCACAACACACAAAAGCGTCTGGGACATTACGCATAGGATGTTTCTTGTTGAGATGATACACATCTCCCATTGTCTCCACTGGAGATTGCAATCAACTTCTGTATGCTTCAGAAGTGTCTTTGTCTTAAACAGGTTGGGGTCCCCAAGCCAAATCTGTTTTCATTCTGTTACTGTCCCATTTATCCCACTGTGAACATCCCGATTGTTATAAATAGAGGCTTCGACTGGAAAAATTGGCAAGTTAAGGCAAAACTTTCTAAATCGCTGGTTAGGGCTCAGCTGGAGAATTAGGCCCAATTCTGGGCACCGTGTTGCAGGAGGTTATGGAGAAGGTGCCGAGGAGATTCAACTGGAATTTGGAGATGAGAGATTTAGGATAGAAGAAGGTGCTGGAACCCTGGGGGTGTCAATCTTTGAGCAAAGCAGATTGACGGAAAAAATGAACAGAGGTTTTAAAATTTGTCAAGCATTTTCATAAGGGTGAATAAGGAAAAGCTGTTTTACAATGATTGAATGATCGGTAACCAGCGGTTTTGAAGTTAAGTTCATTGTCGGGAGAGCCAGCTGTGAGGGGAGGGGCAATTCTTTTGAAGTAACAGATTGTTATGATCTCGAACACGTCGTCTGAAAGGCCAACGGTAGCAGGTTCAATCGGAAGATCCAAACGGAATTCAGATATCTGCTTAAAAGGGAGAATAGCAGAGCTGTGGGGAAGAGCAACGAGACAACTCCCCGAACTGGCAGAGGCACGATGGACTGAATGACCTCCTGTTCTCTTAGATTCTTTGAATCTCCATTTCTCATTACAGATTAGCTATTATTTATGCTCGAGTTTAGCTCAGTTGGCTGGACAGCAGGTTCATGATGCATAGCAGATCGGACAGTGTGGATTCAATTCCTGTACCGGTTGTGGTTATTCATGAAGGCCTCACCCATGCGTCCTCAACCTCGGTCCTCGAGTGAGGTGTGGTGATCCTCAAGTTAAATCACCAAAGGTCAGCTCTCCCCCCTCAAAGGGGAAAGCAGCCAACGATCATGTGTGATGATGGCGACTTCACCTTTTTTACTTACCTCTCTATTTCCAGATTGGTCTGTGTTCTTCTCACATCGTGGATGACGGGCAGTCGGCACTGATGGAAGAAATTAAGGTTGTTGCTTCGGAGAGAGGCAAAGGAGCTGCACGGCTGATGTACAAACACCTTATAGAGCTTGTAAGAGCGAGGTATCCGGAGGTGAAGAAGCAAAGTTTGATCACAGATCCCAAGCTCAACAGAGGATTTTGTGTATTAGGCAAACAGGTACAATTCGCGTGCAGTTATACTCTCACACCAGCTGTGATTCACTGGGTTTGACTCTTCCCTCTGAGCTGTAAGGTTCTGGGTTCGAGATCCTACCAGAACTGGATCATTAAAACCAAAGCTGACACTGGCAGCACAGTACGGAGAGAGCGATGCTGTCTTTTTGGATGACAGTGCGCTGATACCCCAAGTATCTGATCAGACGTTGGATCCCGTATCTGACCTGATCCCCACCCTTCCCCCCTTGACAGACCCCTGCCCCCGATGTGACCCGACCTCACACCCCAATCCGCTCCGGCCAGATCCGCCACTCCAGGTGTGACCAAATCTGACCCCGTCCTCACCCTCACTGAAGGCCAACTCTCCCAGACTGCCCCCGCCAGGCTTAAGGCACCTCCTTCCTGCACTGAGCTCCCTTCCTCCCAGACTAACAGGCGCCTCCCCTTCCCACTGACCCCCCCCTCTCAAACTTACCACCCTCCCAAGCAGATGTCCCTCCTGAACAAAACCGCCTCCCGGGCTGTACTCCTTCCTCCTCTTCATCCCGGACTGACCAATCTGCTCCCGACCTCCCCCACAAAATTCCTTAAACTTATAATTTACCCAGTTCCTGTAAATTGTCCCTTCAACCCTCCCCCTTCATGGCAGCTAATCCACTAAAAAGAGGGAGTGATTCATTTCCGTGCGGAGGTTAAGGCAAAATATTTCATCCTCATTTCACATTTTCCTCACTTTTCCTGATTTCTTTCATTACCAGTCCCTGATTTCTCTTCGAGTTCCATCGATAAATGTCCCCACTCTGATCAGCGAGGTGATCAGTAACATGAAGAAACGTGGGGATGAATATTACGAACCAATTCCTCTCCAGCCGGACGATGTGCGGTCGATATTCCTGAACCGAACCGTGGTCGACACGTTGCTGCCGGGCGGGAGAATCATTCAGAGAGGATCCCTGTTCAAACCGCTGAAGAGTAACCTGGATATTTTACTGAAACGAGATGTCGTCTGGAGAGCTGATCGAAAGGGGAACCCACGGGCTCTGAGTTTGGGCGCAGCTCCCTACAGAGATACCATGGGGAACCGTGTTTTCGGGATCAACATGTTTGGGGAAGAGTTATCAGCTGTGAAAAGTGTCTTCCTTGCTCAGCTACAAAGCCTGCCTCCTTTACAAGACAATGTAATCTGTCTCCTGTTTGTAAATCCATCACTGTCCCCACAGATGTGGGAATTCTGTGTCAATGAAATGGGTCTTGAGAAAGGGAAGCAATACTGGAATGATGAGATTATAATAGAGGATGATATTTTGCAAAACTTGTGGGATGGTGAAAGAAATAGATAAGCAGACCGTTATTCTCGCTTAATTGCTGCACGTTTCAAATCTTTTCTTGTTATGAATAAAGTTTTTTGTGTTTTACTTACAAATCTAGTGCATATAAGTCATTGAAATGAAATGAAAATCGCTCATTGTCACAAGTAGGCTTCAAATAAAGTTACTGTGAAAAGCCCCTAGTCACCACATTCCGGCACCTGTTGGGGAGACTGGTACGGGAATTGAACCGTGCTGCTGGCCTGCTTTGGTCTGCTTTCAAACCCAGTGATTTAGCTCTGTGCTAAACCAGTCCCAGATGCATTGGAGCAATCGAGGGCCAAGGATCTCGAAGAATTTATAGGAATTATTGATTGATTCACTTACATTGCGATTCCGGGCCAAGGGGGGCTGGAATTGACTGCGCCCTCGCCAAGGAGCCATAACACAGTTGGTGGATCGTTCCTTAGGCAGGAGACCTGTGAGGGCCCTTGGTGCAGCCATGTTGCTGCTGCAGACTGATGATCAATTCTTATTCATAAATACTTTGTTTTCTCTAATGGGGTCTCTGAAAGTGCAACAGTACACATCTCAGGCCAATGACCCTTCATGGGACCCAGAATAAGGTTGGGGATATTTAGTGGTCACAGGAGACCGATAAGAGATTTGAACGATAGGTGTCATTGCCAAAGTAAATGAAGTTCCAGCTGGGCCTCCACACAATGGTCCGCCTCCTACCTGGGCCAGTCTATATGTCCCAAGCCCAATATCCTGTTGATGGGTCTCCGCCCCTCAGCGCGATAGCTCGACCCCCACGAATCTCATGCGGGGATTAATCGGTTCATCATCGTGAGACCCGTGGGGGTTACAACATGCGTCCCACACCAAAGTCCGTAGGCCCCTCTGTTGAAAGTGGAGTAGGGTGCTTGCCTGCTCTACTTCGCACCCAGCTGTGCTTCAGGTAGCTATGGGGCTGGGTCGGAGACAGGTAGCGCGTTGGGGAACGCCATTTGCTGGAGGACCGACTTGGAGTGGGGGAGTGGGGGGGCTATTAGTACTGGTGACTGATCCTCAACCACATCGAAGTGGGAAATCTCCAAAGCCTGGTTCTCCATTTCCGAGTCGGAGTCGATGATCTCCCGCATGCTGGTATCGAGACCCTCAGACGGCAACGCCCCACAGCCCCATGAGTCGAAGTGAAGCAACTGGATGCCGGTTGTCCCAGAGGGGCATCGGGGTTGGTCCAGGTGCTCACGCATTGTACACTCCTGTGTCCGTGTTTGGTGCGAGACTGGCCCCGACTGTGGCATGCCTCCCAGGAACGCACTTGTCGCCCTCCCCGAAGTTCCGGACGTGAAATGCGTCTCTTGGTTGGAACTGTCTGGTCCGTGTTCATCTGTCTGGGCCACGCCTCGACTGTTCCTGGCTCTGTCGTCACTTTCCCGCCAATATCAGTGAACGCGAGGCTAAGGCTGAGGCAGGCCCTGAGTCATTGGAACATTAACAGGTTCGTCGGTGCTACGCCGGTTGTGGTATGCGACATGGAATTGTCGAAACTCTTCGCTGGTGAAGAAGGTGCCATTACCCGTGACCAGAACTTCCGGAATGCTGAGGTCTTAAGGAGAGACGGAGTTTCTCAAACATCAACCTCGATGTGGTGGATGACATTTGGTGGACTTCCAATTAGAATGGGCGTCCACAGTGAGCAGAATCCTGGACCCCTGGAAAGGCCTGGAGAAATCAGCGTGTAATCAAAGCCATGGCCGGCCCGACCATTCCCATGGATGTAACGGCACCGCAGGCGGGAATTCTTTGCTACTCTTGGCAGTTGGCATACCGTTAGGCCGGTCTTTCTCTTTCGCCAGCGAGGCCTGGCCACCATGCATTGCTATGGGCTCGCATCTTCATCCTTGAAAGCCCCGGATGATGCGAGCACCCACAAAAGAATGTCATCGTCCACGCTGAGCTCCAACACTTTGGCCGCAAAGACACGCAGCTCTTCGAGCAGCTTCTGGTGCCGTCCCACATACACGGCAATATGGCAGACGTTCACCCATATGGGTTCTTGCTGCTTCCAAGCACGTATCTGTACTGCGGCAAGGTATCCATAAAGTTCAGCGTGGAGATGACTGCACTTGCTCTCGGCGGCGACAGGAACGGTGTCGGCAGCCTGCTCAACACATCTGCATTTGCAATTTATGGGTATAGGCGATGCTTGAAGGCGTGTTTCTGCGCTGCTAGTAACAGGGCCCATCTCCGAATCCTGGCAGACGCTAGCGGTGGAATTGCTTTATCCTCACAGCACCAGCAAGTGCTTGTCGATTGGAAGCAGGCCTGTCGTCCATCACGATAGTGAACCGACGCCCGTATACGTACTGGTGAGATTTCTTCACCATTAAAACAACGATCAATCCCTCTTTTTCGACCCGAGCGTATTTCCGCTCCGCCTTGGCCAATGTCCAGGATGCCAATGCGATTGGTCGCTCTCTTCCATCAGCCATGTGGCGGGACAACACTGCTCCGATGCTGTACGGTGAGGCATCGCAGATGACCACCTCTGTGCCTCGCAACTGTGCCAAGCAGGACACGGTTTCCATCGGCTTGCGAGCTTTTCCTCAGCTCTTCTTGTGAATCTCGCTCAGGTTCTCCCACCAAGTATGTCCTATACTCCCGGGACCTGTTTCCTCATTGTTACAGAATTCGCTTCCTTTCCCTTTGAGGTACTTCCTGATTTCTTCTTCCCATACGGGACATTGTCCTACTCTACTGCTGCTGGTCGCTGCGACCACGAGCGCCAGGAGAATCCAAAACAGGACAAAGCAGTGGTGGTGTGAGCTGTTCATGAGAATCCACAACAGGACAAAGCAGTGGTGGTGTGAGCTCCTGGAGAGTTCACATCAGGACAAAGCAGTGGTGGTGTGAGCTCCTGGAGAACCCACAACAGGACAAAACAGTGGTGATGTGAGCTCCTGGAGAGTTCACAACAGGACAAAGCAGTGGTGGTGTGAGCTGTTCAGGAGAATCCACAACAGGACAAAGCAGTGGTGGTGTGAGCTCCTGGAGAATCCACAACAGGACAAAGCAGTGGTGATGTGAGCTCCTGGAGAGTTCACAACAGGACAAAGCAGTGGTGGTGTGAGCTGTTCAGGAGAATCCACAACAGGACAAAGCAGTGGTGGTGTGAGCTGTTCGGAAGAATCCATAACAGGACAAAGCAGTGGTGGTGTGAGGTCCTGGGGAATCCACAACAGGACAAAGCAGTGGTGGTGTGAGCTGTTCAGGAGAATCCACAGCAGGACAAAGCAGTGGTGGTGTGAGCTGTTCAGGAGAATCCACAACAGGACAAAGCAGTGGTGGTGTGAGCTCCTGGAGAATCCAAAACAGGACAAAGAAGTGGTGGTGTGAGCTGTTCACGAGAGTCCACAACAGAACAGAGCAGTGGTGTTGTGAGCTCCAAGAGAGTCCACAACAGGACAAAGCAGTGGTGGTGTGAGCTGTTCACGAGAGTCCACAACAGGACAGAGCAGTGGTGTTGTGAGCTCCAAGAGAGTCCACAACAGGACAAAGCAGTGGTGGTGTGAGCTCCAAGAGAGTCCACAACAGGACAAAGCAGTGGTGGTTTGTGGTGGTATGTATTCGGGGTCATGTGGGACTGTGAAGCCGTGATCCTATTGGCTGACAGATCCCGGGTCCTAGTTGGCTGCTGACTCCTGGCTCCGCCCTGAAGGCGGAGTGTAAGAGCCCGAACTTCTCCCCGCCGCTTCATTCTGTTGCTGAACTGCTGGGGACAAGTATCGCTTAATAAAGCCTGAATCGATTTCATCACTTCTCGTCTCTCTCGTAAGTCATTGTGCGCTACAATTTATTAAGCGAGCTTAAAAGACTATGGAGCTCCGGATCGCCCCGGAATGCCTGCGGATCAGCCCCCACGCAGCGAACTCGGCAGCAGTATTTAAACACTGGCAAGCATGTTTTGAAGGCTACCTCCGAACGGACCCCGGCCGGATCACAGAAGACCAGAAAATGCAGGTCCTGCATTCGAGGGTAAGCCCGGAAATTTACCCTCTCATAGAAGACGCAGAGGATTTCCCGACGGCGCTCGCATTACTCAAGGGCATCTAAGTTCGGCCCGTGAACCAGGTCTACGCGCGCCACCAACTCGCAACGAGACGGCAAAGTCCCGGAGAATCGCTAGAAGAATTCTACGCTGCGCTGCTAATTTTGGGATGGGGCTGCAGCTGCCCGCCGGTGAACGCGATCGAACACACGGGCATGCTAATTCGCGATGCTTTTGTGGCAGGTATGAACTCTCCCCAAATCCGCCGAAGACTTTTAGAAAGAGAGTCGCTAGGACTCTCAGAGGCACGGGCCCTTGCAGCTTCCCTAGATGTGGCCTCGCAAAACGCCCACGCCTACGGCCCCGACTGCGCAGCAGCCCCTTGGGCTCCGTGGACCCCCGTCGCGACAAACCCCCCCCCCTCCCCTCGCAGGCTTGCGCGGTTAAAGCGCCAGACCATCCCGGGGGGGCCCGCTGCTATTTCTGCGGGCAAGCGAAACACCCCCGGCAGCGCTGCCCGGCCCGCGCAGCTATTTGTAAAAGCTGCGGCAAGAAGGGCCATTACGCGGCAGTGTGCCGGTCCCGGGGGGTCGCCGCAATCCCCGGAGAAGAACGAGCCCAGCTTATCCCAAACGCTCCCTAACACCCCCCCCAGCGCCCCATGTGCGACCCGCGGGTGCCGCCATTTTGGGTCCCGGGCACCACGAGGGGAGGATGGGCGCCGCCATCTTGTGACCCCCCAGCCACGTGTGATTCATGGGGGTGGCCATTTTGTCCACCCCCGACCACGTGCGATCCATGGGGCGGCCATTTTGTCTACCCCCGGCCGCGTGCGATTCATGGGGCGGCCATCTTGGTTGACGGCATCGACGGCTCCACGGGGTCCGAAGAAGACGCCGCGACACTACTACCACGACTGGCTTCGGTGACACTGGATCAATCACGGCCCCGGATGCTCCAGACGACAACAACAACGGTGCTGATCAATGGACATGAGACACCATGCCTGATCGACTCCGGGAGCACTGAAAGTTTTATTCACCCAGACACGGTAAGACGCTGTTTTCTGACCATCCATCCAAGCACGCAAAAGATTTCCCTAGCTGCAGGATCCCACTCCGTAGAGATCAAAGGGTTCTGCATCGCGAACCTAACGGTGCAAGGGAGGGAGTTTAAGAACCACAGGCTCTACGTCCTTCCCCAACTCTGCGTGCCCACATTACTGGGATTAGATTTCCAGTGTAACCTGCAGAGCCTAACATTTCAATTCGGCGGCCCAATACCCCCACTCACTATCTGCGGCCTCGCAACTCTCAAGGTTGAACCGCCGTCCTTGTTTGCAAACCTCACCCCGGATTGCAAACCCGTCGCCACTAGGAGCAGATGGCACAGCGCCCAGGACCGGATATTTATTCGGTCTGAAGTCCAGCGGTTGCTGAAGGAAGGCATAATCCAGGCCAGCAATAGTCCCTGGAGAGCCCAGGTGGTAGTAGTAAAGACCGGGGAGAAGCAAAGGATGGTCGTAGACTATAGTCAGACCATCAACAGGTACACACAGCTAGATGTGTACCCTCTCCCCCGCATATCCGACATGGTAAATCGGATTGCCCAGTATAAGGTTTTCTCCACCGTGGACCTCAAGTCCGCCTACCACCAGCTCCCCATCCGCCCAGGTGACCGCAAGTACACAGCCTTCGAGGCAGACGGGTGTCTATACCACTTCCGAAGGGTCCCATTTGGTGTCACAAACGGGGTCTCGGTCTTCCAACGGGAGATAGACCAAATGGTTGACCAGCACGGGTTGCAGGCCACGTTCCCGTATCTCGACAATGTAACCATCTGCGGCCACGATCAGCAGGACCACGACACCAACCTCCAAAAATTCCTCCAGACCGCTAACGCCCTGAACCTCACATACAACGAGGAAAAGTGCGTTTTTAGCACAAACCAGTTGGCCATCCTGGGATACGTAGTGCGCAATGGGATAATAGGCCCCGACCCCGAACGCATGCGCCCCCTTATGGAATTTCCCCTCCCCCACTGCTCCGAAGCCCTGAAACGTTGCCTGGGTTTCTTTTCATATTACGCCCAGTGGGTCCCCCAGTATGCAGACAAGGCCCGCCCGCTAATACAGTCCACTACCTTCCCCCTGTCGACAGAGGCTCGCCAGGCCTTCAGCCGCATCAAAGCGGATATCGCAAAGGCCACGATGCGCGCCATCGACGAGTCACTCCCCTTCCAGGTCGAGAGCGACGCATCCGACGTAGCTCTGGCGGCCACCCTTAACCAAGCGGGCAGACCCGTGGCCTTGTTTTCCCGGACCCTCCACGCCTCAGAAATCCGCTACTCCTCAGTGGAAAAGGAAGCAAAACCATAGTGGAAGCTGTGCGACATTGGAGGCATTACCTGGCCGGCAGGAGATTCACTCTCCTCACCGACCAACGGTCGGTAGCCTTCATGTTCGATAATGCACAGCAGGGCAAAATTAAAAATGACAAGATCTTAAGGTGGAGGATCGAGCTCTCCACCTTCAACTATGAGATCTTGTACCGTCCCGGAAAGCTGAACGAGCCGTCCGATGCCCTATCCCGCGGCACATGTGCCAACGCACAAATAGACCGCCTCCAAGCCCTCCACGAGGACCTCTGCCACCCGGGGGTCACTCGATTCTACCATTTCGTAAAGTCCCGCAACCTCCCCTACTCTGTGGAGGAGGTCCGTACAGTCACCAGGAACTGCCACATCTGCGCAGAGTGCAAACCGCACTTTTTCAGGCCGGATAGAGCGCACCTGATCAAGGCTTCCCGCCCCTTTGAACGCCTCAGTTTGGATTTCAAAGGGCCCCTCCCCTCCACTGACCGCAACGCATACTTCCTGAATGTGGTGGACGAGTACTCTCGTTTCCCCTTCGCCATCCCCTGCCCCGACATGACAGCGGCCACAGTCATTAAAGCCCTTGGCACCATATTCACACTGTTCGGTTGCCCCGCGTATATCCATAGCGACAGGGGGTCCTCCTTCATGAGTGACGAGCTGCGCCAGTTCCTGCTCAGCAAGGGCATAGCCTCGAGCAGGACAACCAGCTACAACCCCCGGGGGAACGGGCAAGTAGAGAGGGAGAACGGCACGGTCTGGAAGACCGTCCTGCTGGCCCTACGGTCCAGGGATCTCCCAGTTTCCCGGTGGCAGGAGGTCCTCCCGGATGCTCTCCACTCCATCCGGTCGCTGCTGTGTACCACCACTAACCAAACGCCCCAGGAGCGCCTCCTTGTCTTCCCCAGGAAGTCCTCCTCCGGAACGTCGCTGCCGACCTGGCTGGCGGCCCCAGGACCCATCTTGCTCCGGAAACATGTGCGGGCGCACAAATCTGACCCGTTGGTCGAGAGGGTTCAACTTCTCCACGCGAATCTGCAGTACGCCTACGTGGCGTACCGCGACGGCCGACAGGACACGGTCTCCCTGCGGGACCTGGCGCCCGCCGGCAACACACACACCCCCCCCGACACCGATCATCCCCTCCCTGCCACCGGCGCATCCCGCGACCGCCCCCTTCCCGGGGGGATCGGTCCTCCTCCCGTGCCCGCCCAGGAGTAAAACAGGAACAAACACCAAAACGCTCCCGGAGACGACAACGCCTGAACAAGCACCTGCACCACCAGCGGGGCTGAGGCGATCGACGAGGAAGACCAGACCGCCCGCTCGCCTCGTGGCATCCGCGTGACACCAAGAATGTTGTGGTATTGTAACAAAAACCTTTTTTTTTCTTGCTAATATTGTAAATAGTTTCACAAACTTGTACATCGCCCAGTGTAGGGCTAAAACTGCAGCAACATGTCCGAAATTTTCCTTCCAGGGCCAGCCTTGTAAACCCCTACCACCATGCGAACCACCACCCCGCCGGGTTCCTTTTTAACAAGGGGTGAATGTGGTGGTATGTATTAGGGGTCATGTGGGACTGTGAAGCCGTGATGGTATTGGCTGACAGATCCCGGGTCCTGGTTGGCTGCTGACTCCTGGCTCCGCCCTGAAGGCGGAGTATAAGAACCCGAGCTTCTACCCGCCGCTTCATTCTGTTGCTGAACTGCTGGGGACAAGTCTCGCTTAATAAAGCCTGAATCGACTTCATCACTTCTCGTCTCTCTCGTAAGTCATTGTGCGCTACAATTTGAGCTGTTCAGTAGAATCCACAACAGGACAAAGCAGTGGTGGTGTGAGCTGTTCAGGAGAATCCACAACTGGACAAAGCGGTGGTGGTGTGAGCTGTTCAGGAGAATCCACAACAGGACAAAGCAGTGGTGGTGTGAGCTGTTCAGGAGAATCGACAACAGGACAAAGCAGTGGTGGTGTGAGCTGTTCAGGAGAATCCACAACAGGACAAAGCAGTGGTGGTGTGAGCTCCTGGAGAGATCACAACAGGACAAAGCAGTGGTGGTGTGAGCTGTTCAGGAGAGTCCACAACAGGACAGAGCAGTGGTGGTGTGAGCTCCAAGAGAGTCCACAACAGGACAAAGCAGTGGTGGTGTGAGCTTCTGGCGAACCCACAACAGGACAAAGCAGTGGTGGTGTGAGCTCCAGGAGAATCCACAACAGGACAAAGCAGTGGTGGTGTGAGCTCCTGGAGAATCCACAACAGGACAATGCAGTGGTGGTGTGAGCTGTTCAGGAGAGACCACAACAGGACAATGCAGTGGTGGTGTGAGCTGTTCAGGAGAATCCACAACAGGACAAAGCAGTGGTGGTGTGAGCTTCTGGAGAATCCACAACAGGACAAAGCGGTGGTGGTTTGAGCTGTTCAGGAGAGTCCACAACAGGACAAAGCAGTGGGGGTGTGAGCTGTTCAGGAGAATCCACAACAGGACAAAGCGGTGGTGGTGTGAGCTGTTCAGGAGAATCCACAACAGGACAAAGCAGTAGTGGTGTGAGCTCCAGGAGAATCCACAACAGGACAAAGCAGTGGTGGTGTGAGCTGTTCATGAGAATCCACAACAGGACAAAGCAGTGGTGGTGTGAGCTCCAGGAGAATCCACAACAGGACAAAGCAGTGGTGGTATGAGCTCCAGGAGAGTCCACAACAGGACGAAGCAGTGGTGGTGTGAGCTGTTCAGGAGAGACCACAACAGGACGAAGCAGTGGTGGTGTGAGCTGCACAGGAGAGTCCACAAAAGGATGAAGCAGTGGTGGTGTGAGCTGCACAGGAGAGTCCACAAAAGGATGAAGCAGTGGTGGTGTGAGCTGCACAGGAGAGTCCACAAAAGGATGAAGCAGTGGTGGTGTGAGCTGCACAGGAGAGTCCACAAAAGGATGAAGCAGTGGTGGTTTGAGCTGTTCAGGAGAGTCCACAACAGGACAAAGCAGTGGTGGTGTGAGCTGTTCAGGAGAATCCACAACAGGACAAAGCAACCACCTGCCATTTGGAAAAAGACCCGTTTATTCCTACCCTTTGTTTCCTGTCTGCCAACCAGTGTTCTACCACCCCAATACACTACCCCCAAACCCATGCACTTTAATATTACACACTAATCACTTCTATGGGACCTTGTCGAAAGCATTCTGGCAGTCCAAATAAACCATGTCCACTGGCTCCCCCTCAACAACTCTGCCAGTTACATCCTCGAAGAATTCCAGTAGTCTTTACCTCCATTTTTAAATAGTAGGGTTATACTAGCTATCCTATAATCTGTCTGAACTGTTCCAGAGTCTAAAGAATCTTGGAAGACGACCGCCAATGCAGCAACTGTTTCTAGAGTCACTTTCTTAAGTACTCTGGGATGTAGATTATCAACCCTGGGGATTTATCACCCTTCAATTCCATCAATTTCCCCAATACCATTTCTCTACTAAGATTGATCTCTTCCTGTTCCTCTCTCACTAAACCTTGCGCTCCCCAACATTTCTGGTATTTATTTGTGTCTTCCTTTGTGAAGACAGAACCAAAGTATGTATTTAGTTGGTCAGTCATTTCTTTGTTCCCCATTAAAGATTCCCCTGTTTCTAACTGTCTTCACCAATCTTTTTCTCTTCACGCAACTATAGAATCTTTTGCAGTCTTTTTTTTATTTTATGTTCCCTGCAAGCTTACTCTCATAGTCTATTTTCTTTTTCTTTAAATATGCTTATTCAGAATTTTCAACAAAAATTTTCAACCATTCAACCCACCCCCCCTCCCCCCCCCCCCCCCCCCACCCCCCCATAATAGGGTCTCCACTCCCATCTCTTGTCGAAGCTTCCCATGTTTCAATCAACTGTATTTTAAAACTACCCCGGTACGGCCAAGCCCCGTGGGACCACCCATACAAATCGCTACTGAATGTTACCACATAATGAAGTTCTCCGGTTTCTCTTATCACAGTATTAGCTGGCGATCCCGGCGGAACAAGGGGATCTCCTACCTTCCTCCATTGCCTTACAATTATTTTTATCCTCTGTTCCGTTATCTTACTCATTTTCACTCCCTTATCCTTCTCCTTTGCAGAGTCTGCTTTACGTATCGCTCCGGATGTCTGTACCGTGGCTTCAGGGTGACCTGTAAGGGGGCGTCCGAGTTTATTGCCCATCGTGGCTTCTGGAAAACACACACATGTAACAACAGGGCCGCGGCAAAGTAACAAAAACTATAAGGAGCACTCACCGGTGTTAGTCCTTTTGCGAATCTCGAAGCTTGCTGATTGGTCAGTTTGTTTTTCTTTATCAGTCTCTAAGGCACCTTTGTTCTTCTCATGCAGCTATCAGTAATTTATTAATTAAGATAACTCTCCAAGCATGAGTCACTGGCCAATAATTAAGGCTGCCGAGCCGCAGACCCCCCTTTTCAGCTGGGGTCGCACTATGGCTCTCTCCCTTTCAGCTGAGAGAGTTCTGTTTAGAGATTATTTTCAGGGTTCACTTCCCGTTAAATTGGGAAAACTGCCCAACTACACCAATCGTCGAAGAAAAATATACCAGCACTTTGAGTTTTCGCCAAAGGTCCTTTATTTGTACACGAATTTCGTGGAGGGAGTTCGAGTGACCACAGTCCTTCGAATTGTCCCCCCTTTACAAAAGATAAGGCAGTAATTTATATGATACAACAAGCAATATTTAGAAAAACGAGGCATTCCTTTGATAAGCCCAGAGACAGAAAAGCGAGCAGTGTAAAACAACAGGCCTTGAATTCCTAGTCTAAGGAAAATAATAATTGTCTGCTGTCAGCAACAATGTGCAGTTGTGCACTTGGTTACATGGTCTGATCTTCTGCCTATTACATACAGAACTTCTTGACTGAAATAAGGCTAATACATCCATCATGCTTTGCCAAGTGCCGATTTCCATGAAATATAGTCAAGCAGCTAGTTAAAATGAATACAGGGTATTAAGGCAACTAATCCACCAACTAAAGTCCGTTCTACACCGTGGCTCTGGTGACAACCTCACATTTCAACCCCCAACTGTCTGAATACAGCATCCCTGTGAAATGAAATGAAAATCGCTTATTGTCACAAGTAGCCTTCAATGATGTTACTGTGAAAAGCCCCTAGTCGCCACATTCCGGCGCCTGTTCGGGGAGGCTGTTACAGGAATTGAACCGTGCTGCTGGCCTGCCTTGGTCTGCTTTAAAAGCCAGCGAGGAATACCACCCTTTACTTAAACCATGTTTGTCTCTCGCAATCCCACGAGCACCTTGCTTTGTTCACCTCGAATAAAATGGACTTTCATTGATATAGAGCGGTTCACATCCCAACGGATGTCCCAATGCACTTTCAAGTCAATGAACTACTTTTGAATCTTTGTAACGTGGAAAACCAGTAGCCAGTCTGTGCACAGCAAGATCCCACAACCAACAATAACAAGCAGGTAAGATGTTTCTGGGGATGTTGTTTTAGATAAGGTAAACTCCCCTGCTCTTCATTCGGTCATGAAATTATTTCCGTCCTCTCGAGCAGGCAGACGACGGCCTCAGGTTAACGACTCGTCAGAGAGGCAGCGTCTCTGACAGTGCGGCACCCCCTCAGCACACTGAGTGAGTGAGCGAGACTTGAACCAGAAATTGTGTGACTCAGAGGCCAAAGTGCGACCAATTGAACCACAGCTGGCAGTTTGTCTGAATGCTGCAGCCTGCTTCTCCAACCTCCGACAAATTACTTCAATCCCTCCCCACACTTATCCACATGCAAATGTCACTCAGATAGTTGCAAATAGGATAGCGCCTTCGGGTATGTGAAGGCAGTCTGGGCAATTTCTGTTCACCTGCACGTTGGAGGGTCTGCTGTGACACGTCTCAGACCTGTCTCCTACTCTGACGGAAGGATTCCTGTCGTGTGTGAGGGGAAAATCCCAACATCCGATTCTCTTCCACCAGGTTGGGTTGTTCTGGTCAGTACCTGAAACACAGACAGAACCAGAACTCCAGGATATGGGTCTGTCTCTCTCGACTTGTAACAGGTAATGAACCGGTTGCTGTGACAAAGCTGTTTCTATCCGTTCCTCTGCTAACTTTATAAACTCCTAAATAGTGTATCAATGATTGAGATATTGAATGAACTCAGCCTCACAATAGATGATCTGTGGATTTAATAGAGAATACAGAATCCTGTAGACCTTTCATTTGTTACTCTGTATTTAGCAATTTATTATTATTTGTACTAAAACGTTCATTACGGTGCAATATTTTTTTACTTCAAACTTTACTGTAATTTTAATGATTGTCTCTAACTGTGCCGTGAATGATGAATTCTTGTTTTCTTTGTATCCTCACCACCATCTGCCACTTAACACCATGATAATGGCCGTCCATCCATCCATCTTTCTATTGTAATTCAATGAAAACTCATTGTGCATTATCAATATACCCGTGTGTTTTTTCACACATCGTCTCCGCACACTCTATCTGCTCGGTTCTTTCAGTCTTTCTCTCTTTTTCTCGGAGCTCTACTTTTTATCTTTCTCCCTCCCTTTCTCCACTATTTTCTGCTCCCTTTAAACAATGTCAGTTTGGACTTCGAGCACACGGCTATTCCTTTGATAACGCCAAGCGCTGCTCCACAGGGTAATCCAGTGAGTAGTGAGCGGAAATTTTCTATTCATCTCCCGCGAAGAGGAGGTGTGCGTTTGTCCGCAGTAACTGACTCTTGAACGATTGGTTTGAGACTCGCTTGTTTTTTTTGAGACTAAAATAATTTGATGCGAAAGAGCAGCTGCTCCCTGAAGCATCTGAGTCCCGGGTTTGAGAGCGGGGCGGGGGTGGTTAGGTAGGGACAGAGCAGCAACCAAAAAGAAAATGCTGGAAAATCTCAGCAGGTCTGGCAGCATCTGTAGGGAGAGAAAAGAGCTAACGTTTCGAGCCCAGATGACCCTTTGTCAAAGCAGCAGCAACCCTCTAAACTCCCTCTAAACTCCCTTGTCCTGACACATTTCGCACCGCTTGGAAACGGTGTATAAAAAATAAAATCCAACAATCAAACTGCTCAATAATTCACCTTCGGCGGCTACTTCATGTTTTGTTCTGGAGTCGCCGTCGTCACCAACATGGCCGCCAGCTCTTTGGTCCTGTCAACATGACCGTTAAAAGGGAGCATATAATCTAGGCTCTGATCCTCCTGTGCTACACTGAGTGCAGCACTGTCGGAGACACAGGCAGAACCAGAACAAGTTGGGTGTGATGTTAACGTGAGTCCCATTTGCTCTCTCAGGTGGATGGAACTGTCCCTCGGTCAATATTTAAAGAGTTGATCCGTTCTCCTGGTGCCTGGGAAAAACTTGTCACTCAACCAACCTCACTGGAGAAATATTTTCCATTTAATTTGGCTTCTCCTGTTCTGTCATCCCATCTTCACACCACCCTGAATCCAGGGCGATGAGGGCTTTTGCGATCCACAGTTACCTGAGAGCACCAGGCGGGCGACCGATGGGGAGGCCCGGAGTGAGGAGCTACACGACCAGACAGGTGGGTAGTGTGAGCTTTTTAACTCAGAACTGTCACCTCGTGACCCAGACGTGATCAACCAAATGTAAATGGTGTCCAAATCCCAGCACCGCACTTCGGGTGGGATGTAGAGGATTCAGAGAGTGTGGGGTAAAGATTGACCAGAATGTTTCCGGGGATGTGGGACTTCAGACACGTGGACAGACTGGATAAGCTGGGATTGTTACTGGAGAAGTGAAGTTTGAGGAAAACCATGTGGGGTCTGGACCTAGTCGAGGTGGAAAAAGTGCTCCCATTGGTGGAAGGATCAGAAATCAGAGGGGATTGGTAAAAGAAACAGAGACGACACAAGGAAAGCGTTTTTACTCAGTGAGTCGTTAGGAGTGTGGAGGAGGCACATTCAATTGTAATGCCCAAAGGGAATTCTTCCACCTCTGTAACTTCACCAGTCTCTGCACTGGCCTCAGACTCCAGCAGCTGCTGAAACATTCACCCATGTTTCTGTCAGCTCCAGACCCGACTACTCCAACCCTTTCCTGGCCGGATCCACCCTCCATGGGTGTCAGCTGAGGCTAGCCCTCTGTAATCTAACCCGTAACAAAGTGCTGCTCACCCACCTTGGCAGATCGATGTTCGCTCCAAGTTCTCCAGTTTAAAGTTCAGATCCTCACGTTCAGTCTCTTCCTGGGTGTGTCTGTTCCTATCCTGGTCACCTCCTCCAGCCCAACATCCCTCCAGGAAACCTCTGTTCCTACAACTCGAGCCTCTTGTGCGTCTCCTCATCCTCTGCCCGACCATTGGTGACAGTGCGTCCGCCATCCAGACACTTTCCCCTTAACCTCTGTCTCTTCCTTCAGAGACATCTTTGGAAACCCTCCTCTTTGTCCAATCTCCCACTCCTCCTGAATTATCCTTCTATGTTTCAATGTCAGTTCCTGTCCAGTTGTGCCACTGGGCAGTTAGAAATTAAAATCCAAACCTCATGACACATTCACCAATGATTTTAATCGTTCTCCTTTGCTGATCTGTCAAGTACTCAGAATCGGACCTGGATTTTTGCCTGGCTACAGAAAAGGATTTCGGACAAGTTCAATCCCTTTACAACCGAGAGGCAGATTACATACCGAGCGTCTACCATTCCTGGCTGCGAGAGAGAAACCGCATGGTCATTTTGGCAAAACGGCAGGGTCAACTGGTGAGTTCCATTGAAATCAGAGGCCGATTCACTTCTCGAATTGTGGAAATTGACATTTTCAAAATCATTTACATTTTGCCTCAATCCATTCCGATTCTCTCACAGAAACTAGGAGGTGACCATTCAGCCCTTCCAGCCTGCTGTGCCATTCATTATCATCATGGCAGATCTTCCAACTCAATAGCCTAATCCAGCCTTGCCCCATCTTTTGGTCACTTCCGCCCAAGAGCTATATCTTACTCCTTCTTGAACACATGCGATGATATGGCTTAAACCACTTTCATTGGTAATGAATTCTACAAGCTCGTCATTCTCTGGGTGGAAAACCCTTTCATCACAGTCCTTTAAAGGTTTATCCCCTATCCTGAGCCTATGACCCCTGGTTCTGGACACCCCCCACCTTCGGGCACATCCTTCCTGCATCTACCCTGTCTAGTTCTGTTCGAATTTTATAGGTTTCTATGAGATCCCCCTTCATTCTTCTGAACTCCAGCGTGTACGATCCTAACCAACTAAATCCCTCCCCATACATCAGTCCCGCCATCCCTGGAATCAGCCTGGTAAACCACCTCTGCACTCCCTCAATAACAAGTACATCCTTCCTCAGATAAGGACATTCTTGCAGTTCACCCATGCACTCTTTGAATGTTTGCCATTGCCTGGCAATCATCATCCTTTTAAGTAACGTTTCTCAGTCCATCATAGCCAACTCGCACCTCATACCATCGCAGTTTCCTTTATTAAGATTCAGGTCTCAGCTCAGAATCAACCAGATCACTCTCTATCTTGATGAATAAATCTTTCATGTTATGGTTACTCAACCCCAAGGGGTCTCACGCAACTAGATTGCCAATAATTCCTTTCTCATTACCATAGTACCCAGTCTAGAACGGCCTATTCTCCAGTTGTTTCCTCAACATCTTGGTCCAGGAAACCATCCCATATAGACTCCTGGGATTCCTCCATGATCGTCTTGTGACTAATTTGGTTTGCCCAAACTATATGCAGATTAAAGTCACCATAGTTACAGATGTTCAGTGTCACAAACACTCTGACACCCAACACATGCACCCAAACACACAATCACAAACAAAGACATGCAAAGAATCGCACGCAATACACACCCAGAATCACAAACACACAACACATGCACAGAATTATACACAACACACACAGAATCGCACACAGCACTCACAAAGATAACACACGCAGAGAGTCGCAGAACACACACACAGAATCACACACAACGCCGGCATCTCCACATAACAAATACACATACAGCCACACACAAAATCACGCACATAACCACATAGCACAAAGAGATCAGACACAACGAACACATACATGATAACACACAGAATCACATACTCACAGAATAACACAACACACGCAGAATCTCTCACACACACACAATCATACACGCGCAACTCACAGAATCACACACAAAGAATCATACGCAACACACAGAATCATACACACACACAGAATCATACACAACATACACACACAGAGTCATACACAACACACATATACAGCATCACACGCAACACGTGAACCCATGCACAGAATTACACACAACACAAAGACCCACACGGCCGTGCACAGAATCACACAAAACACACACACAATCACACACCCACACACAATATACACATAATCGTACACACAGAATCACACAACACACACAGAATCACACACAACACACACAGAATCACACAGAATCATACACAACACACACACAGAATCACACACAACATACATACAGAAACACACACAACATACATTCAGAATCACACACAACACACAGAATGGCACACAACACAAACACAGAATCACATAGAACACACACAATCACATAGAACACACACACAAATCTGATACAGCACACAAATAGACACACACACAGAATCACACATATATAAAGACACAGCATACATACAATCACACGCAGATCACATCCAACAAGTCACACAAACAACCACATACATCACATAAACAGCACAAACACACAACACACAAAAGCGTCTGGGACATTACGCATAGGATGTTTCTTGTTGAGATGATACTCATCTCCCATTGTCTCGACTGGAGATGGCAATCAACTTCTGTATGCTCCAGAAGTGTCTTTGACTTAAACAGGGTGGGGTCCCCAAGCCAAATCTGTATTCATTCTGTTACTGTCCCATTTATCCCACTGTGAACATCCCGATTGTTATAAATAAAGGCTTCGACTGGAAAAATTGGCAAGTTAAGGCGAACCTTTCTAAATCGCTGGTTAGGGCCCAGCTGGAGAATTAGGCCCAATTCTGGGCACCGTGTTGGAGGAGGTTATGGAGACGGTGCCGAGGAGATTCAACTGGAATTTGGAGATGAGAGATTTAGGATAGAAGAAGGTGCTGGAACCCTGGGGGTGTCAATCTTTGAGCAAAGCAGATTCACGGAAAAAATGAACAGGTTTTAAAATTTGTCAAGCATTTTGATAAGGGTGAATAAGGAAAAGCTGTTTTACAATGATTGAATGATCGGTAACCAGTGGTTTTGAAGTTAAGTTCATTGTCGGGAGAGCCAGCTGTGAGGGGAGGGGCAATTCTTTTGAAGTAACAGATTGTTATGATCTCGAACACGTCGTCTGAAAGGCCAACGGAAGCAGGTTCAATCGGAAGATCCAAACGGAATTCAGATATCTGCTTAAAAGGGAGAATAGCAGAGCTGTGGGGAAGAGCAACGAGACAACTCCCCGAACTGGCAGAGGCACGATGGACTGAATGACCTCTTAGATTCTTTGAATCTCCATTTCTCATTGCAGATTAGCTATTATTTATGCTCGAGTTTAGCTCAGTTGGCTGGACAGCTGGTTCATGATGCGAAGCAGATCGGACAGTGTGGATTCAATTCCTGTACCGGTTGTGGTTATTCATGAAGGCCTCACCCATGCGTCCTCAACCTCGGTCCTCGAGTGAGGTGTGGTGATCCTCAAGTTAAATCACCAAAGGTCAGCTCTCCCCCCTCAAAGGGGAAAGCAGCCAACGATCATGTGTGATGATGGCAACTTCACCTTTTTTACTTACCTCTCTATTTCCAGATTGGTCTGTGTTCTTCTCACATCGTGGATGACGGGCAGTCGGCGCTGATGGAAGAAATTAAGGTTGTTGCTTCGGAGAGAGGCAAAGGAGCTGCACGGCTGATGTACAAACACCTTATAGAGCTTGTGAGAGCGAGGTATCCGGAGGTGAAGAAGCAAAGTTTGATCACAGATCCCAAGCTCAACAGAGGATTTTGTGTATTAGGCAAACAGGTACAATTCGCGTGCAGTTATACTCTCACACCAGCTGTGATTCACTGGGTTTGACTCTTCCCTCTGAGCTGTAAGGTTCTGGGTTCGATTCCTACCAGAACTGGATCATTAAAACCAAAGCTGACACTGGCAGCACAGTACGGAGAGAGCGATGCTGTCATTTTGGATGACAGTGCGCTGATACCCCAAGTATCTGATCAGACGTTGGATCCCGTATCTGACCTGACCCCCACCCTTCCCCCCTTGACAGACCCCTGCCCGCGATGTGACCCGACCTCACATCCCAACCCCGCTCCGGCCAGATCCGCCACTCCAGGTGTGACCAAATCTGACCCCGCCCTCACCCTCACTGAAGGCCAACTCTCCAGGACTGCCCCCGCCAGGCTTGAGGCACCTCCTTCCTGCACTGAGCTCCCTTCCTCCCAGACTGACAGGCGCCTCCCCTTCCCACTGACCCCCCCCCCCCCCCCCTTCTCAAACTTACCACCCTCCCAAGCAGATGTCCCTCCTGAACAAAACCGCCTCCCGGGCTGTACTCCTTCCTCCTCTTCATCCCGGACTGACCGATCTGCTCCCGACCTCCCCCACAAAATTCCTTAAACTTATAATTTACCCAGTTCCTGTAAATTGTCCGTTCAACCCTCCACCTTCATGGCAGCTAATCCACTAAAAAGAGGGAGTGATTCATTTCCGTGCGGAGGTTAAGGCAAAATATTTCATCCTCATTTCACATTTTCCTCACTTTTCCTGATTTCTTTCATTCCCAGTCCCTGATTTCTCTTCGAGTTCCATCGATAAATGTCCCCACTCTGATCAGCGAGGTGATCAGTAACATGAAGAAACGTGGGGATGAATATTACGAACCGATTCCTCTCCAGCCGGACGATGTGCGGTCGATATTCCTGAACCGAACCGTGATCGACACATTGCTGCCGGGCGGGAGAATCATTGTGAATGGATCCGTGTTCAAACCGTTGGAGAGTAACCTGGATATTTTACTGAAGCGAGATATCGTCTGGAGAGCTGATCGAAAGGATAACACACGGGCTGTGAGTTTGGGCGCAGCTCCCTACAGAGGTCCCATGGGGAACCGTGTTTTCGAGATCAACATGTTTGGGGAAGAGTTATCAGCTGTGAAAAGTGTCTTCCTTGCTCAGCTACAAAGCCTGCCTCCTTTACAAGACAATGTAATCTGTCTCCTGTTTGTAAATCCATCACTGTCCCCACAGATGTGGGAATTCTGTGTCAATGAAATGGGTCTTGAGAAAGGGAAGCAATACTGGAATGATGAGATTATAATAGAGGATGATATTTTGCAAAACTTGTGGGATGGTGAAAGAAATAGATAAGCAGACCGTTATTCTCGCTTAATTGCTGCACGTTTCAAATCTTTTCTTGTTATGAATAAAGTTTTTTGTGTTTTACTTACAAATCTAGTGCATATAAGTCATTGAAATGAAATGAAAATCGCTCATTGTCACAAGTAGGCTTCAAATAAAGTTACTGTGAAAAGCCCCTAGTCACCACATTCCGGCACCTGTTGGGGAGGCTGGTACGGGAATTGAACCGTGCTGCTGGCCTGCTTTGGTCTGTTTTCAAACCCAGTGATTTAGC
The DNA here is from genome assembly GCF_047496885.1 of Scyliorhinus torazame. NCBI lineage: Eukaryota > Metazoa > Chordata > Chondrichthyes > Carcharhiniformes > Scyliorhinidae > Scyliorhinus > Scyliorhinus torazame. Next base: position 14,674,050 of record NC_092737.1, read on the forward strand.
TCTGTGCTAAACCAGTCCCAGATGCATTGGAGTAATCGAGGGCCAAGGATCTCGAAGAATTTATAGGAATTATTGATTGATTCACTTACATTGCGATTCCGGGCCAAGGGGGGCTGGAATTGACTGCACCCTCACCAAGGGGTCATAACACAGTTGGTGGATCGTTCCTTAGGCAGGAGACCTGTGAGGGCCCTTGGTGCAGCCATGTTGCTGCTGCAGACTGATGATCAATTCTTATTCATAAATACTTTGTTTTCTCTAATGGGGTCTCTGAAAGTGCAACAGTACACATCTCAGGCCAATGACCCTTCATGGGACCCAGAATAAGGTTGGGGATATTTAGTGGTCACAGGAGACCGATAAGAGATTTGAACGATAGGTGTCATTGCCAAAGTAAATGAAGTTCCAGCTGGGCCTCCACACAATGGTCCGCCTCCTACCTGGGCCAGTCTATATGTCCCAAGCCCAATATCCTGTTGATGGGTCTCCGCCCCTCAGCGCGATAGCTCGACCCCCACGAATCTCATGCGGGGATTAATCGGTTCATCATCGTGAGACCCGTGGGGGTTATAACATGCGTCCCACACCAAAGTCCGTAGGCCCCTCTGTTGAAAGTGGAGTAGGGTGCTTGCCTGCTCTACTTTGCACCCAGCTGTGCTTCAGGTAGCTATGGGGCTGGGTCGGAGACAGGTAGCGCGTTGGGGAACGCCATTTGCTGGAGGACCGACTTGGAGGGGGGGGGGGGGGGGGTGCCTATTAGCACTGGTGACCGATCCTCAACCACATCGAAGTGGGAAATCTCCAAAGCCTGGTTCTCCATTTCCGAGTCGATGATCTCCCGCATGCTGGTATCGAGACCCTCAGACGGCAACGCCCCAGACCCCCATGAGTCGAAGTGAAGGGACTGGATGCCGGTTGTCCCAGAGGGGCATCGGGGTTGGTTCAGGTGCTCACGCATTGTACACTCCTGTGTCCGTGTTTGGTGCGAGACTGGCCCCGACTGTGGCATGCCTCCCAGGAACCCACTTGTCGCCCTCCCCAAAGTTCCGGACGTGAAATGCGTCTCTTGGTTGGAACTGTCTGGTCCGTGTTCATCTGTCTGGGCCACGCCTCGACTGTTCCTGGCTCTGTCGTCACTTTCCCGCCAATATCAGTGAACGCGAGGCTAAGGCTGAGGCAGGCCCTGAGTCATTGGAACATTAACAGGTTCGTCGGTGCTACGCCGGTTGTGGTATGCGACATGGAATTGTCGGAACTCTTCGCTGGTGAAGAAGGTGCCATTACCCGTGACCAGCACTTCCGGAATGCTGAGGTCTTAAGGAGAGACGGAGTTTCTCAAACATCAACCTCGATGTGGTGGATGACATTTCGTGGACTTCCAATTAGAATGGGCGTCCACAGTGAGCAGAATCCTGGACCCCTGGAAAGGCCTGGAGAAATCAGCGTGTAATCAAAGCCATGGCCGGCCTGACCATTCCCATGGATGTAACGGCGGGAATTCTTTGCTCCTCTTGGCAGCTGGCATACCGTTAGGCCGGTCTTTCTCTTTCGCCAGCGAGGCCTGGCCACCATGCATTGCTATGGGCTCGCATCTTCATCCTTGAAACCCCCGGATGATGCGAGCGCCAACAAAAGAATGTCATCGTCCACGCTGAGCTCCAACACTCTGGCCGCAAAGACACGCAGCTCTTCGAGCAGCTTCTGGTGCCGTCCCACATACACGGCAATATGGCAGACGTTCACCCATATGGGTTCTTCCTGCTTCCAAGCACGTATCTGTACTGCGGTAAGGTATCCATAAAGTTCAGCGTGGAGATGACTGCACTTGCTCTCGGCGGCGACAGGAACGGCGTCGGCAGCCTGCTCAACACATCTGCATTTGCAATTTATGGGCATGGGCGATGCTTGAAGGCGTGTTTCTGCGCTGCTAGTAACAGGGCCCATCTCCGAATCCTGGCAGACGCTGGCGGTGGAATTGCTTTATCCTCACAGCACCAGCAAGTGCTTGTCGATTGGAAGCAGGCCTGTCGTCCATCACGATAGTGAACCGACGCCCGTATACGTACTGGTGAGATTTCTTCACCATTAAAACAACGATCAATCCCTCTTTTTCGAGCCGAGCGTATTTCCGCTCCGCCTTGGCCAATGTCCAGGATGCCAATGCGATTGGTCGCTCTCTTCCATCAGCCATGTGGCGGGACAACACTGCTCCGATGCTGTACGGTGAGGCATCGCAGATGACCACCTCTGTGCCTCGCAACTGTGCCAAGCAGGACACGGTTTCCATCGGCTTGCGAGCTTTTCCTCAGCTCTTCTTGTGAATCTCGCTCAGGTTCTCCCACCAAGTATGTCCTATACTCCAGGGACCTGTTTCCTCATTGTTACAGAATTCGCTTCCTTTCCCTTTGAGGTACTTCCTGATTTCTTCTTCCCATATGGGACATTGTCCTACTCTACTGCTGCTGGTCGCTGCGACCACGAGCGCCAAGAGAATCCAAAACAGGACAAAGCAGTGGTGGTGTGAGCTGTTCAGGAGAATTCACAACAGGACAAAGCAGTGGTGGTGTGAGCTACTGGAGAGTTCATATCAGGACAAAGTAGTGGTGGTGTGAGCTGTTCAGGAGAGTCCACAACAGGACAAAGCAGTGGTGGTGTGAGGTCCTGGGGAATCCACAACAGGACAAAGCAGTGGTGGTGTGAGCTGTTCAGGAGAGTCCACAACAGGACAAAGCAGTGGCGGTGTGAGCTGTTCAGAAGAATCCACAACAGGACAAAGCAGTGGTGGTGTGAGCTGTACAGGAGAGTCCACAACAGGACAAAGCAGTGGTGGTGTGAGCTGTACAGGAGAGTCCACAACAGGACAAAGCAGTGGTGGTGTGAGCTGAACAGGAGAGTCCACAACAGGACAAAGCAGTGGCGGTGTGAGCTGTTCAGAAGAATCCACAACAGGACAAAGCAGTGGTGGTGTGAGCTGTTCAGAAGAATCCACAACAGGACAAAGCAGTGGTGGTGTGAGCTGTTCAGAAGAATCCACAACAGGACAAAGCAGTGGTGGTGTGAGCTCCGGGTGAGTCCACAACAGGACAAAGCAGTGGTGGTGTGAGCTGTTCAGGAGAATCCACAACAGGACAAAGCAGTGGTGGTGTGAGCTGTTCAGAAGAATCCACAACAGGACAAAGCAGTGGTGGTGTGAGCTCCGGGTGAGTCCACAACAGGACAAAGCAGTGGTGGTGTGAGCTGTACAGGAGAGTCCACAACAGGACAAAGCAGTGGTGGTGTGAGGTCCTGGGGAATCCACAACAGGACAAAGCAGTGGTGGTGTGAGCTGTTCAGGAGAGTCCACAACAGGACAAATCAGTGTTGGTGTGAGCTGTTCAGGAGAATCCACAACAGGACAAAGCAGTGGTGGTGTGAGCTGTTCAGGGGAGTCCACAGCAGGACAAAGCAGTGGTGGTGTGAGCTGTTCAGGGGAGTCCACAGCAGGACAAAGCAGTGGTGGTGTGAGCTCCTGGAGAGTTCACAACAGGACAAAGCAGTGGTGGTGTGAGCTGTTCAGGAGAATCCACATCAGGACAAAGCAGTGGTGTGAGCACCAGGAGAATCCACAACAGGACAAAGCAGTGGTGGTGTGAGCTGTTCACGAGAGTCCACAACAGGACAAAGCAGTGGTGGTGTGAGCTCCAAGAGAGTCCACAACAGGACAAAGCAGTGGTGGTGTGAGCTGTTCAGGAGAGTCCACAACAGGACAAAGCAGTGGTGGTGTGAGCTCCAAGAGAGTCCACAACAGGACAAAGCAGTGGTGGTGTGAGCTCCAAGAGAGTCCACAACAGGACAAAGCAGTGGTGGTGTGAGCTGTTCAGGAGAGTCCACAACAGAACAAAGCAGTGGTGGTGTGAGCTCCAAGAGAGTCCACAACAGGACAAAGTAGTGGTGGTTTGTGGTGGTATGTATTCGGGGTCATGTGGGACTGTGAAGCCGTGATGCTATTGGCTGACAGATCCCGGGTCCTAGTTGGCTGCTGACTCCTGGCTCCGCCCTGAAGGCGGAGTGTAAGAGCCCGAACTTCTCCCCGCCGCTTCATTATGTTGCTGAACTGCTGGGGACAAGTATCGCTTAATAAAGCCTGAATCGACTTCATCACTTCTCGTCTCTCTCGTAAGTCATTGTGCGCTACAATTTATTAAGCGAGCTTAAAAGACTATGGAGCTCCGGATCGCCCCGGAATGCCTGCGGATCAGCCCCCACGCAGCGAACTCGGCAGCAGTATTTAAACACTGGCAAGCATGTTTTGAAGGCTACCTCCGAACGGACCCCGGCCGGATCACACAAGACCAGAAAATGCAGGTCCTGCATTCGAGGGTAAGCCCGGAAATTTACCCTCTCATAGAAGACGCAGAGGATTTCCCGACGGCGCTCGCATTACTGAAGGGCATCTACGTTCGGCCCGTGAACCAGGTCTACGCGCGCCACCAACTCGCAACGAGACGGCAAAGTCCCGGAGAATCGCTAGAAGAATTCTACGCCGCGCTGCTAATTTTGGGACGGGGCTGCAGCTGCCCGCCGGTGAACGCGATCGAACACACGGGCATGCTAATTCGCGATGCTTTTGTGGCAGGTATGAACTCTCCCCAAATCCGCCGAAGACTTTTAGAAAGAGAGTCGCTAGGACTCTCAGAGGCACGGGCCCTTGCAGCTTCACTAGATGTGGCCTCGCAAAACGCCCGCGCCTACGGCCCCGACTGCGCAGCAGCCCCTTGGGCTCCGTGGACCCCCGTCGTGACAAACCACCCCCCCCCTCCCCTCGCAGGCTTGCGCAGTTAAAGCGCCAGACCATCCCGGGGGGGCCCGCTGCTTTTTCTGCGGGCAAGCGAAACACCCCCGGCAGCGCTGCCCGGCCCGCGCAGCTATTTGTAAAAGCTGCGGCAAGAAGGGCCATTACGCGGCAGTGTGCTGATCCCGGGGGGTCGCCGCAATCCCCGGAGAAGAACGAGCCCAGCTTATCCCAAACGCTCCCTAACCCCCCCCCAGCGCCCCATGTGCGGCCCGCGGGTGCCGCCATTTTGGGTCCCGGGCACCACGAGGGGAGGATGGGCGCCGCCATCTTGTGACCCCCCAGCCACGTGTGATTCATGGGGGTGGCCATTTTGTCCACCCCGACCACGTGCGATCCATGGGGCGGCCATTTTGTCCACCCCCGGCCGCGTGCGATTCATGGGGCGGCCATCTTGGTTGACAACAAAGGACCCCAGCATCGACGGCTCCACGGGGTCCGAAGAAGACGCCGCGACACTACTACCACGACTGGCTTCGGTGACACTGGATCAATCACGGCCCCGGACGCTCCAGACGACAACAACAACGGTGCTGATCAACGGACATGAAACACCATGCCTGATCGACTCCGGGAGCACTGAAAGTTTTATTCACCCAGACACGGTAAGACGCTGTTTTCTGACCATCCATCCAAGCACGCAAAAGATTTCCCTAGCTGCAGGATCCCACTCCGTAGAGATCAAAGGGTTCTGCTTCGCGAACCTAACGGTGCAAGGGAGGGAGTTTAAGAACCACAGGCTCTACGTCCTTCCCCAACTCTGCGTGCCCACATTACTGGGATTAGATTTCCAGTGTAACCTGCAGAGCCTAACATTTCAATTCGGCGGCCCAATACCCCCACTCACTATCTGCGGCCTCGCAACTCTCAAGGTTGAACCGCCGTCCTTGTTTGCAAACCTCACCCCGGATTGCAAACCCCACCCCGGATTGCAAACCCGTCGCCACTAGGAGCAGACGGCACAGCGCCCAGGACCGGATATTTATTCGGTCTGAAGTCCAGCGGTTGCTGAAGGAAGGCATAATCCAGGCCAGCAATAGTCCCTGGAGAGCCCAGGTGGTAGTAGTAAAGACCGGGGAGAAGCAAAGGATGGTCGTAGACTATAGTCAGACCATCAACAGGTACACACAGCTAGATGCGTACCCTCTCCCCCGCATATCCGACATGGTAAATCGGATTGCCCAGTATAAGGTTTTCTCCACCGTGGACCTCAAGTCCGCCTACCACCAGCTCCCCATCCGCCCAGGTGACCGCAAGTACACAGCCTTCGAGGCAGACGGGCGTCTAAACCACTTCCTAAGGGTCCCATTTGGTGTCACAAACGGGGTCTCGGTCTTCCAACGGGAGATGGACCAAATGGTTGACCAGCACGGGTTGCAGACCACGTTCCCGTATCTCGACAATGTAACCATCTGCGGCCACGATCAGCAGGACCACGACACCAACCTCCAAAAATTCCTCCAGACCGCTAACGCCCTGAACCTCACATACAACGAGGAAAAGTGCGTTTTTAGCACAAACCGGTTGGCCATCCTGGGATACGTAGTGCGCAATGGGATAATAGGCCCCGACCCCGAACGCATGCGCCCCCTTATGGAATTTCCCCTCCCCCACTGCTCCGAAGCCCTGAAACGTTGCCTGGGTTTCTTTTCATATTACGCCCAGTGGGTCCCCCAGTATGCAGACAAGGCCCGCCCGCTAATACAGTCCACTACCTTCCCCCTGTCGACAGAGGCTCGCCAGGCCTTCAGCCGCATCAAAGCGGATATCGCAAAGGCCACGATGCGCGCCATCGACGAGTCACTCCCCTTCCAGGTCGAGAGCGACGCATCCGACGTAGCTCTGGCGGCCACCCTTAACCAAGCGGGCAGACCCGTGGCCTTTTTTTCCCGGACCCTCCACGCCTCAGAAATCCGCCACTCCTCAGTGGAAAAGGAAGCCCAAGCCATAGTGGAAGCTGTGCGACATTGGAGGCATTACCTGGCCGGCAGGAGATTCACTCTCCTCACCGACCAACGGTCGGTAGCCTTCATGTTCGATAATGCACAGCAGGGCAAAATTAAAAATGACAAGATCTTAAGGTGGAGGATCGAGCTCTCCACCTTCAACTATGAGATCTTGTACCGTCCCGGAAAGCTGAACGAGCCGTCCGATGCCCTATCCCGCGGCACATGTGCCAACGCACAAATAGACCGCCTCCAAGCCCTCCACGAGGACCTCTGCCACCCGGGGGTCACTCGATTCTACCATTTCGTAAAGTCCCGCAACCTCCCCTACTCTGTGGAGGAGGTCCGTACAGTCACCAGGAACTGCCACATCTGCGCAGAGTGCAAACCGCACTTTTTCAGGCCGGATAGAGCGCACCTGATCAAGGCTTCCCGCCCCTTTGAACGCCTCAGTTTGGATTTCAAAGGGCCCCTCCCCTCCACTGACCGCAACGCATACTTCCTGAATGTGGTGGACGAGTACTCTCGTTTCCCCTTCGCCATCCCCTGCCCCGACATGACAGCGGCCACAGTCATTAAAGCCCTTGGCACCATATTCACACTGTTCGGTTGCCCCGCGTATATCAATAGCGACAGGGGGTCCTCCTTCATGAGTGACGAGCTGCGCCAGTTCCTGCTCAGCAAGGGCATAGCCTCGAGCAGGACAACCAGCTACAACCCCCGGGGGAACGGGCAAGTAGAGAGGGAGAACGGCACGGTCTGGAAGACCGTCCTGCTGGCCCTACGGTCCAGGGATCTCCCAGTTTCCCGGAGGCAGGAGGTCCTCCCGGATGCTCTCCACTCCATCCGGTCGCTGCTGTGTACCACCACTAACCAAACGCCCATGAGCGCCTCCTTGTCTTCCCCAGGAAGTCCTCCTCCGGAACGTCGCTGCCGACCTGGCTGGCGGCCCCAGGACCCATCTTGCTCCGGAAACATGTGCGGGCGCACAAATCTGACCCGTTGGTCGAGAGGGTTCAACTTCTCCACACGAACCTGCAGTACGCCTACGTGGCGTACCCCGACGGCCGACAGGACACGGTCTCCCTGCGGGACCTGGCGCCCGCCGGCAACACACACACCCCCCCCCGACACCGATCATCCCCTCCCTGCCACCGGCGCATCCCGCGACCGCCCCCTTCCCGGGGGGATCGGTCCTCCTCCCGTGCCCGCCCAGGAGTAAAACAGGAACAAACACCAAAACGTTCCCGGAGACGACAACGCCTGAACAAGCACCTGCACCACCACCGGGGCTGAGGCGATCGACGAGGAAGACCAGACCGCCCGCTCGACTCGTGGCATCCGCGTGACACCAAGAATGTTGTTGTATTGTAACAAAAACATTTTTTTTTCTTGCTAATATTGTAAATAGTTTCACAAACTTGTACATAGTCCAGTGTCGGGCTAAAACTGTAGTAACATGTCCGAAATTTTCCTTCCAGGGCCAGCCTTGTAAACCCCTACCACCATGCGAACCACCACCCCGCCGGGTTCCTTTTTAACAAGGGGTGAATGTGGTGGTATGTATTAGGGGTCATGTGGGACTGTGAAGCCGTGATGCTATTGGCTGACAGATCCCGGGTCCTGGTTGGCTGCTGACTCCTGGCTCCGCCCTGAAGGTGGAGTATAAGAACCCGAGCTTCTACCCGCCGCTTCATTCTGTTGCTGAACTGCTGGGGACAAGTCTCGCTTAATAAAGCCTGAATCGACTTCATCACTGCTCGTCTCTCTCGTAAGTCATTGTGCGCTACAATTTGAGCTGTTCAGTAGAATCCACAACAGGACAAAGCAGTGGTGGTGTGAGCTGTTCAGGAGAATCCACAACAGGACAAAGCAGTGGTGGTGTGAGCTCCTGGAGAGATCACAACAGGACAAAGCAGTGGTGGTGTGAGCTTCTGGAGAACCCACATTAGGACAAAGCAGTGGTGGTGTGAGCTCCAGGAGGGTCCACAACATGACGAAGCAGTGGTGGTGTGAGCTGTTCAGGAGAATCTACCACAGGACAAAGCAGTGGTGGTGTGAGCTCCAGGAGAATCCACCACAGGACAAAGCAGTGGTGGTATGAGCTCCAGGAGAGTCCACAACAGGACGAAGCAGTGGTGGTGTGAGCTGTTCAGGAGAGACCACAACAGGACAATGCAGTGGTGGTGTGAGCTGCACAGGAGAGTCCACAACAGGATGAAGCAGTGGTGGTGTGAGCTGTTCAGGAGAATCCACAACAGGACAAAGCGGTGGTGGTTTGAGCTGTTCAGGAGAGTCCACAACAGGACAAAGCAGTGGTGGTGTGAGCTCCTGGAGAATCCACAACAGGACAAAGCAGTGCTGGTGTGAGCTCCAGGAGAGTCCACAACAGGACAAAGCAGTGGTGGTGTGAGCTCCTGGAGAATCCACAACAGGACAAAGCAACCACCTGCCATTTGGAGAAAGACCCGTTTATTCCTACCCTTTGTTTCCTGTCTGCTAACCAGTGTTCTACCACCCCAATACACTACCCCCAAACCCATGCACTTTAATATTACATACTAATCACTTCTATGGGACCTTGTCGAAAGCATTCTGGCAGTCCAAATAAACCATGTCCACTGGCTCCCCGTCAACAACTCTGCCAGTTCAATCCTCGAAGAATTCCAGTAGTCTTTACCTCCATTTTTAAATAGTAGGGTTATACTAGCTATCCTATAATCTGTCTGAACTGTTCCAGAGTCTAAAGAATCTTGGAAGACGACTGCCAATGCAGCAACTGTTTCTAGAGTCACTTTCGTAAGTACTCTGGGATGTAGATTATCAACCCTGGGGATTTATCACCCTTCAATTCCATCAATTTCCCCAATACCATTTCTCTACTAAGATTGATCTCTTCCTGTTCCTCTCTCACTAAACCTTGCGCTCCCCAACATTTCTGGTATTTATTTGTGTCTTCCTTTGTGAAGACAGAACCAAAGTATGTATTTAGTTGGTCAGTCATTTCTTTGTTCCCCATTAAAGATTCCCCTGTTTTTAACTGTCTTCACCAATCTTTTTCTCTTCACGCAACTATGGAATCTTTTGCAGTCTTTTTTTAATTTTATGTTCCCTGCAAGCTTACTCTCGTAGTCTATTTTCTTTTTCTTTAAATATGCTTATTCAGAATTTTCAACAAAAATTTTCAACCATTCAACCCCCCCCCTCCCCCCCCCCCCCCCCCCATAATAGGGTCTCCACTCCCATCTCGTGTCGAAGCTTCCCATGTTTCAATCAGCTGTATTTTAAAACTACCCCGGTACGGCCAAGCCCCGTGGGACCATCCATACAAATCGCTACTGAATGTTACCACATAATGAAGTTCTCCGGTTTCTCTTATCACAGTATTAGCTGGCGATCCCGGCGGAACAAGGGGATCTCCTACCTTCCTCCATTGCCTTACAATTATTTTTATCCTCTGTTCCGTTATCTTACTCATTTTCACTCCCTTATCCTTCTCCTTTGCAGAGTCTGCTTTACGTATCGCTCCGGATGTCTGTACCGTGGCTTCAGGGTGACCTGTAAGGGGGCGTCCGAGTTTATTGCCCATCGTGGCTTCTGGAAAACACACACATGTAACAACAGGGCCGCGGCAAAGTAACAAAAACTATAAGGAGCACTCACCGGTGTTAGTCCTTTTGCGAATCTCGAAGCTTGCTGATTGGTCAGTTTGTTTTTCTTTATCAGTCTCTAAGGCACCTTTGTTCTTCTCATGCAGCTATCAGTAATTTATTAATTAAGATAACTCTCCAAGCATGAGTCACTGGCCAATAATTAAGGCTGCCGATCCGCAGACCCCCCTTTTCAGCTGGGGTCGCACTATGGCTCTCTCCCTTTCAGCTGAGAGAGTTCTGTTTAGAGATTATTTTCAGGGTTCACTTCCCGTTAAATTGGGAAAACTGCCCAACTACGCCAATCGTCGAAGAAAAATATACCAGCACTTTGAGTTTTCGCCAAAGGTCCTTTATTTGTACACGAATTTCGTGGAGGGAGTTAGAGTGACCACAGTACTTCTAATTGTCCCCCCTTTACAAAAGATAAGGCAGTAATTTATATGATACAAGCAATATTTAGAAAAACGAGGCATTCCTTTGATAAGCCCAGAGACAGAAAAGCGAGCAGTGTAAAACAACAGGCTTTGAATTCCTAGTCTAAGGAAAATAATAATTGTCTGCTGTCAGCAACAATGTGCAGTTGTGCACTTGGTTACATGGTCTGACCTTCTGCCTATTACATACAGAACTTCTTGACTGAAATAAGGCTAATACATCCATCATGCTTTGCCAAGTGCCGATTTCCATGAAATATAGTCAAGCAGCTAGTTAAAATGAATACAGGGTATTAAGGCAACTAATCCACCAACTAAAGTCCGTTCTACACCGTGGCTCTGGTGACAACCTCACATTTCAACCCCCAACTGTCTGAATACAGCATCCCTGCGAAATGAAATGAAAAATGAAATGAAAATCGCTTATTGTCACAAGTAGCCTTCAATGAAGTTACTGTGAAAAGCCCCTAGTCGCCACATTCCGGCGCCTGTTCGGGGAGGCTGTTACAGGAATTGAACCGTGCTGCTGGCCTGCCTTGGTCTGCTTTAAAAGCCAGCGAGGAATACCACCCTTTACTTAAACCATGTTTGTCTCTCGCAATCCCACGAGCACCTTGCTTTGTTCACCTCGAATAAAATGGACTTTCATTGATATAGAGAGGTTCACATCCCAACGGATGTCCCAATGCACTTTCAAGTCAATGAACTACTTTTGAATCTTTGTAACGTGGAAAACCAGTAGCCACTCTGTGCACAGCAAGATCCCACAACCAACAATAACAAGCAGGTAAGATGTTTCTGGGGATGTTGTTTTAGATACGGTAAACTCCCCTGCTCTTCATTCAGTCATGAAATTCTTTCCGTCCTCTCGAGCAGGCAGACGAGGGCCTCAGGTGAACGTCTCGTCAGAGAGACAGCGTCTCTGACAGTGCGGCACCCCCTCAGCACACTGAGTGAGTGAGCGAGACTTGAACCAGAAATTGTGAGACTCAGAGGCCAAAGTGCGACCAATTGAACCACAGCTGGCAGTTTGTCTGAATGCTGCAGCCTGCTTCTCCAACCTCCGACAAATTACTTCAATCCCTCCCCACACTTATCCACATGCAAATGTCACTCAGATAGTTGCAAATAGGATAGCGCCTTCGGGTATGTGAAGGCAGTCTGGGCAATTTCTGTTCACCTGCACGTTGGAGGTCTGCTGTGACACGTCTCAATTCCGTCTCCTACTCTGACGGAAGGATTCCTGTCGTGTGTGAGGGGAAATCCCAACATCCGATTCTCTTCCACCAGTTGGGTTGTTCTGGTCAGTACCTGAAACACAGGCAGAACCAGAACTCCAGGATATGGGTCTGTCTCTCTCGACTTGTAACAGGTAATGAACCGGTTGCTGTGCCTGAGTTGTTTCTATCCGTTCCTCTGCTAACTTTATAAACTCCTAAATAGTGTATCAATGATTGAGATATTGAATGAACTCAGCCTCACAATAGATGATCTGTGGATTTAATAGAGAATACAGAGTCTTGTGGACCTTTCATTTGTTACTCTGTATTTAGCAATTTATTATTATTTGTACTAAAACGTTCATTACGGTGCAATCTTTTTTTACTTTAAACTTTACTGTAATTTTAATGATTGTCTCTAACTATGCCGTGAATGATGAATTCTTGTTTTCTTTGTATCCTCACCACCATCTGCCACTTAACACCATGATAATGGCCGTCCATCCATCCATCTTTCTATTGTAATTCAATGAAAACTCATTGTGCATTATCAATATACCCGTGTGTTTTTTCACACATCGTCTCCGCACACTCTATCTGCTCGGTTCTTTCAGTCTTTCTCTCTTTTTCTCGGAGCTCTACATTTTATCTTTCTCCCTCACTTTCTCCACTATTTTCTGCTCCCTTTAAACAATGTCAGTTTGGACTTCGAGCACACGGCTATTCCTTTGATAACGCCAAGCGCTGCTCCACAGGGTAATCCAGTGAGTAGTGAGCGGAAATTTTCTATTCATCTCCCGCGAAGAGGAGGTGTGCGTTTGTCCGCCGTAACTGACTCTTGGACGATTGGTTTGAGACTCGCTTGTTTTTTTTTAGACTAAAATAATTTGATGCGAAAGAGCAGCTGCTCCCTGAAGCATCTGAGTCCCATGTTTGAGAGCGGGGCGGGGGGGAGGTGGGGGCGGGGGGTGGTTAGGTAGGGACAGAGCAGCAACCAAAAAGAAAATGCTGGAAAATCTCAGCAGGTCTGGCACCCACCTTGGCAGATCGATGTTCGCTCCAAGTTCTCCAGTTTAAAGTTCAGATCCTCACGTTCAGTCTCTTCCTGGGTGTGTCTGTTCCTATCCTGGTCACCTCCTCCAGCCCAACATCCCTCCAGGAAACCTCTGTTCCTACAACTCGAGCCTCTTGTGCGTCTCCTCATCCTCTGCCCGACCATTGGTGACAGTGCGTCCGCCATCCAGACACTTTCCCCTTAACCTCTGTCTCTTCCTTCAGAGACATCTTTGGAAACCCTCCTCTTTGTCCAATCTCCCTCTCCTCCTGAATTATCCTTCTATGTTTCAATGTCAGTTCCTGTCCAGTTGTGCCACTGGGCAGTTAGAAATTAAAATCCAAACCTCATGACACATTCACCAATGATTTTAATCGTTCTCCTTTGCTGATCTGTCAAGTACTCAGAATCGGACCTGGATTTTTGCCTGGCTACAGAAAAGGATTTCGGACAAGTTCAATCCCTTTACAACCGAGAGGCAGATTACATACCGAGCGTCTACCATTCCTGGCTGCGAGAGAGAAACCGCATGGTCATTTTGGCAAAACGGCAGGGTCAACTGGTGAGTTCCATTGAAATCAGAGGCCGATTCACTTCTCGAATTGTGGAAATTGACATTTTCAAAATCATTTACATTTTGCCTCAATCCATTCCGATTCTCTCACAGAAACTAGGAGGTGACCATTCAGCCCTTCCAGCCTGCTGTGCCATTCATTATCATCATGGCAGATCTTCCAACTCAATAGCCTAATCCAGCCTTGCCCCATCTTTTGGTCACTTCCGCCCAAGAGCTATATCTTACTCCTTCTTGAACACATGCGATGATATGGCTTAAACCACTTTCATTGGTAATGAATTCTACAAGCTCGCCATTCTCTGGGTGGAAAACCCTTTCATCACAGTCCTTTAAAGGTTTATCCCCTATCCTGAGCCTATGACCCCTGGTTCTGGACACCCCCCACCTTCGGGCACATCCTTCCTGCATCTACCCTGTCTAGTTCTGTTAGAATTTTATAGGTTTCTATGAGATCCCCCTTCATTCTTCTGAACTCCAGCGTGTACGATCCTAACCAACTAAATCCCTCCCCATACATCAGTCCCGCCATCCCTGGAATCAGCCTGGTAAACCAAATCTGCACTCCCTCAATAGCAAGTACATCCTTCCTCAGATAAGGACATTCTTGCAGTTCACCCATGCACTCTTTGAATGTTTGCCATTGCCTGGCAATCATCATCCTTTTAAGTAACGTTTCTCAGTCCATCAAAGCCAACTCGAACCTCATACCATCGCAGTTTCCTTTATTAAGATTCAGGTCTCAGCTCAGAATCAACCAGATCACTCTCTATCTTGATGAATAAATCTTTCATGTTATGGTTACTCAACCCCAAGGGGTCTCACGCAACTAGATTGCCAATAATTCCTTTCTCATTACCATAGTACCCAGTCTAGAACGGCCTATTCTCCAGTTGTTTCCTCAACATCTTGGTCCAGGAAACCATCCCATATAGACTCCTGGGATTCCTCCATGATCGTCTTGTGACTAATTTGGTTTGCCCAAACTATATGCAGATTAAAGTCACCATAGTTACAGATGTTCAGTGTCACAAACACTCTGACATCCAACACATGCACCCAAACACACAATCACAAACAAAGACATGCAAAGAATCGCACGCAACACACACCCAGAATCACAAACACACAACACATGCACAGAATTATACACAACACACACAGAATCGCACACAGCACTCACAAAGATAACACACGCAGACAATCGCAGAACACACACACAGAATCACACACAACGCCGGCATCTCCACATAACAAATACACATACAGCCACACACAAAATCACGCACATAACCACATAGCACACAGAGATCAGACACAACAAACACATATATGATAACACACAGAATCACATACTCACAGAATAACACAACACACGCAGAATCTCTCACACACACACAATCATACACGCGCAACTCACAGAATCACACACAAAGAATCATACGCAACACACAGAATCATACACACACACAGAATCATACACAACATACACACACAGAGTCATACACAACACACAGTAACAGCGTCACACGCAACACATGAACCCATGCACAGAATTACACACAACACAAAGACCCACACGGCCGTGCACAGAATCACACAAAACACACACACAATCACACACCCACACACAATATACACATAATCGTACACACAGAATCACACAACACACACAGAATCACACACAACACACACAGAATCACACAGAATCATACACAACACACACACAGAATCACACACAACATACATACAGAAACACACACAACATACATTCAGAATCACACACAACACACAGAATGGCACACAACACAAACACAGAATCACATAGAACACACACAATCACATAGAACACACACACAAATCCGATACAGCACACAAATAGACACACACACACAAAATCACACATATATAAAGACACAGCATACATACAATCACACGCAGATCACATCCAACAAGTCACACAAACAACCACATACATCACATAAACAGCACAAACACACAACACACAAAAGCGTCTGGGACATTACGCATAGGATGTTTCTTGTTGAGATGATGCTCATCTCCCATTGTCTCGACTGGAGATGGCAATCAACTTCTGTATGCTCCAGAAGTGTCTTTGACTTAAACAGGGTGGGGTCCCCAAGCCAAATCTGTATTCATTCTGTTACTGTCCCATTTATCCCACTGTGAACATCCCGATTGTTATAAATAGAGGCTTCGACTGGAAAAATTGGCAAGTTAAGGCGAACCTTTCTAAATCGCTGGTTAGGGCTCAGCTGGAGAATTAGGCCCAATTCTGGGCACCGTGTTGGAGGAGGTTATGGAGAAGGTGCCGAGGAGATTCAACTGGAATTTGGAGATGAGAGATTTAGGATAGAAGAAGGTGCTGGAACCCTGGGGGTGTCAATCTTTGAGCAAAGCAGATTGACGGAAAAAATGAACAGAGGTTTTAAAATTTGTCAAGCATTTTGATAAGGGTGAATAACGAAAAGCTGTTTTACAATGATTGAATGATCGGTAACCAGCGGTTTTGAAGTTAAGTTCATTGTCGGGAGAGCCAGCTGTGAGGGGAGGGGCAATTCTTTTGAAGTAACAGATTGTTATGATGTGGAACACGTCGTCTGAAAGGCCAACGGAAGCAGGTTCAATCGGAAGATCCAAACGGAATTCAGATATCTGCTTAAAAGGGAGAATAGCAGAGCTGTGGGGAAGAGCAACGAGACAACTCCCCGAGCTGGCAGAGGCACGATGGACTGAATGACCTCCTGTCCTCTTAGATTCTTTGAATCTCCATTCCTCATTGCAGATTAGCTATTATTTATGCTCGAGTTTAGCTCAGTTGGCTGGACAGCTAGTTCATGATGCATAGCAGATCGGACAGTGTGGATTCAATTCCTGTACCGGTTGTGGTTATTCATGAAGGCCTCACCCATGCCTCCTCAACCTCGGTCCTCGAGTGAGGTGTGGTGATCCTCAAGTTAAATCACCAAAGGTCAGCTCTCCCCCCTCAAAGGGGAAAGCAGCCAACGATCATGTGTGATGATGGCGACTTCACCTTTTTTACTTACCTCTCTATTTCCAGATTGGTCTGTGTTCTTCTCACATCGTGGATGACGGGCAGTCGGTGCTGATGGAAGGTATGAAGGTTGCTGCTTCAGAGAGAGGCAAAGGAGCTGCACGGCTGATTTACAGACATGTGGCTGAGCTTGTGAGAGCGAGGTATCCGGAGGTGAAGAAGCAAAGTTTGATCACAGATCCCAAGCTCAACAGAGGACTTTGTGTATTAGGCAAACAGGTACAATTCGCGTGCAGTGATACTCTCACACCAGCTGTGATTCATTGGGTTTGACTCTTCCCTCTGAGCTGTAAGGTTCTGAGTTCGAGATCCTACCAGAACTGGATCATTAAAACCAAAGCTGACACTGGCAGCACAATACGGAGAGAGTGATGCTGTCTTTTTGGATGACAGTGCGCTGATACCCCAAGTATCTGATCAGACATTGGATCCCGTATCTGACCTGACCCCCACCACGCCCCCCTTGACAGACCCCTGCCCCCGATGTGACCCGACCTCACACCCCAACCCCGCTCCGGCCAGATCCGCCACTCCAGGTGTGACCAAATCTGACCCCGCCCTCACCCTCACTGAAGGCCAACTCTCCAGGACTGCCCCCGCCAGGCTTGAGGCACCTCCTTCCTGCACTGAGCTCCCTTCCTCCCAGACTGACAGGCGCCTCCCCTTCCCACTGACCCCCCCTTCTCAAACTTACCACCCTCCCAAGCAGATGTCCCTCCTGAACAAAACCGCCTTCCGGGCTGGCCCCCCTTCCTCCTTTCCAACCGGACTGACCGATCTGCTCCTGGCCTCCCCCACAAAATTCCTTAAACTTATAATTTACCCAGTTCCTGTAAATTTGTCCCTTCAACCCTCCCCTTCATGGCAGCTAATCCACTAAAAAGAGGGAGTCATTCATTTCCGTGCGGAGGTTAAGGCAAAATATTTCATCCTCATTTCACATTGTCCTCACTTTTCCTGATTTTTTTCATTACCAGTCCCTGATTTCTCTTCGAGTTCCATCGATAAATGTCCCCACTCTGATCAGCGAGGTGATCAGTAACATGAAGAAACGTGGGGATGAATATTACGAACCAATTCCTCTCCAGCCGGACGATGTGCAGTCGATATTCCTGAACCGAACCGTGATCGACACATTGCTGCCGGGCGGGAGAATCATTCAGAGAGGATCCCAGTTCAAACCGTTGGAGAGTAACCTGGATATTTTACTGAAACGAGATATCGTCTGGAGAGCTGATCGAAAGGGGAACCCACGGGCTCTGAGTTTGGGCGCAGCTCCTTACAGAGATCCCATGGGAAACCGTGTTTTCGGGATCAACATGTTTGGGGAAGAGTTATCAGCTGTGAAAAGTGTCTTCCTTGCTCAGCTACAAAGCCTGCCTCCTTTACAAGACAATGTAATCTGTCTCCTGTCTGTAAATCCATCACTGTCCCCACAGATGTGGGAATTCTGTGTCAATGAAATGGGGCTTGAGAAAGGGAAGCAATACTGGAATGATGAGATTATAATAGAGGATGATATTTTGCAAAACTTGTGGGATGGTGAAAGAAATAGATAAGCAGACCATTATTCTCGCTTAATTGCTGCACGTTTCAAATCTTTTCTTGTTATGAATAAAGTTTTTTGTGTTTTACTTACAAATCTAGTGCATATAAGTCATTGAAATGAAATGAAAATCGCTCATTGTCACAAGTAGGCTTCAAATGAAGTTACTGTGAAAAGCCCCTAGTCGCCACATTCCGGCGCCTGTTGGGGAGGCTGGTACGGGAATTGAACCGCGCTGCTGGCCTGCCTTGGTCTGCTTTCAAAGCCAGTGATTTAGCTCTGTGCTAAACCAGCCCCAGATGCATTGGAGCAATCGAGGGCCAAGGATCTCGAAGAATTTATAGGAATTATTCATTGATTCACTTACATTGCGATTCCGGCCCAAGGGGGGCTGGAATTGACTGCACCCTCACCAAGGGGTCATTACACAGTTGGTGGATCGTTCCTTAGGCAGGAGACCTGTGAGGGCCCTTGGTGCAGCCATGTTACTGCTGCAGACTGATGATCATTTCTTATTCATAAATACTTTGTTTTCTCTAATGGGGTCTCTGAAAGTGCAACGTTACACATCGCAGGCCAATGACCCTTCATGGGACACAGAATAAGGTTGGGGATATTTAATGGTCACAGGAGACCGATAAGAGATTTGAACGATAGGTGTCATCGTCAAAGTAAATGAAGTTCCAGCTGGGCCTCCACACAATGGTCCGTCTTTTCCCTGGGCCAGTCTATATGTCCCAAGCCCAATATCCTGTTGATGGGTCTCCGCCCCTCAGCGCGATAGCTCGACCCCCACGAAGCTCATGCGGGGATTAATCGGTTCATCACCCGTGGGGGTGATAACATGCGTCCCACACCAAAGTCCGTAGGCCCCTCTGTTGAAAGTGGAGTAGGGTGCTTGCCTGCTCTACTTTGCACCCAGCTGTGCTTCAGGTAGCTATGGGGCTGGGTCGGAGACAGGTAGCGCGTTGGGGAACGCCATTTGCTGGAGGACCGACTTGGAGGGGGGGGGGGGGGTGCCTATTAGCACTGGTGACCGATCCTCAACCACATCGAAGTGGGAAATCTCCAAAGCCTGGTTCTCCATTTCCGAGTCGATGATCTCCCGCATGCTGGTATCGAGACCCTCAGACGGCAACGCCCCAGACCCCCATGAGTCGAAGTGAAGGGACTGGATGCCGGTTGTCCCAGAGGGGCATCGGGGTTGGTTCAGGTGCTCACGCATTGTACACTCCTGTGTCCGTGTTTGGTGCGAGACTGGCCCCGACTGTGGCATGCCTCCCAGGAACCCACTTGTCGCCCTCCCCAAAGTTCCGGACGTGAAATGCGTCTCTTGGTTGGAACTGTCTGGTCCGTGTTCATCTGTCTGGGCCACGCCTCGACTGTTCCTGGCTCTGTCGTCACTTTCCCGCCAATATCAGTGAACGCGAGGCTAAGGCTGAGGCAGGCCCTGAGTCATTGGAACATTAACAGGTTCGTCGGTGCTACGCCGGTTGTGGTATGCGACATGGAATTGTCGGAACTCTTCGCTGGTGAAGAAGGTGCCATTACCCGTGACCAGCACTTCCGGAATGCTGAGGTCTTAAGGAGAGACGGAGTTTCTCAAACATCAACCTCGATGTGGTGGATGACATTTCGTGGACTTCCAATTAGAATGGGCGTCCACAGTGAGCAGAATCCTGGACCCCTGGAAAGGCCTGGAGAAATCAGCGTGTAATCAAAGCCATGGCCGGCCTGACCATTCCCATGGATGTAACGGCACCGCAGGCGGGAATTCTTTGCTCCTCTTGGCAGCTGGCATACCGTTAGGCCGGTCTTTCTCTTTCGCCAGCGAGGCCTGGCCACCATGCATTGCTATGGGCTCGCATCTTCATCCTTGAAACCCCCGGATGATGCGAGCGCCAACAAAAGAATGTCATCGTCCACGCTGAGCTCCAACACTCTGGCCGCAAAGACACGCAGCTCTTCGAGCAGCTTCTGGTGCCGTCCCACATACACGGCAATATGGCAGACGTTCACCCATATGGGTTCTTGCTGCTTCCAAGCACGTATCTGTACTGCGGCAAGGTATCCATAAAGTTCAGCGTGGAGATGACTGCACTTGCTCTCGGCGGCGACAGGAACGGCGTCGGCAGCCTGCTCAACACATCTGCATTTGCAATTTATGGGCATAGGCGATGCTTGAAGGCGTGTTTCTGCGCTGCTAGTAACAGGGCCCATCTCCGAATCCTGGCAGACGCTAGCGGTGGAATTGCTTTATCCTCACAGCACCAGCAAGTGCTTGTCGATTGGAAGCAGGCCTGTCGTCCATCACGATAGTGAACCGACGCCCGTATACGTACTGGTGAGATTTCTTCACCATTAAAACAACGATCAATCCCTCTTTTTCGAGCCGAGCGTATTTCCGCTCCGCCTTGGCCAATGTCCAGGATGCCAATGCGATTGGTCGCTCTCTTCCATCAGCCATGTGGCGGGACAACACTGCTCCGATGCTGTACGGTGAGGCATCGCAGATGACCACCTCTGTGCCTCGCAACTGTGCCAAGCAGGACACGGTTTCCATCGGCTTGCGAGCTTTTCCTCAGCTCTTCTTGTGAATCTCGCTCAGGTTCTCCCACCAAGTATGTCCTATACTCCAGGGACCTGTTTCCTCATTGTTACAGAATTCGCTTCCTTTCCCTTTGAGGTACTTCCTGATTTCTTCTTCCCATATGGGACATTGTCCTACTCTACTGCTGCTGGTCGCTGCGACCACGAGCGCCAGGAGAATCCAAAACAGGACAAAGCAGTGGTGGTGTGAGCTGTTCAGGAGAATCCACAACAGGACAAAGCAGTGGTGGTGTGAGCTGTTCCGGAGAATCCACAACAGGACAAAGCAGTGGTGGTGTGAGCTGTTCAGGAGAATCCACAACAGGACAAAGCAGTGGTGGTGTGAGCTGTGCAGGAGAATCCACAACAGGACAGAGCGGTGGTGGTGTGAGCTGTGCAGGAGAATCCACAACAGGACAAAGCAGTGGTGGTGTGAGCTGTTCAGGAGAATCCACAACAGGACAAAGCAGTGGTGGTGTGAGCTGTGCAGGAGAATCCACAACAGGACAGAGCGGTGGTGGTGTGAGCTGTGCAGGAGAATCCACAACAGGACAAAGCAGTGGTGGTGTGAGCTGTGCAGGAGAATCCACAACAGGACAGAGCGGTGGTGGTGTGAGCTGTGCAGGGGAATCCACAACAGGACAAAGCAGTGGTGGTGTGAGCTGTGCAGGAGAGTCCACAACAGGACAAAGCGGTTGTGGTGTGAGCTGTGCAGGAGAATCCACAACAGGACAAGGCGGTGGTGGTGTGAGCTGTTCAGGAGAATCCACAACAGGACAAAGCCGTGGTGGTGTGAGCTGTTCAGGAGATTACACAACAGGACAAAGCAGTGGTGTTGGGAGCTCCAAGAGAGTCCACAACAGGACGAAGCAGTGGTGGTGTGAGCTGTTCAGGAAAATCCAAAACAGGACAAAGCAGTGGTGGTGTGAGCTCCTGGAGAATCGACAACAGGACAAAGCAGTGGTGGTGTGAGCTGTTCAGGAGAGTCCACAACAGGACAAAGCAGTGGTGTTGTGAGCTCCAAGAGAGTCCACAACAGGACAAAGCGGTGGGGGTCTGAGCTGTTCAGGACAATCCACAACAAGAAAAAGCAGTGGTGGTGTGAGCTCCTGGAGAATCCACAACAGGACAAAGCAGTGGTGGTGTGAGCTGTTCAGGAGAATCCATAACAGGACAAAGCAGTGGTGGTGTGAGCTGTTCAGGAGAATCCATAACAGGACAAAGCAGTGGTGGAGTGAGCTCCTGGAGAATCCACAACAGGACAAAGCAGTGGTGGTGAGAGCTCCAGGAGAATCCACAACAGGACAAAGCAGTGGTGGTGTGAGCTGTTCAGGAGAATCCACAAAAGGAAAAAGCAGTGGTGGTGTGAGCTCCTGGAGAATCCATAACAGGACAAAACAGTGGTGGTGTGAGCTCCTGGAGAATCCACAACAGGACAAAGCAGTGGTGGTGTGAGCTCCTGGAGAATAAACAACAGGACAAAGCAGTGGTGATGTGAGCTCCTGGAGAATCCATAACAGGACAAAGCAGTGGTGGTGTGAGCTGTCCAGGAGAATCCACAACAGGACAAAGCTGTGGTGGTGTGAGCTGTTCAGGAGAATCCACAACAGGACAGAGCAGTGGTGGTGTGAGCTGTACAGTAGAATCCACAACAGGACAAAGCAGTGGTGATGTGAGCTCCAGGAGAATCCACAACAGGACAAAGCAGTGGTGGTATGAGCTCCTTGAGAATCCACAACAGGACAAAGCAGTGGTGATGTGAGCTCCTGGAGAATCCACAACAGGACAAAGCAGTGGTGGTGTGAGCACCTGGAGAGTCCACAACAGGACAAAGCAGTGGTGGAGTGAGCTCCTGGAGAATCCACAACAGGACAAAGCAGTGGTGGTGTGAGCTCCAGGAGAATCCACAACAGGACAAAGCAGTGGTGGTGTGAGCTGCTGGAGAATCCACAACAGGACAAAGCAGTGGTGGTGTGAGCTGCTCAGGAGAATCCACAACAGGACAAAGCAGTGGTGATGTGAGCTCCTGGAGAATCCACAACAGGACAAAGTAGTGGTGGTGTGAGCTCCAGGAGAATCCACAACAGGACAAAGCAGTGGTGGTGTGAGCTCCAGGAGAATCCACAACAGGACAAAGCAGTGGTGGTGTGAGCTGTTCAGGAGAATCCACAACAGGACAAAGCAGTGGTGGTGTGAGGTGATCAGGAGAATCCACAACAGGACAAAGCGGTGGTGTTGTGCGCTGTTCAGGAGAATCCACAACAGGACAAAGCAGTGGTGGTGTGAGCTGTTCAGGAGAATCCACAACAGGACAAAGCAGTGGTGATGTGAGCTCCTGGAGAATCCACAACAGGACAAAGCAGTGCTGGTGTGAGCTGGTCAGGAGAGTCCACAACAGGACAAAGCAGTGGTGGTGTGAGCTGTTCAGGAGAATCCACAACAGGACAAAGCAGTGGTGGTGTGAACTCCTAATGAGTCCACAACAGGACAAAGCAGTGGTGGTGTGAGCTGTTCAGGAGAATCCACAAGAGGACAAAGCAATGGTGGTGTGAACTCCTGGAGAGTCCACAACAGGACAAAGCAGTGGTGGTGTGAGCTGTTCAGGAGAATCCACAACAGGACAAAGCAGTGGTGGTGTGAACTCCTAATGAGTCCACAACAGGACAAAGCAGTGGTGGTGTGAGCTGTTCAGGAGAATCCACAACAGGACAAAGCAGTGGTGGTGTGAGCTCCAGGAGAATCCAAAACAGGACAAAGCAGTGATGGTGTGAGCTGTTCAGGAGAATCCACAACAGGACAAAGCAGTGGTGGTGTGAACTCCTGGAGAGTCCACAACAGAACAAAGCAGTGGTGGTGTGAGCTCCAGGAGAATCCACAACAGGATTAAGCAATGGTGGTGTGAGCGCCAGGAGAATCCACAACAGGACAAAGGAGTGGTGGTGTGAGCTGTTCAGGAGAGTCCACAACAGGACAAAGCAGTGGTGGTGTGAGCTGTTCAGGAGAGTCCACAACAGGACAAAGCAGTGGTGGTGTAAGCTGTTCAGGAGAATCCACAACAGGACAAAGCAGTGGTGGTGTGAGCTGTGCAGGAGAATCCACAACAGGACAAAGCAGTGGTGGTGTGAGCTGTTCAGGAGAATCCACAACAGGACAAAGCGGTGGTGGTGTGAGCTGTGCAGGGGAATCCACAACAGGACAAAGCAGTGGTGGTGTGAGCTGATCAGGAGAGCCCACAACAGGACAAAGCGGTGGTGGTGTGAGCTGTGCAGGAGAGTCCACAACAGGACAAAGCAGTGGTGGTGTGAGCTCCTGGAGAATCGACAACAGGACAAAGCAGTGGTGGTGTGATCTGTTCAGGAGAGTCCACAAAAGGAAAAAGCAGTGGTGGTGTGAGCTGTGCAGGAGAATCCACAACAGGACAGAGCGGTGGTGGTGTGAGCTGTGCAGGAGAATCCACAACAGGACAAAGCAGTGGTGGTGTGAGCTGTGCAGGAGAATCCACAACAGGACAGAGCGGTGGTGGTGTGAGCTGTGCAGGGGAATCCACAACAGGACAAAGCAGTGGTGGTGTGAGCTGTGCAGGAGAGTCCACAACAGGACAAAGCGGTTGTGGTGTGAGCTGTGCAGGAGAATCCACAACAGGACAAGGCGGTGGTGGTGTGAGCTGTTCAGGAGAATCCACAACAGGACAAAGCCGTGGTGGTGTGAGCTGTTCAGGAGATTACACAACAGGACAAAGCAGTGGTGTTGGGAGCTCCAAGAGAGTCCACAACAGGACGAAGCAGTGGTGGTGTGAGCTGTTCAGGAAAATCCAAAACAGGACAAAGCAGTGGTGGTGTGAGCTCCTGGAGAATCGACAACAGGACAAAGCAGTGGTGGTGTGAGCTGTTCAGGAGAGTCCACAACAGGACAAAGCAGTGGTGTTGTGAGCTCCAAGAGAGTCCACAACAGGACAAAGCGGTGGGGGTCTGAGCTGTTCAGGACAATCCACAACAAGAAAAAGCAGTGGTGGTGTGAGCTCCTGGAGAATCCACAACAGGACAAAGCAGTGGTGGTGTGAGCTGTTAAGGGAATCCACAACAGGACAAAGCAGTGGTGGTGTGAGCTGTTCAGGAGAATCCACAACAGGACAAAGCAGTGGTGTTGTGAGCTCCTGGAGAATCCAGAACAGGACAAAGCAGTGATGGTGTGAGCTCCTGGAGAATCCACAACAGGACAAAGCAGTGGTGGTGTGAGCTGTTCAGGAGAATCCATAACAGGACAAAGCAGTGGTGGAGTGAGCTCCTGGAGAATCCACAACAGGACAAAGCAGTGGTGGTGAGAGCTCCAGGAGAATCCACAACAGGACAAAGCAGTGGTGGTGTGAGCTGTTCAGGAGAATCCACAAAAGGAAAAAGCAGTGGTGGTGTGAGCTCCTGGAGAATCCACAACAGGACAAAACAGTGGTGGTGTGAGCTCCTGGAGAATCCACAACAGGACAAAGCAGTGGTGGTGTGAGCTCCTGGAGAATAAACAACAGGACAAAGCAGTGGTGATGTGAGCTCCTGGAGAATCCATAACAGGACAAAGCAGTGGTGGTGTGAGCTGTCCAGGAGAATCCACAACAGGACAAAGCTGTGGTGGTGTGAGCTGTTCAGGAGAATCCACAACAGGACAGAGCAGTGGTGGTGTGAGCTGTACAGTAGAATCCACAACAGGACAAAGCAGTGGTGATGTGAGCTCCAGGAGAATCCACAACAGGACAAAGCAGTGGTGGTGTGAGCTCCTTGAGAATCCACAACAGGACAAAGCAGTGGTGATGTGAGCTCCTGGAGAATCCACAACAGGACAAAGCAGTGGTGGTGTGAGCACCTGGAGAGTCCACAACAGGACAAAGCAGTGGTGGAGTGAGCTCCTGGAGAATCCACAACAGGACAAAGCAGTGGTGGTGTGAGCTCCAGGAGAATCCACAACAGGACAAAGCAGTGGTGGTGTGAGCTGCTGGAGAATCCACAACAGGACAAAGCAGTGGTGGTGTGAGCTGCTCAGGAGAATCCACAACAGGACAAAGCAGTGGTGATGTGAGCTCCTGGAGAATCCACAACAGGACAAAGTAGTGGTGGTGTGAGCTCCAGGAGAATCCACAACAGGACAAAGCAGTGGTGGTGTGAGCTCCAGGAGAATCCACAACAGGACAAAGCAGTGGTGGTGTGAGCTGTTCAGGAGAATCCACAACAGGACAAAGCAGTGGTGGTGTGAGGTGATCAGGAGAATCCACAACAGGACAAAGCGGTGGTGTTGTGCGCTGTTCAGGAGAATCCACAACAGGACAAAGCAGTGGTGGTGTGAGCTGTTCAGGAGAATCCACAACAGGACAAAGCAGTGGTGATGTGAGCTCCTGGAGAATCCACAACAGGACAAAGCAGTGCTGGTGTGAGCTGGTCAGGAGAGTCCACAACAGGACAAAGCAGTGGTGGTGTGAGCTGTTCAGGAGAATCCACAACAGGACAAAGCAGTGGTGGTGTGAACTCCTAATGAGTCCACAACAGGACAAAGCAGTGGTGGTGTGAGCTGTTCAGGAGAATCCACAAGAGGACAAAGCAATGGTGGTGTGAACTCCTGGAGAGTCCACAACAGGACAAAGCAGTGGTGGTGTGAGCTGTTCAGGAGAATCCACAACAGGACAAAGCAGTGGTGGTGTGAACTCCTAATGAGTCCACAACAGGACAAAGCAGTGGTGTTGTGAGCTGTTCAGGAGAATCCACAACAGGACAAAGCAGTGGTGGTGTGAGCTCCAGGAGAATCCAAAACAGGACAAAGCAGTGATGGTGTGAGCTGTTCAGGAGAATCCACAACAGGACAAAGCAGTGGTGGTGTGAACTCCTGGAGAGTCCACAACAGAACAAAGCAGTGGTGGTGTGAGCTCCAGGAGAATCCACAACAGGATTAAGCAATGGTGGTGTGAGCGCCAGGAGAATCCACAACAGGACAAAGGAGTGGTGGTGTGAGCTGTTCAGGAGAGTCCACAACAGGACAAAGCAGTGGTGGTGTGAGCTGTTCAGGAGAGTCCACAACAGGACAAAGCAGTGTTGGTGTGAGCTGTGCAGGAGAATCCACAACAGGACAAAGCAGTGGTGGTGTGAGCTGTTCAGGAGAATCCACAACAGGACAAAGCGGTGGTGGTGTGAGCTGTGCAGGGGAATCCACAACAGGACAAAGCAGTGGTGGTGTGAGCTGATCAGGAGAGCCCACAACAGGACAAAGCGGTGGTGGTGTGAGCTGTGCAGGAGAGTCCACAACAGGACAAAGCAGTGGTGGTGTGAGCTCCTGGAGAATCGACAACAGGACAAAGCAGTGGTGGTGTGATCTGTTCAGGAGAGTCCACAAAAGGAAAAAGCAGTGGTGGTGTGAGCTGTTCAGGAGAATCCACAACAGGACAAAGCAGTGGGGGTGTGAGCTGTTCAGGAGAATCCACAACAGGACAAAGCAGTGGTGGTGTGAGCTCCAGGAGAATCCACAACAGGACAAAGCAGTGGTGGTGTGATCTGTTCAGGAGAGTCCACAAAAGGAAAAAGGTGGTGTGAGCTGTTCAGGGAACCACAACAGGACAAAGCAGTGGTGGTGTGAGCTGTTCAGGAGAATCCACAACAGGATAAAGCAGTGGTGGTGTGAGCTCCAGGAGAATCCACATCAGGACAAAGAATTGGTGGTGTGAGCTGTTCAGGGAATCCACAACAGGACAAAGCAGTGGTGGTGTGAGTTGTTCAGGAGAATCCACAACAGGACAAAGCAGTGGTGTTGTGAGCTGGTCAAGAGAGTCCACAACAGGACAAAGCAGTGGTGGTGTGAGCTGTTCAGGAGAATCCACAACAGGACAAAGCAGTGGTGGTGTGAGCTGTTCAGGAGAGTCCACAACAGGACAAAGCAGTGGTGGTGTGAGGTCCTGGGGAATCCACAACAGGACAAAGCGGTGGTGGTGTGAGCTGTTCAGGAGAATCCACAACAGGACAAAGCAGTGGTGTTGTGAGCTGGTCAAGAGAGTCCACAACAGGACAAAGCAGTGGTGGTGTGAGCTGTTCAGGAGAATCCACAACAGGACAAAGCAGTGGTGGTGTGAGCTGTTCAGGAGAGTCCACAACAGGACAAAGCAGTGGTGGTGTGAGGTCCTGGGGAATCCACAACAGGACAAAGCGGTGGTGGTGTGAGCTGTGCAGGAGAATACACAACAGGACAAAGCAGAGGTGGTGTGAACTCCTGAAGATTCCACAACAGGACAAAGCAGTGGTGGTGTGAGCTGTGCAGGAGAATACACAACAGGGCAAAGCAGTGGTGGTGTGAGCTCCTGGAGAATCCACAACAGGACAAAGCAGTGGTGGTGTGAGCTGTTCAGGACAATCCACAACAGGACAAAGCAGTGGTGGTGTGAGCTGTTTAGGAGAATCCACATCAGGACAAAGCAGTGGTGGTGTGAGCTCCTGGAGAATCCACAACAGGACAAAGCAGTGGTGGTGTGAGCTGTGCAGGAGAATACACAACAGGACAAAGCAGAGGTGGTGTGAGCTCCTGAAGATTCCACAACAGGACAAAGCAGTGGTGGTGTGAGCTGTGCAGGAGAATACACAACAGGGCAAAGCAGTGGTGGTGTGAGCTCCTGGAGAATCCACAACAGGACAAAGCAGTGGTGGTGTGAGCTGTTCAGGACAATCCACAACAGGACAAAGCAGTCGTGGTGTGAGCTGTTCAGGAGGGTCCACAACAGGACAAAGCAGTGGTGGTGTGAGCTGTTCAGGAGAGTCCACAACAGGACAAAGCGGTGGTGGTGTGAGCTGTTCAGGAGAATCCACAACAGGACAAAGCGGTGGTGGTGTGAGCTGTTCAGGAGAATACACAACAGGACAAGGCAGAGGTGCTGTGAGCTCCTGAAGATTCCACGACAGGACAAAGCAGTGGTGGTGTGAGCTGTTCAGGAGAATCCACAACAGGACAAAGCAGTGGTGGTGTGAGCTGCTCAGGAGAATCCACAACAGGACAAAGCAGTGGTGATGTGAGCTCCTGGAGAATCCACAACAGGACAAAGCAGTGGTGGTGTGAGCTGTTCAGGAGAATCCACAACAGGACAAAGCAGTGGTGGTGTGAGGTGATCAGGAGAATCCACAACAGGACAAAGCGGTGGTGTTGTGCGCTGTTCAGGAGAATCCACAACAGGACAAAGCAGTGGTGGTGTGAGCTGTTCAGGAGAATCCACAACAGGACAAAGCAGTGGTGATGTGAGCTCCTGGAGAATCCACAACAGGACAAAGCAGTGCTGGTGTGAGCTGGTCAGGAGAGTCCACAACAGGACAAAGCAGTGGTGGTGTGAGTTGTTCAGGAGAATCCACAACAGGACAAAGCAGTGGTGGTGTGAACTCCTAATGAGTCCACAACAGGACAAAGCAGTGGTGGTGTGAGCTGTTCAGGAGAATCCACAAGAGGACAAAGCAATGGTGGTGTGAACTCCTGGAGAGTCCACAACAGGACAAAGCAGTGGTGGTGTGAGCTGTTCAGGAGAATCCACAACAGGACAAAGCAGTGGTGGTGTGAACTCCTAATGAGTCCACAACAGGACAAAGCAGTGGTGGTGTGAGCTGTTCAGGAGAATCCACAACAGGACAAAGCAGTGGTGGTGTGAGCTCCAGGAGAATCCAAAACAGGACAAAGCAGTGATGGTGTGAGCTGTTCAGGAGAATCCACAACAGGACAAAGCAGTGGTGGTGTGAGCTCCAGGAGAATCCACAACAGGATTAAGCAATGGTGGTGTGAGCGCCAGGAGAATCCACAACAGGACAAAGGAGTGGTGGTGTGAGCTGTTCAGGAGAGTCCACAACAGGACAAAGCAGTGGTGGTGTGAGCTGTTCAGGAGAGTCCACAACAGGACAAAGCAGTGGTGGTGTAAGCTGTTCAGGAGAATCCACAACAGGACAAAGCAGTGGTGGTGTGAGCTGTGCAGGAGAATCCACAACAGGACAAAGCAGTGGTGGTGTGAGCTGTTCAGGAGAATCCACAACAGGACAAAGCGGTGGTGGTGTGAGCTGTGCAGGGGAATCCACAACAGGACAAAGCAGTGGTGGTGTGAGCTGATCAGGAGAGCCCACAACAGGACAAAGCGGTGGTGGTGTGAGCTGTGCAGGAGAGTCCACAACAGGACAAAGCAGTGGTGGTGTGAGCTCCTGGAGAATCGACAACAGGACAAAGCAGTGGTGGTGTGATCTGTTCAGGAGAGTCCACAAAAGGAAAAAGCAGTGGTGGTGTGAGCTGTTCAGGAGAATCCACAACAGGACAAAGCAGTGGGGGTGTGAGCTGTTCTGGAGAATCCACAACAGGACAAAGCAGTGGTGGTGTGAGCTCCAGGAGAATCCACAACAGGACAAAGCAGTGGTGGTGTGATCTGTTCAGGAGAGTCCACAAAAGGAAAAAGGTGGTGTGAGCTGTTCAGGGAACCACAACAGGACAAAGCAGTGGTGGTGTGAGCTGTTCAGGAGAATCCACAACAGGATAAAGCAGTGGTGGTGTGAGCTCCAGGAGAATCCACATCAGGACAAAGAATTGGTGGTGTGAGCTGTTCAGGGAATCCACAACAGGACAAAGCAGTGGTGGTGTGAGTTGTTCAGGAGAATCCACAACAGGACAAAGCAGTGGTGTTGTGAGCTCCTGGAGAATCCAGAACAGGACAAAGCAGTGATGGTGTGAGCTGGTCAAGAGAGTCCACAACAGGACAAAGCAGTGGTGGTGTGAGCTGTTCAGGAGAATCCACAACAGGACAAAGCAGTGGTGGTGTGAGCTCCAGGAGAATCCACAACAGGACAAAGCAGTGGTGGTGTGAGCTGTTCAGGAGAGTCCACAACAGGACAAAGCAGTGGTGGTGTGAGGTCCTGGGGAATCCACAACAGGACAAAGCAGTGGTGGTGTGAGCTGTGCAGGAGAGTGCACAACAGGACAAAGCAGTGGTGGTGTGAGCTGTGCAGGAGAATACACAACAGGACAAAGCAGAGGTGGTGTGAACTCCTGAAGATTCCACAACAGGACAAAGCAGTGGGGGTGTGAGCTGTGCAGGAGAATACACAACAGGGCAAAGCAGTGGTGGTGTGAGCTCCTGGAGAATCCACAACAGGACAAAGTAGTGGTGGTGTGAGCTGTTCAGGACAATCCACAACAGGACAAAGCAGTGGTGGTGTGAGCTGTTTAGGAGAATCCACATCAGGACAAAGCAGTGGTGGTGTGAGCTCCTGGAGAATCCACAACAGGACAAAGCAGTGGTGGTGTGAGCTGTGCAGGAGAGTCCACAACAGGACAAAGCAGAGGTGGTGTGAGCTCCTGAAGATTCCACAACAGGACAAAGCTGTGGTGGTGTGAGCTGTGCAGGAGAATACACAACAGGGCAAAGCAGTGGTGGTGTGAGCTCCTGGAGAATCCACAACAGGACAAAGCAGTGGTGGTGTGAGCTGTTCAGGACAATCCACAACAGGACAAAGCAGTCGTGGTGTGAGCTGTTCAGGAGGGTCCACAACAGGACAAAGCAGTGGTGGTGTGAGCTGTTCAGGAGAGTCCACAACAGGACAAAGCGGTGGTGGTGTGAGCTGTTCAGGAGAATCCACAACAGGACAAAGCGGTGGTGGTGTGAGCTGTTCAGGAGAATACACAACAGGACAAGGCAGAGGTGCTGTGAGCTCCTGAAGATTCCACGACAGGACAAAGCAGTGGTGGTGTGAGCTGTTCAGGAGAATCCACAACAGGACAAAGCAGTGGTGGTGTGAGCTGTTTAGGAGAATCCACATCAGGACAAAGCAGTGGTGGTGTGAGCTCCTGGAGAATCCACAACAGGACAAAGCAGTGGTGGTGTGAGCTCCAGTAGAATCCACAACAGGAAAAAGGAGTGGTGGTGTGAGCTGTTCAGGAGAGTCCACAACAGGACAAAGCAGTGGTGGTGTGAGCTCCAGGAGAATCCACAACAGGGCAAAGCAGTGGTGGTGTGAGCTGTTCAGGAGAGTCCACAATAGGACAAAGCAGTGGTGGTGTGAGCTGTTTAGGAGAATCCACATCAGGACAAAGCAGTGGTGGTGTGAGCTCCTGGAGAATCCACAACAGGACAAAGAAGTGGTGGTGTGAGCTGTTCTGGAGAGTCCACAACAGGACAAGGCAGTGGTGGTGTGAGCTGTTCAGGAGAATCCACAGCAGGACAAAGCAGTGGTGGTGTGAGCTGTTCAGGAGAATCCACAACAGGACAAAGCAGTGGTGGTGTGAGCTGTTCAGGAGAATCCACAACAGGACAAAGAAGTGGTGGTGTGAGCTGTTCTGGAGAGTCCACAACAGGACAAGGCAGTGGTGGTGTGAGCTGTTCAGGAGAGTCCACAACAGGACAAAGCAGTGGTGGTGTGAGCTGTTCAGGAGAATCCACAACAGGACAAAGGAGTGGTGGTGTGAGCTGTTCAGGAGAATCCACAACAGGACAAAGCAGTGGTGGTGTGAACTCCTGGAGAGTCCGCAACAGGACAAAGCAGTGGTGGTGTGAGCTGTTCAGGAGAATCCACAACAGGACAAAGCAGTGGTGGTGTGAGCTCCAGGAGAATCCACAACAGGACAAAGCAGTGATGGTGTGAGCTGTTCAGGAGAATCCACAACAGGACAAAGCAGTGGTGGTGTGAACTCCTGGAGAGTCCACAACAGGACAACGCAGTGGTGGTGTGAGCTCCAGGAGAATCCACAACAGGATTAAGCAATGGTGGTGTGAGCTCCAGGAGAATCCACAACAGGACAAAGGAGTGGTGGTGTGAGCTGTTCAGGAGAGTCCACAACAGGACAAAGCAGTGGTGGTGTGAGCTGTTCAGGAGAGTCCACAACAGGACAAAGCAGTGGTGGTGTGAGCTCCAGGAGAATCCACAACAGAACAAAGAAGTGGTGGTGTGAGGACCTGGAGAATCAACAACAGGACAAAGCAATGGTGGTGTGAGCTCCTGGAGAATCCACAACAGGACAAACCGGTGATGGTGTGAGCTCCTGGAGAATCCACAACAGGACAAAGCAGTGGTGGTGTTAGCTCCTGGAGAATCCACAACAGGACTAAGCAATGGTGGCGTGAGCTCCAGGAGAATCCACAACAGGACAAAGGAGTGGTGGTGTGAGCTGTTCAGGAGAATCCACAACAGGACAAAGCATTGGTAGTGTGAACTCCTGGAGAGTCCACAACAGGACAAAGCAGTGGTGGTGTGAGCTCCAGGAGAATCCACAACAGGACAAAGCAGTGGTGGTGTGAGCTGTTCAGGAGAGTCCACAGCAGGACAAAGCAGTGGAGGTGTGAGCTGTTCAGGAGAATCCACAACAGGACAAAGCAGTGGTGGTGTGAACTCCTGGAGAGTCCACAACAGGACAAAGCAGTGGTGGTGTGAGCTCCAGGAGAATCCACAACAGGATTAAGCAATGGTGGTGTGAGCTCCAGGAGAAACCACGACAGGACAAAGGAGTGGTGGTGTGAGCTGTTCAGGAGAGTCCACAACAGGACAAAGCAGTGGTGGTGTGAGCTGTTCAGGAGAATCCACAACAGGACAAAGCAGTGGTGGTGTGAGCTCCAGGAGAATCCACAGCAGGACAAAGCGGTGGTGGTGTGAGCTGTGCAGGAGAGTCCACAACAGGACAAAGCAGTGGTGGTGTGAGCTGTTCAGGAGAGTCCACAACAGGACAAAGCAGTGGTGGTGTGAGCTGTTTAGGAGAATCCACATCAGGACAAAGCAGTGGTGGTGTGAGCTCCTGGAGAATCCACAACAGGACAAAGAAGTGGTGGTGTGAGCTGTTCTGGAGAGTCCACAACAGGACAAAGAAGTGGTGGTGTGAGCTGTTCTGGAGAGTCCACAACAGGACAAGGCAGTGGTGGTGTGAGGTCCAGGAGAAACCACAACAGGACAAAGCAGTGGTGGTGTGAGGTCCTGGAGAATCAACAACAGGACAAAGCAGTGGTGATGTTACCTCCTGGAGAATCCACAACAGGACAAAGCAGTGGTGGTGTGAGCTGTTCAGGAGAGTCCACAACAGGACAAAGCAGTGGTGTTGTGAGCTGTTCAGGAAAATCCAAAACAGGACAAAGCAGTGGTGGTGTGAGCTGTTCAGGAGACTCCACAACAGGACAAAGTGGTGGTGGTGTGAGCTGTTCAGGAGAATACACAACAGGACAAAGCAGAGGTGCTGTGAGCTCCTGAAGACTCCACGACAGGACAAAGCAGTGGTGGTGTGAGCTGTTCAGGAGAATCCACAACAGGACAAAGCAGTATTGGTGTGAGCTGTTCAGTAGGGTCCACAACAGGACAAAGCAGTGGTGGTGTGAGCTGTTCAGGAGAGTCCACAACAGGACAAAGCGGTGGTGGTGTGAGCTGTTCAGGAGATTCCACAACAGGAAAAATCAGTGGTGGTGTGGGCTGTTCAGGAGAATCCACAACAGGACAAAGCAGTGGTGGTGTGAGCTGTTCAGGAAAATCCACAACAGGACAAAGCAGTGGTGGTGTGAGCTGCACAGGAGAGTCCACAACAGGACAAAGCAGTGGTGGTGTGAGCTCCTGGAGAATCCACAACAGGACAAAGAAGCGGTGGTGTGAGGTCCTGGAGAATCCACAACAGGACAAAGCAGTGGTGGTGTGAGCTCCAGTAGAATCCACAACAGGACAAAGGAGTGGTGGTGTGAGCTGGTCAGGAGAGTCCACAACAGGACAAAGCAGTGGTGGTGTGAGCTGTTCAGGAGAGTCCACAACAGGACAAAGCAGTGGTAGTGTGAGCTGTTCAGGAGAATCGACAACAGGACAAAGCAGTGGTGGTGTGAGCTCCAGGAGAATCCACAACAGGGCAAAGCAGTGGTGGTGTGAGCTGTGGAGGAGAATCCACAACAGGACAAAGCAGTGGTGGTGTGAACTGTTCAGGAGAATCCACAACTGGACAAAGCGTTTGTGGTGTGAGCTGTTCAGGAGAATCCACAACAGGACAAAGCAGTGGTGGTGTGAGCTGTTCAGGAGAATCCACAACAGGACAAAGCAGTGGTGGTGTGAGCTGTTTAGGAGAATCCACATCAGGACAAAGCAGTGGTGGTGTGAGCTCCAGGAGAATCCGCAACAGGACAAAGCAGTGGTGGTGTGAGCTGTTCTGGAGAGTCCACAACAGGACAAAGCAGTGGTGGTGTGAGCTGTTCTGGAGAGTCCACAACAGGACAAGGCAGTGGTGGTGTGAGCTGTTCAGGAGAATCCACAGCAGGACAAAGCAGTGGTGGTGTGAGCTGTTCAGGAGAATCCACAACAGGACAAAGCAGTGGTGGTGTGAGGTCCTGGAGAATCAACAACAGGACAAAGCAGTGGTGGTGTGAGCTCCTGGAGAATCCACAACAGGACAAAGCAGTGGTGGTGTGAGCTGTTCAGGGGAATCCACAACAGGACAAAGCAGTCGTGGTGTGAGCTGTTCAGCAGGGTCCACAGCAGGACAAAGCAGTGGTGGTGTGAGCTGTTCAGGAGAGTCCACAACAGGACAAAGCGGTGGTGGTGTGAGCTGTTCAGGAGGGTCCACAACAGGAAAAATCAGTGGTGGTGTGGGCTGTTCAGGAGAATCCACAACAGGACAAAGCAGTGGTGGTGTGAGCTGTTCAGGAAAATCCACAACTGGACAAAGCAGTGGTGGTGTGAGCTCCTGGAGAATCCACAACAGGACAAAGCAGTGGTGGTGTGAGCTGTTCAGGAGAGTCCACAACAGGACAAAGCAGTGGCGGTGTGAGCTGTTCAGGAGAATCCACAACAGGACAAAGCAGTGGTGGTATGAGCTCCAGGAGAATCCACAACAGGACAAAGCAGTGGTGTTGTGAGTTCCTGGAGAATCCACAACAGGACAAAGCAGTGGTGGTGTGAGCTCCAGGAGAATCCACAACAGGACAAAGCAGTGGTGGTGTGAGCTGTTCAGGAGATTACACAACAGGACAAAGCGGTGGTGGTGTGAGCTGTTCAGGTGAATATACAACAGGACAAAGCAGTGGTGGTGTGAGCTCCTGGAGAATCCACAACAGGACAAAGCAGTGGTGGTGTGAGCTGTGCAGGAGAATACACAACAGGACAAAGCAGTGGTGGTGAGAGCTCCTGGAGAATCCACAACAGGACAAAGCAGTGGTGGTGTGAGCTGTGCAGGAGAATCCACAACAGGACAAAGCGGTAGTGGTGTGAGCTGTTCAGGAGGGTCCACAACAGGACAAAGCCGTGGTGGTGTGAGCTGTTCAGGATTATACACAACAGGACAAAGTGGTGGTGGTGTGAGCTCCAGGAGAGTCCACAACAGGATAAAGCAGTGGTGGTGTGAGCTGTTCAGGAGAGTCCACAACAGGACAAAGCAGTGGTATTGTGAGCTCCAAGAGAGTCCACACCAGGACAAAGCAGTGGTGGTGTGAGCTGTTCAGGAAAATCCAAAACAGGACAAAGCAGTGGTGGTGTGAGCTCCTGGAGAATCGACAACAGGACAAAGCAGTGGTGGTGTGAGCTCCTGGAGAATCGACAACAGGACAAAGCAGTGGTGGTGTGATCTGTTCAGGAGAGTCCACAAAAGGAAAAAGCAGTGGTGGTGTGAGCTGTTCAGGAGAATCCACAACAGGACAAAGCAGTGGGGGTGTGAGCTGTTCAGGAGAATCCACAACAAGACAAAGCAGTGGTGGTGTGAGCTCCTGGAGAATCCACAACAGGACAAAGCATTGGTGGTGTGAGCTGTTCAGGTGAATATACAACAGGACAAAGCGGTGATGGTGTGAGCTCCTGGAGAATCCACAACAGGACAAAGCAGTGGTGGTGTGAGCTCCAGGAGATTCCACAAGAGGACAAAGCAGTGGTGGTGTGAGCTCCAGGAGATTCCACAAGAGGACAAAGCAGTGGTGGTGTGAGCTGTTCAGGGAATCCACAACAGGACAAAGCAGTGGTGGTGTGAGCTGTTCAGGAGAATCCACAACAGGACAAAGCAGTGGTGGTGTGAGCTCCAGGAGAATCCACATCAGGACAAAGAATTGGTGGTGTGAGCTGTTCAGGGAATCCACAACAGGACAAAGCAGTGGTGGTGTGAGGTGTTCAGGAGAATCCACATCAGGACAAAGCAGTGGTGTTGTGAGCTCCTGGAGAATCCAGAACAGGACAAAGCAGTGGTGGTGTGAGCTGGTCAGGAGAGTCCACAACAGGACAAAGCAGTGGTGGTGTGAGCTGTTCAGGAGAATCCACAACAGGACAAAGCAGTGGGGTTGTGAGCTGTGCCGGAGAGTGCACAACAGGACAAAGCAGTGGTGGTGTGAGCTGTGCAGGAGAATCCACAACAGGACAAAGTGGTGGTGGTGTGAGCTCCAGGAGAGTCCACAACAGGATAAAGCAGTGGTGGTGTGAGCTGTTCAGGAGAGTCCACAACAGGACAAAGCAGTGGTGGTGTGAGCTGTTCAGGAGAATCCACAACAGGACAAAGCAGTGGTGGTGAGATCTGTTCAGGAGAGTCCACAAAAGGAAAAAGCAGTGGTGGTGTGAGCTGTTCAGGAGAATCCACAACAGGACAAAGCAGTGGGGGTGTGAGCTGTTCAGGAGAATCCACAACAAGACAAAGCAGTGGTGGTGTGAGCTCCTGGAGAATCCACAACAGGACAAAGCATTGGTGGTGAGAGCTGTTCAGGTGAATATACAACAGGACAAAGCGGTGATGGTGTGAGCTTCTGGAGAATCTACAACAGGACAAAGCAGTGGTGGTGTGAGCTGTTCAGGGAATCCACAACAGGACAAAGCAGTGGTGGTGTGAGCTCCAGGAGAATCCACAACAGGACAAAGCAGTGG
The DNA here is from genome assembly GCF_047496885.1 of Scyliorhinus torazame. Taxonomy (NCBI): domain Eukaryota; kingdom Metazoa; phylum Chordata; class Chondrichthyes; order Carcharhiniformes; family Scyliorhinidae; genus Scyliorhinus; species Scyliorhinus torazame. Next base: position 14,711,790 of record NC_092737.1, read on the forward strand.
TGGTGTGAGCTGTTCAGGGAATCCACAACAGGACAAAGCAGTGGTGGTGTGATCTGTTCAGGAGAGTCCACAAAAGGAAAAAGCAGTGGTGGTGTGAGCTGTTCAGGAGAATCCACAACAGGACAAAGCAGTGGGGGTGTGAGCTGTTCAGGAGAATCCACAACAAGACAAAGCAGTCGTGGTGTGAGCTCCAGGAGAGTCCACAACAGGATAAAGCAGTGGTGGTGTGAGCTGTTCAGGAGAATCCACAACAAGACAAAGCAGTGGTGGTGTGAGCTCCTGGAGAATCCACAACAGGACAAAGCATTGGTGGTGTGAGCTGTTCAGGTGAATATACAACAGGACAAAGCGGTGATGGTGTGAGCTTCTGGAGAATCTACAACAGGACAAAGCAGTGGTGGTGTGAGCTGTTCAGGGAATCCACAACAGGACAAAGCAGTGGTGTTGTGAGCTGTTCAGGAGAATCCACAACAAGACAAAGCAGTGGTGGTGTGAGCTGTTCAGGAGAATCCACAACAAGACAAAGCAGTGGTGGTGAGAGCTGTTCAGGGAATCCACAACAGGACAAAGCAGTGGTGATGTGAGCTGTTCTGGAGAATCTACAACAGGACAAAGCAGTGGTGGTGTGAGCTGTTCAGGGAATCCACAACAGGACAAAGCAGTGGTGTTGTGAGCTGTTCAGGAGAATCCACAACAAGACAAAGCAGTGGTGGTGTGAGCTCCTGGAGAATCCACAACAGGACAAAGCATTGGTGGTGAGAGCTGTTCAGGTGAATATACAACAGGACAAAGCGGTGATGGTGTGAGCTTCTGGAGAATCTACAACAGGACAAAGCAGTGGTGGTGTGAGCTGTTCAGGGAATCCACAACAGGACAAAGCAGTGGTGGTGTGAGCTCCAGGAGATTCCACAACAGGACAAAGCAGTGGTGGTGTGAGCTGTTCAGGAGAATCCACGACAGGACAAAGCAGTGGTGGTGTGAGCTGTTCAGGAAAATCCAAAACAGGACAAAGCAGTGGTGGTGTGAGCTGTTCAGGAGATTACACAACAGGACAAAGTGGTGGTGGTGTGAGCTCCAGGAGAGTCCACAACAGGATAAAGCAGTGGTGGTGTGAGCTGTTCAGGAGAGTCCACACCAGGACAAAGCAGTGGTGGTGTGAGCTGTTCAGGAAAATCCAAAACAGGACAAAGCAGTGGTGGTGTGAGCTCCTGGAGAATCGACAACAGGACAAAGCAGTGGTGGTGTGATCTGTTCAGGAGAGTCCACAAAAGGAAAAAGCAGTGGTGTTGTGAGCTCCGGGTGAGTCCACAACAGGACAAAGCAGTGGTGGTGTGAGCTGTTCAGGAGAATCCACAACAGGACAAAGCAGTGGGGGTGTGAGCTGTTCAGGAGAATCCACAACAAGGCAAAGCAGTGGTGGTGTGAGCTCCTGGAGAATCCACAACAGGACAAAGCATTGGTGGTGTGAGCTGTTCAGGTGAATATACAACAGGACAAAGCGGTGATGGTGTGAGCTGTTCAGGGAATCCACAACAGGACAAAGCAGTGGTGGTGTGAGCTGTTCAGGGAATCCACAACAGGACAAAGCAGTGGTGGTGTGAGCTCCAGGAGAATCCACATCAGGACAAAGAATTGGTGGTGTGAGCTGTTCAGGGAATCCACAACAGGACAAAGCAGTGGTGGTGTGAGTTGTTCAGGAGAATCCACAACAGGACAAAGCAGTGGTGTTGTGAGCTCCTGGAGAATCCAGAACAGGACAAAGCAGTGATGGTGTGAGCTGGTCAGGAGAGCCCACAACAGGACAAAGCAGTGGTGGTGTGAGCTGTTCAGGAGAATCCACAACAGGACAAAGCAGTGGTGGTGTGAGCTGTTCAGGAGAATCCACAACAAGACAAAGCAGTGGTGGTGTGAGCTGTTCAGGAGAATCCACAACAGGACAAAGCTGTGGTGGTGTGAGCTCCTGGAGAATCCACAACAGGACAAAGCATTGGTGGTGTGAGCTCCTGGAGAATCCACAACAGGACAAAGCAGTGGTGGTGTGAGCTGTTCAGGAGAGTCCACAACAGGACAAAGCAGTGGTGGTGTGAGCTGTTCAGGAGAATCCACAACAGGACAAAGCAGTGGGGTTGTGAGCTGTGCAGGAGAGTGCACAACAGGACAAAGCAGTGGTGGTGTGAGCTGTGCAGGAGAATACACAACAGGACAAAGCAGAGGTGGTGTGAGCTCCTGAATATTCCACAACAGGACAAAGCAGTGGTGGTGTGAGCTGTGCAGGGGAATACACAACAGGGCAAAGCAGTGGTGGTGTGAGCTCCTGGAGGATCCACAACAGGACAAAGCAGTGGTGGTGTGAGCTGTTCAGGAGAGTCCACAACAGGACAAAGCAGTGGTGGTGTGAGCTGTTCAGGAGAGTCCACAACAGGACAAAGCGGTGGTGGTGTGAGCTGTTCAGGAGAATCCACAACAGGACAAAGCGGTGGTGGTGTGAGCTGTTCAGGAGGGTCCACAACAGGACAAAGCAGTGGTGGTGTGAGCTGTTCAGGAGAGTCCACAACAGGACAAAGCGGTGGTGGTGTGAGCTGTTCAGGAGAATCCACAACAGGACAAAGCGGTGGTGGTGTGAGCTGTTCAGGAGAATACACAACAGGACAAAGCAGAGGTGCAGTGAGCTCCTGAAGATTCCACAACAGGACAAAGCAGTATTGGTGTGAGCTGTTCTGGAGAGTCCACAACAGGACAAAGCAATGGTGGTGTGAGCTCCTGGAGAATCCACAACAGGACAAACCGGTGATGGTGTGAGCTCCTGGAGAATCCACAACAGGACAAAGCAGTGGTGGTGTTAGCTCCTGGAGAATCCACAACAGGACAAAGAAGTGGTGGTGTGAGCTGTTCAGGAGAATACACAACAGGACAAAGCAGAGGTTCTGTGAGCTCCTGAAGATTCCACAACAGGACAAAGCAGTGGTGGTGTGAGCTGTTCAGGGGAATCCACAACAGGACAAAGCAGTCGTGGTGTGAGCTGTTCAGCAGGGTCCACAGCAGGACAAAGCAGTGCTGGTGTGAGCTGTTCAGGAGAGTCCACAACAGGACAAAGCGGTGGTGGTGTGAGCTGTTCAGGAGGGTCCACAACAGGAAAAATCAGTGGTGGTGTGGGCTGTTCAGGAGAATCCACAACAGGACAAAGCAGTGGTGGTGTGAGCTGTTCAGGAAAATCCACAACTGGACAAAGCAGTGGTGGTGTGAGCTCCTGGAGAATCCACAACAGGACAAAGCAGTGGTGGTGTGAGCTGCACAGGAGAGTCCACAACAGGACAAAGCAGTGGTGGTGTGAGCTGTTCAGGAGAGTCCACAACAGGACAAAGCAGTGGCGGTGTGAGCTGTTCAGGAGAATCCACAACAGGACAAAGCAGTGATGGTGTGAGCTCCAGGAGAATCCACAACAGGACAAAGCAGTGGTGGTGTGAGCTGCACAGGAGAGTCCACAACAGGACAAAGCAGTGGTGGTGTGAGCTCCAGGAGAATCCACAACAGGACAAATGAGTGGTGGTGTGAGCTGTTCAGGAGATTACACAACAGGACAAAGCGGTGGTGGTGTGAGCTGTTCAGGTGAATATACAACAGGACAAAGCAGTGGTGGTGTGAGCTCCTGGAGAATCCACAACAGGACAAAGGAGTGGTGGTGTGAGCTGTGCAGGAGAATACACAACAGGACACAGCAGTGGTGGTGTGAGCTCCTGGAGAATCCACAACAGGACAAAGCAGTGGTGGTGTGAGCTGTGCAGGAGAATCCACAACAGGACAAAGCGGTAGTGGTGTGAGCTGTTCAGGAGGGTCCACAACAGGACAAAACCGTGGTGGTGTAAACTGTTCAGGATTATACACAACAGGACAAAGTGGTGGTGGTGTGAGCTCCAGGAGAGTCCACAACAGGATAAAGCAGTGGTGGTGTGAGCTGTTCAGGAGAGTCCACAACAGGACAAAGCAGTGGTGTTGTGAGCTCCAAGAGAGTCCACACCAGGACAAAGCAGTGGTGGTGTGAGCTGTTCAGGAAAATCCAAAACAGGACAAAGCAGTGGTGGTGTGATCTCCTGCGAATCGACAACAGGACAAAGCAGTGGTGGTGTGATCTGTTCAGGAGAGTCCACAAAAGGAAAAAGCAGTGGTGGTGTGAGCTGTTCAGGAGAATCCACAACAGGACAAAGCAGTGGGGGTGTGAGCTGTTCAGGAGAATCCACAACAAGACAAAGCAGTGGTGGTGTGAGCTCCTGGAGAATCCACAACAGGACAAAGCATTGGTGGTGTGAGCTGTTCAGGTGAATATACAACAGGACAAAGCGGTGATGGTGTGAGCTCCTGGAGAATCCACAACAGGACAAAGCAGTGGTGGTGTGAGCTCCAGGAGATTCCACAACAGGACAAAGCAGTGGTGGTGTGAGCTGTTCAGGGAATCCACGACAGGACAAAGCAGTGGTGGTGTGAGCTGTTCAGGAGAATCCACAACAGGACAAAGCAGTGGTGGTGTGAGCTCCAGGAGAATCCACATCAGGACAAAGAATTGGTGGTGTGAGCTGTTCAGGGAATCCACAACAGGACAAAGCAGTGGTGGTGTGAGTTGTTCAGGAGAATCCACAACAGGACAAAGCAGTGGTGTTGTGAGCTCCTGGAGAATCCAGAACAGGACAAAGCAGTGGTGGTGTGAGCTGGTCAGGAGAGTCCACAACAGGACAAAGCAGTGGTGGTGTGAGCTGTTCAGGAGAATCCACAACAGGACAAAGCAGTGGTGGTGTGAGCTATTCAGGAGAGTCCACAACAGGACAAAGCAGTGGTGGTGTGAGCTGTTCAGGAGAATCCACAACAGGACAAAGCAGTGGGGTTGTGAGCTGTGCCGGAGAGTGCACAACAGGACAAAGCAGTGGTGGTGTGAGCTGTGCAGGAGAATACACAACAGGACAAAGTGGTGGTGGTGTGAGCTCCAGGAGAGTCCACAACAGGATAAAGCAGTGGTGGTGTGAGCTGTTCAGGAGAGTCCACAACAGGACAAAGCAGTGGTGGTGTGAGCTGTTCAGGAGAATCCACAACAGGACAAAGCAGTGGGGGTGTGAGCTGTTCAGGAGAATCCACAACAAGACAAAGCAGTGGTGGTGTGAGCTCCTGGAGAATCCACAACAGGACAAAGCATTGGTGGTGAGAGCTGTTCAGGTGAATATACAACAGGACAAAGCGGTGATGGTGTGAGCTTCTGGAGAATCTACAACAGGACAAAGCAGTGGTGGTGTGAGCTGTTCAGGGAATCCACAACAGGACAAAGCAGTGGTGGTGTGAGCTCCAGGAGAATCCACAACCGGACAAAGCAGTGGTGGTGTGAGCTGTTCAGGGAATCCACAACAGGACAAAGCAGTGGTGGTGTGAGCTGTTCAGGAGAATCGACAACATGACAAAGCAGTGGTGGTGTGATCTGTTCAGGAGAGTCCACAAAAGGAAAAAGCAGTGGTGGTGTGAGCTGTTCAGGAGAATCCACAACAGGACAAAGCAGTGGGGGTGTGAGCTGTTCAGGAGAATCCACAACAAGACAAAGCAGTGGTGGTGTGAGCTCCTGGAGAATCCACAACAGGACAAAGTATTGGTGGTGAGAGCTGTTCAGGTGAATATACAACAGGACAAAGCGGTGATGGTGTGAGCTGTTCAGGAGATTACACAACAGGACAAAGTGGTGGTGGTGTGAGCTCCAGGAGAGTCCACAACAGGACAAAGCAGTGGTGGTGTTAGCTGTTCAGGAGAATCCACACCAGGACAAAGCAGTGGTGGTGTGAGCTGTTCAGGAAAATCCAAAACAGGACAAAGCAGTGGTGGTGTGAGCTCCTGGAGAATCGACAACAGGACAAAGCAGTGGTGGTGTGATCTGTTCAGGAGAGTCCACAAAAGGAAAAAGCAGTGGTGTTGTGAGCTCCGGGTGAGTCCACAACAGGACAAAGCAGTGGTGGTGTGAGCTCCAGGAGAATCCACATCAGGACAAAGAATTGGTGGTGTGAGCTGTTCAGGGAATCCACAACAGGACAAAGCAGTGGTGGTGTGAGTTGTTCAGGAGAATCCACAACAGGACAAAGCAGTGGTGTTGTGAGCTCCTGGAGAATCCAGAACAGGACAAAGCAGTGATGGTGTGAGCTGGTCAGGAGAGCCCACAACAGGACAAAGCAGTGGTGGTGTGAGCTGTTCAGGAGAATCCACAACAGGACAAAGCAGTGGTGGTGTGAGCTGTTCAGGAGAATCCACAACAAGACAAAGCAGTGGTGGTGTGAGCTCCTGGAGAATCCACAACAGGACAAAGCATTGGTGGTGTGAGCTGTTCAGGTGAATATACAACAGGACAAAGCGGTGATGGTGTGAGCTCCTGGAGAATCCACAACAGGACAAAGCAGTGGTGGTGTGAGCTCCAGGAGATTCCACAACAGGACAAAGCAGTGGTGGTGTGAGCTGTTCAGGGAATCCACAACAGGACAAAGCAGTGGTGGTGTGAGCTGTTCAGGAGAATCCACAACAGGACAAAGCAGTGGTGGTGTGAGCTCCAGGAGAATCCACATCAGGACAAAGAATTGGTGGTGTGAGCTGTTCAGGGAATCCACAACAGGACAAAGCAGTGGTGGTGTGAGCTCCAGGAGAATCCACATCAGGACAAAGAATTGGTGGTGTGAGTTGTTCAGGAGAATCCACAACAGGACAAAGCACTGGTGGTGTGAGCTCCTGGAGAATCCAGAACAGGACAAAGCAGTGGTGGTGTGAGCTGGTCAGGAGAGTCCACAACAGGACAAAGCAGTGGTGGTGTGAGCTGTTCAGGAGAATCCACAACAGGACAAAGCAGTGGTGGTGTGAGCTATTCAGGAGAGTCCACAACAGGACAAAGCAGTGGTGGTGTGAGCTGTTCAGGAGAATCCACAACAGGACAAAGCAGTGGGGTTGTGAGCTGTGCCGGAGAGTGCACAACAGGACAAAGCAGTGGTGGTGTGAGCTGTGCAGGAGAATACACAACAGGACAAAGTGGTGGTGGTGTGAGCTGTTCAGGGAATCCACAACAGGACAAAGCAGTGGTGGTGTGAGCTCCAGGAGAATCCACAACTGGACAAAGCATTGGTGGTGAGAGCTGTTCAGGTGAATATACAACAGGACAAAGCGGTGATGGTGTGAGCTTCTGGAGAATCTACAACAGGACAAAGCAGTGGTGGTGTGAGCTGTTCAGGGAATCCACAACAGGACAAAGCAGTGGTGGTGTGAGCTCCAGGAGAATCCACAACAGGACAAAGCAGTGGTGGTGTGAGCTGTTCAGGGAATCCACAACAGGACAAAGCAGTGGTGGTGTGAGCTGTTCAGGAGAATCGACAACAGGACAAAGCAGTGGTGGTGTGATCTGTTCAGGAGAGTCCACAAATGGAAAAAGCAGTGGTGGTGTGAGCTGTTCAGGAGAATCCACAACAGGACAAAGCAGTGGGGGTGTGAGCTGTTCAGGAGAATCCACAACAAGACAAAGCAGTGGTGGTGTGAGCTCCTGGAGAATCCACAACAGGACAAAGCATTGGTGGTGAGAGCTGTTCAGCTGAATATACAACAGGACAAAGCGGTGATGGTGTGAGCTTCTGGAGAATCTACAACAGGACAAAGCAGTGGTGGTGTGAGCTGTTCAGGGAATCCACAACAGGACAAAGCAGTGGTGGTGTGAGCTCCAGGAGATTCCACAACAGGACAAAGCAGTGGTGGTGTGAGCTGTTCAGGGAATCCACAACAGGACAAAGCAGTGGTGGTGTGAGCTGTTCAGGAGAATCCACGACAGGACAAAGCAGTGGTGGTGTGAGCTGTTCAGGAGATTACACAACAGGACAAAGTGGTGGTGGTGTGAGCTCCAGGAGAGTCCACAACAGGATAAAGCAGTGGTGGTGTGAGCTGTTCAGGAGCGTCCACACCAGGACAAAGCAGTGGTGGTGTGAGCTGTTCAGGAAAATCCAAAACAGGACAAAGCGGTGGTGGTGTGAGCTCCTGGAGAATCGACAACAGGACAAAGCAGTGGTGGTGTGATCTGTTCAGGAGAGTCCACAAAAGGAAAAAGCAGTGGTGTTGTGAGCTCCGGGTGAGTCCACAACAGGACAAAGCAGTGGTGGTGTGAGCTGTTCAGGAGAATCCACAACAGGACAAAGCAGTGGGGGTGTGAGCTGTTCAGGAGAATCCACAACAAGACAAAGCAGTGGTGGTGTGAGCTCTTGGAGAATCCACAACAGGACAAAGCATTGGTGGTGTGAGCTGTTCAGGTGAATATACAACAGGACAAAGCGGTGATGGTGTGAGCTCCTGGAGAATCCACAACAGGACAAAGCCGTGGTGGTGTGAGCTGTTCAGGGAATCCACAACAGGACAAAGCAGTGGTGGTGTGAGCTCCAGGAGATTCCACAACAGGACAAAGCAGTGGTGGTGTGAGCTGTTCAGGGAATCCACAACAGGACAAAGCAGTGGTGGTGTGAGCTGTTCAGGAGAATCCACAACAGGACAAAGCAGTGGTGGTGTGAGCTCCAGGAGAATCCACATCAGGACAAAGAATTGGTGGTGTGAGCTGTTCAGGGAATCCACAACAGGACAAAGCAGTGGTGGTGTGAGTTGTTCAGGAGAATCCACAACAGGACAAAGCAGTGGTGTTGTGAGCTCCTGGAGAATCCAGAACAGGACAAAGCAGTGATGGTGTGAGCTGGTCAGGAGAGCCCACAACAGGACAAAGCAGTGGTGGTGTGAGCTGTTCAGGAGAATCCACAACAGGACAAAGCAGTGGTGGTGTGAGCTGTTCAGGAGAATCCACAACAAGACAAAGCAGTGGTGGTGTGAGCTCCTGGAGAATCCACAACAGGACAAAGCATTGGTGGTGTGAGCTCCTGGAGAATCCACAACAGGACAAAGCAGTGGTGGTGTGAGCTGTTCAGGAGAGTCCACAACAGGACAAAGCAGTGGTGGTGTGAGCTGTTCAGGAGAATCCACAACAGGACAAAGCAGTGGGGTTGTGAGCTGTGCAGGAGAGTGCACAACAGGACAAAGCAGTGGTGGTGTGAGCTGTGCAGGAGAATACACAACAGGACAAAGCAGAGGTGGTGTGAGCTCCTGAAGATTCCACAACAGGACAAAGCAGTGGTGGTGTGAGCTGTGCAGGGGAATACACAACAGGGCAAAGCAGTGGTGGTGTGAGCTCCTGGAGGATCCACAACAGGACAAAGCAGTGGTGGTGTGAGCTGTTCAGGACAATCCACAACAGGACAAAGCAGTCGTGGTGTGAGCTGTTCAGGAGAATCCACAACAGGACAAAGCGGTGGTGGTGTGAGCTGTTCAGGAGAATACACAACAGGACAAAGCAGAGGTGCAGTGAGCTCCTGAAGATTCCACAACAGGACAAAGCAGTGGTGGTGTGAGCTGTTCAGGAGAATCCACAACAGGACAAAGCAGTATTGGTGTGAGCTGTTCTGGAGAGTCCACAACAGGACAAAGCAATGGTGGTGTGAGCTCCTGGAGAATCCACAACAGGACAAACCGGTGATGGTGTGAGCTCCTGGAGAATCCACAACAGGACAAAGCAGTGGTGGTGTGAGCTCCTGGAGAATCCACAACAGGACAAAGAAGTGGTGGTGTGAGCTGTTCAGGAGAATACACAACAGGACAAAGCAGAGGTGCTGTGAGCTCCTGAAGATTCCACAACAGGACAAAGCAGTGGTGGTGTGAGCTGTTCTGGAGAGTCCACAACAGGAAAAATCAGTGGTGGTGTGAGCTGTTCTGGAGAGTCCACAACAGGAAAAATCAGTGGTGGTGTGGGCTGTTCAGGAGAATCCACAACAGGACAAAGCAGTGGTGGTGTGAGCTGTTCAGGAGATTCCACAACAGGACAAGGCAGTGGTGGTGTGAGCTGTGCAGGGGAATCCACAACAGGACAAAGCAGTGGTGGTGTGAGCTCCTGGAGAATCCACAACAGGACAAAGCAGTGCTGGTGTGAGCTGCACAGGAGAGTCCACAACAGGACAAGGCAGTGGTGGTGTGAGCTCCTGGAGAATCCACAACAGGACAAAGCAGTGGTGGTGTGAGCTGTTCAGGAGAATCCACAAGAGGACAAAGCAGTGGTGGTGTGAGCTCCTGGAGATTCCACAACAGGACAAAGCAGTGGTGGTGTGAGCTCCTGAAGATTCCACAACAGGACAAAGAAGTGGTGGTGTGAGCTGTGCAGGAGAATACACAACAGGGCAAAGCAGTGGTGGTGTGAGCTCCTGGAGGATCCACAACAGGACAAAGCAGTGGTGGTGTGAGCTGTTCAGGAGAATCCACAACAGGACAAAGCAGAGGTGCAGTGAGCTCCTGAAGATTCCACAACAGGACAAAGCAGTGGTGGTGTGAGCTGTTCAGGAGAATCCACAACAGGACAAAGCAGTATTGGTGTGAGCTGTTTAGTAGGGTCCACAACAGGACAAAGCAGTGGTGGTGTGAGCTGTTCAGGAAAGTCCACAACAGGACAAAGCAGTGGTGGTGTGAGCTGTTCAGGAGGTTCCACAACAGGAAAAATCAGTGGTGGTGTGGGCTGTTCAGGAGAATCCACAACAGGACAAAGCAGTGGTGGTGTGAGCTCCAGTAGAATCCACAACAGGACAAAGGAGTGGTGGTGTGAGCTGGTCAGGAGAGTCCACAACAGGACAAAGCAGTGGTGGTGTGAGCTGTTCAGGAGAATCCACAACAGGACAAAGCAGTGGTGGTGTGAGCTCCAGGAGAATCCACAACAGGGCTAAGCAGTGGTGGTGTGAGCTGGTCAGGAGAGTCCACAACAGGACAAAGCAGTGGTGGTGTGAGCTGTTCAGGAGAATCCACAACAGGACAAAGCAGTGGTGGTGTGAGCTCCAGGAGAATCCACAACAGGGCTAAGCAGTGGTGGTGTGAGCTGTGGAGGAGAATCCACAACAGGACAAAGCAGTGGTGGTGTGAGCTGTTCAGGAGAATCCACAACAGGACAAAGCAGTGGTGGTGTGAGCTGCACAGGAGAGTCCACAACAGGACAAAGCAGTGGTGTGAGCTCCTGGAGAATCCACAACAGGACAAAGCAGTGGTGGTGTGAGCTCCAGGAGAATCCACAACAGGACAAGGCAGTGGTGGTGTGAGCTGTTCAGGTGAATATACAACAGGACAAAGCGGTGATGGTGTGAGCTCCTGGAGAATCCACAACAGGACAAAGCAGAGGTGGTGTGAGCTCCTGAAGATTCAACAACAGGACAAAGAAGTGGTGGTGTGAGCTGTGCAGGAGAATACACAACAGGGCAAAGCAGTGGTGGTGTGAGCTCCTGGAGGATCCACAACAGGACAAAGCAGTGGTGGTGTGAGCTGTTCAGGACAATCCACAACAGGACAAAGCAGTCGTGGTGTGAGCTGTTCAGGAGGGTCCACAACAGGACAAAGCAGTGGTGGTGTGAGCTGTTCAGGAGAGTCCACAACAGGACAAAGCGGTGGTGGTGTGAGCTGTTCAGGAGAATCCACAACAGGACAAAGCGGTGGTGGTGTGAGCTGTTTAGTAGGGTCCACAACAGGACAAAGCAGTGGTGGTGTGAGCTGTTCAGGAAAATCCACAACAGGACAAAGCAGTGGTGGTGTGAGCTCCTGGAGAATCCACAACAGGACAAAGCAGTGGTGGTGTGAGCTCCAGTAGAATCCACAACAGGACAAAGGAGTGGTGGTGTGAGCTGGTCAGGAGGGTCCACAACAGGACAAAGCAGTGGTGGTGTGAGCTGTTCAGGAGAGTCCACAACAGGACAAAGCGGTGGTGGTGTGAGCTGTTCAGGAGAATCCACAACAGGACAAAGCGGTGGTGGTGTGAGCTGTTCAGGAGAATACACAACAGGACAAAGCAGTGATGGTGTGAGCTGTTTAGTAGGGTCCACAACAGGACAAAGCAGTGGTGGTGTGAGCTGTTCAGGAAAATCCACAACAGGACAAAGCAGTGGTGGTGTGAGCTCCTGGAGATTCCACAACAGGACAAAGCAGTGGTGGTGTGAGCTCCTGAAGATTCCACAACAGGACAAAGAAGTGGTGGTGTGAGCTGTGCAGGAGAATACACAACAGGGCAAAGCAGTGGTGGTGTGAGCTCCTGGAGGATCCACAACAGGACAAAGCAGTGGTGGTGTGAGCTGTTCAGGAGAATCCACAACAGGACAAAGCAGAGGTGCAGTGAGCTCCTGAAGATTCCACAACAGGACAAAGCAGTGGTGGTGTGAGCTGTTCAGGAGAATCCACAACAGGACAAAGCAGTATTGGTGTGAGCTGTTTAGTAGGGTCCACAACAGGACAAAGCAGTGGTGGTGTGAGCTGTTCAGGAAAGTCCACAACAGGACAAAGCAGTGGTGGTGTGAGCTGTTCAGGAGGTTCCACAACAGGAAAAATCAGTGGTGGTGTGGGCTGTTCAGGAGAATCCACAACAGGACAAAGCAGTGGTGGTGTGAGCTCCAGTAGAATCCACAACAGGACAAAGGAGTGGTGGTGTGAGCTGGTCAGGAGAGTCCACAACAGGACAAAGCAGTGGTGGTGTGAGCTGTTCAGGAGAATCCACAACAGGACAAAGCAGTGGTGGTGTGAGCTCCAGGAGAATCCACAACAGGGCTAAGCAGTGGTGGTGTGAGCTGTGGAGGAGAATCCACAACAGGACAAAGCAGTGGTGGTGTGAGCTGTTCAGGAGAATCCACAACAGGACAAAGCAGTGGTGGTGTGAGCTGCACAGGAGAGTCCACAACAGGACAAAGCAGTGGTGTGAGCTCCTGGAGAATCCACAACAGGACAAAGCAGTGGTGGTGTGAGCTCCAGGAGAATCCACAACAGGACAAGGCAGTGGTGGTGTGAGCTGTTCAGGTGAATATACAACAGGACAAAGCGGTGATGGTGTGAGCTCCTGGAGAATCCACAACAGGACAAAGCAGAGGTGGTGTGAGCTCCTGAAGATTCAACAACAGGACAAAGAAGTGGTGGTGTGAGCTGTGCAGGAGAATACACAACAGGGCAAAGCAGTGGTGGTGTGAGCTCCTGGAGGATCCACAACAGGACAAAGCAGTGGTGGTGTGAGCTGTTCAGGACAATCCACAACAGGACAAAGCAGTCGTGGTGTGAGCTGTTCAGGAGGGTCCACAACAGGACAAAGCAGTGGTGGTGTGAGCTGTTCAGGAGAGTCCACAACAGGACAAAGCGGTGGTGGTGTGAGCTGTTCAGGAGAATCCACAACAGGACAAAGCGGTGGTGGTGTGAGCTGTTTAGTAGGGTCCACAACAGGACAAAGCAGTGGTGGTGTGAGCTGTTCAGGAAAATCCACAACAGGACAAAGCAGTGGTGGTGTGAGCTCCTGGAGAATCCACAACAGGACAAAGCAGTGGTGGTGTGAGCTCCAGTAGAATCCACAACAGGACAAAGGAGTGGTGGTGTGAGCTGGTCAGGAGGGTCCACAACAGGACAAAGCAGTGGTGGTGTGAGCTGTTCAGGAGAGTCCACAACAGGACAAAGCGGTGGTGGTGTGAGCTGTTCAGGAGAATCCACAACAGGACAAAGCGGTGGTGGTGTGAGCTGTTCAGGAGAATACACAACAGGACAAAGCAGTGATGGTGTGAGCTGTTTAGTAGGGTCCACAACAGGACAAAGCAGTGGTGGTGTGAGCTGTTCAGGAAAATCCACAACAGGACAAAGCAGTGGTGGTGTGAGCTCCTGGAGAATCCACAACAGGACAAAGCAGTGGTGGTGTGAGCTCCAGTAGAATCCACAACAGGACAAAGGAGTGGTGGTGTGAGCTGGTCAGGAGAGTCCACAACAGGACAAAGCAGTGGTGGTGTGAGCTGTTCAGGAGAGTCCACAACAGGACAAAGCAGTGGTGGTGTGAGCTGTTCAGGAGAATCCACAACAGGACAAAGCAGTGGTGGTGTGAGCTCCAGGAGAATCCACAACAGGGCAAAGCAGTGTTGGTGTGAGCTGTGGAGGAGAATCCACAACAGGACAAAGCAGTGGTGGTGTGAGCTGTTCAGGAGAATCTACAACAGGACACAGCAGTCGTGGTGTGAGCTGTTCAGGAGAGTCCACAACAGGACAAAGTAGTGGTGGTGTGAGCTCCAGGAGAATCCACAACAGGACAAAGCAGTGGTGTTGTGAGCTGTTCATGAGAGTCCACAACAGGACAAAGCAGTGGTGGTGTGAGCTCCAGGAGAATCCACAACAGGACAAAGCAGTGGTGGTGTGAGCTGTTTAGGAGAATCCACATCAGGACAAAGCAGTGGTGGTGTGAGCTCCAGGAGAATCCGCAACAGGACAAAGCAGTGGTGGTGTGAGCTCCTGGAGAATCCACAACAGGACAAAGAAGTGGTGGTGTGAGGTCCTGGAGAATCAACAACAGGACAAAGCAATGGTGGTGTGAGCTCCTGGAGAATCCACAACAGGACAAACCGGTGATGGTGTGAGCTCCTGGAAAATCCACAACAGGACAAAGCAGTGGTGGTGTGAGCTCCTGGAGAATCCACAACAGGACAAGGCAGTGGTGGTGTGAGCTGTTCAGGAGAATCCACAGCAGGACAAAGCAGTGGTGGTGTGAGCTGTTCAGGAGAATCCACAACAGGACAAAGCAGTGGTGGTGTGAGCTCCTGGATAATCCACAACAGGACAAAGAAGTGGTGGTGTGAGGTCCTGGAGAATCAACAACAGGACAAAGCAATGGTGGTGTGAGCTCCTGGAGAATCCACAACAGGACAAACCGGTGATGGTGTGAGCTCCTGGAGAATCCACAACAGAACAAAGCAGTGGTGGTGTGAGCTCCTGGAGAATCCACAACAGGACAAAGAAGTGGTGGTGTGAGCTGTTCAGGAGAATACACAACAGGACAAAGCAGAGGTGCTGTGAGCTCCTGTAGATTCCACAACAGGACAAAGCAGTGGTGGTGTGAGCTGTTCAGGAGAATCCACAACAGGACAAAGCAGTCGTGGTGTGAGCTGTTCAGGAGGGTCCACAGCAGGACAAAGCAGTGGTGGTGTGAGCTGTTCAGGAGAATCCACAACAGGACAAAGCAGTGATGGTGTGAGCTCCAGGAGAATCCACAACAGGACAAAGCAGTGGTGGTGTAAGCTGTTCAGGAGAGTCCACAACAGGACAAAGCGGTGGTGGTGTGAGCTGCTCAGGAGGGTCCACAACAGGAAAAATCAGTGGTGGTGTGAGCTGTTCAGGAGAATCCACAACAGGACAAAGCAGTGATGGTGTGAGCTCCAGGAGAATCCACAACAGGACAAAGCAGTGGTGGTGTGAGCTGTTCAGGAGAGTCCACAACAGGACAAAGCGGTGGTGGTGTGAGCTGCTCAGGAGGGTCCACAACAGGAAAAATCAGTGGTGGTGTGAGCTGTTCAGGAGAATCCACAACAGGACAAAGCGGTGATGGTGTGAGCTCCAGGAGAATCCACAACAGGACAAAGCGGTGGTGGTGTGAGCTGTTCAGGAGAATCCACAACAGGACAAAGCAGTGATGGTGTGAGCTCCAGGAGAATCCACAACAGGACAAAGCAGTGGTGGTGTGAGCTGTTCAGGGGAGTCCACAGCAGGACAAAGCAGTGGTGTTGTGAGCTCCTGGAGAATCCACAACAGGACAAAGCAGTGGTGGTGTGAGCTCCAGGAGAATCCACAACAGGACAAAGCAGTGGTGGTGTGAGCTGTTCAGGAGATTACACAACAGGACAAGGCAATGGTGGTGTGAGCTGTTCAGGTGAATATACAACAGGACAAAGCGGTGATGGTGTGAGCTCCTGGAGAATCCACAACAGGACAAAGCAGTGGTGGTGTGAGCTGTTCAGGAGAGTCCACAACAGGACAAAGCAGTGGTGTGTGAGCTGTGCAGGAGAATACACAACAGGACAAAGCAGTGGTGGTGTGAGCTCCTGGAGAATCCACAACAGGACAAAGCAGTGGTGGTGTGAATTGTTCAGGTGTGTCCACAACAGGACAAAGCTTTGGTGGTGTGAGCTGTACAGGAGAATCCACAACAGGACAAAGCAGTTGTGTTGTGAGCTCCTGGAGAATCCACAACAGGACAAAGCAGTGGTGGTGTGAGCTGTTCAGGAGAATCCACAACAGGACAAAGCAGTGGTGGTGTGAGCTGTTCAGGAGAATCCACAACAGGACAAAGCAGTGGTGGTGTGAGCTGTTCAGGAGGGTCCACAACAGGACAAAGCAGTGGTGGTGTGAGCTGTTCAGGAGAGTCCACAACAGGACAAAGCGGTGGTGGTGTGAGCTGTTCAGGAGGGTCCACAACAGGAAAAATCAGTGGTGGTGTGAGCTGTTCAGGAGAATCCACAACAGGACAAAGCACTGGTGGTGTGAGCTGTTCTGGAAAATCCACAACAGGACAAAGCAGTGGTGGTGTGAGCTCCTGGAAAATCCACAACAGGACAAAGCAGTGGTGGTGTGAGCTCCTGGAGAATCCACAACAGGACAAAGCAGTGGTGGTGTGAGCTCCAGGAGAATCCACAACAGGACAAGGCAGTGGTGGTGTGAGCTGTTTAGGTGAATATACAACAGGACAAAGCGGTGATGGTTTGAGCTCCTGGAGAATCCACAACAGGACAAAGAAGTGAAGGTGTGAGCTGAACAGGAGAGTCCACAACAGGACAAAGCAGTGGCGGTGTGAGCTCCTGAAGATTCCACAACAGGACAAAGCAGTGGTGGTGTGAACTCCAGGTGAGTGCACAACAGGACAAAGGAGTGGTGATGTGAGCTGTTCAGGAGAGTCCACAACAGGACAAAGCGGTGGTGGTGTGAGCTGTTCAGGAGAGTCCACAACAGGACAAAGCGGTGGTGGTGTGAGCTGTTCAGGAGAGTCCACAACAGGACAAAGCAGTGGTGGTGTGAGCTGTTCAGGAGAATCCACAACAGGACAAAGCAGTGGTGGAGTGAGCTCCAGGAGAATCCACAACAGGACTAAGCAGTGGTGGTGTGAGCTGTGCAGGAGAATCCACAACATGATAAAGCAGTGGTGGTGTGAGCTGATCAGGAGAATCCACAACAGGACAAAGCAGTGATGGTGTGAGCTCCTGGAAAATCCGCAACAGGACAAAGCAGTGGTGGTGTGAGCTCCTGGAGAACCCACAACAGGACAAAGCAGTGGTGGTGTGAGCTGATTAGGATATTACACAACTGGACAAGACAGTGTTGGTGTGGGCTGTTCAGGAAAATCCACAACAGGACAAAGAAGTGATGGTGTGAGCTGTTCAGGAGAATCCACAACAGGACAAAGCAGTGGTGGTGTGAGCTCCTGGAGAATCCACAACAGGACAAAGCAGTGGTGGTGTGAGCTCCTGGAGAACCCACAACAGGACAAAGCAGTGGTGGTGTGAGCTCCAGGAGAATCCACAACAAGACAAAGCGGTGGTGGTGTGAGCTCCTGAAGAATCCACAACAAGACAAAGCAGTGGTGGTGTGAGCTGTGCTGGAGAGTCCACAACAGGACAAAGCAGTGGTGGTGTGAGCTGTTCAGGAGAATCCACAACAGGACAAAGCAGTGGTGTTGTGAGCTGTTCAGGAGAATCCACAACAGGACAAAGCAGTGGTGGTGTGAGCTCCAGGAGAATCCAGAACAGGACAAAGCAGTGGGGGTGTGAGCTCCAGGACAATCCACAACAGGACAAAGCAACCACCTGCCATTTGGAGAAAGACCCGTTTATTCCTACCCTTTGTTTCCTGTCTGCCAACCAGTTTTCTACCACCTCAATACACTACCCCCAAACCCATGCACTTTAATATTACACACTAATCACTTCTATGGGACCTTGTCGAAAGCATTCCTGGTAGTCCAAATAAACCACATCCACTGGCTCCCCCTCATCAACTCTGCCAGTTACATCCTCGAAGAATTCCAGTCGATTTGTCAACCATGACTTCCCCATCATAAATCCTTGCTGGCTCTGTCCGATCCTTCCACTGTTTTCCAAGTGTTCTTCTATAAAATCTTTGATAATGGATTCTCAAATTTTCCCCACTACCGACGTCAGACTTACTGGTCCATAATACTGTTTTCTCTTTACCTCCATTTTTAAATAGTAGGGTTATACTAGCTATCCTATAATCTGTCTGAACTGTTCCAGAGTCTAAAGAATCTTGGAAGACGACCGCCAATGCAGCAACTATTTCCAGTGCCACCTTCTTCAGTACTCTGGGATGTAGATTATCAACCCTGGGGATTTATCACCCTTCAATTCCATCAATTTCCCCAATACCATTTCTCTACTAAGATTGATCTCTTCCTGTTCCTCTCTCACTAAACCTTGCGCTCCCAAACATTTCTGGTATTTATATGTGTCTTCCTTTGTGAAGACAGAACCAAAGTATGTATTTAGTTGGTCAGTCATTTCTTGTTCCCCATTAAAGATTCCCCTGTTTCTAACTGTCTTCACCAATCTTTTTCTCTTCATGCAACTATAGAATCTTTTGCAGTCTTCTTTTTTGTTTATGTTCCTTGCAAGCTTACACTCGTAGTCTATTTTCTTAATCAATTCCTCTGTCCTCCTTTGCTGAATTCGAAACTTCTCCCAATCCTCAGATCTGGGGCGAAATTCTCCGGTATCGGCAACCGGCGGGGGCGGGGTTAACGCCAGCCCCCGGCGATTCTCCGACCCAGCGGGGGGTCGGAGAATCTCGCCCCTGTTGTTTTTTTCTGGCCAATAGTGCTTCTTCCTTGGATCTAATGCTATCTCAACTTTCCATTTTCCACCTTTCCCATTTTACTTTTTCACCAGACAGGAGTAAAATATTATTGCAGCTCCCCCATGCGCCCTTTGAATGTTTGCCATTGCCTCTCCACCATCATTACTTTAAGTAACGATTCCCAATCCAATCCTCACACCATTGTATTGTTTTATCAGCAAATCTGTTACCACTGGAGATTTCATCGTCTGCGGTAGTATGCGCTTCGCACTTTAATACGGCTATTTTGCTGGGCAGCTGAACAGCATCGAGTAAATTTAAAACCAATTTAGCATGCTTAATAGGTTGGCCGGAGGAAGCTATGAACCCCGTTTTTCCATAATTGGCCAAAATCGTGTACTCCCCCAAAAGCGTATCGAGAATTAGCATAAATGTTGACTGTCTTACCTTTAGCTAGAATACATGCCCGAGTAAAGCAAATAATTCAGTCGCTTGGGCAGACGTTCCCGAAGGCAGAGCAAAGGCTTCCACTATCTCGAATGGAGTTACTATTGCATAGCCGGCCAGGAGGGTCGTATCATTTGGTCGGTTCGCGGACCCATCAGTAAAAAAGATGATGTCAGAATTTTCGAGTGGGTAACTCAATAAATCAGGGCGAGGGGTTGTGGTGGCTTCAACTAATTGTACACAGTCATGATGAAACAGATGTTCTTCCGAGGGCGCGGGTAAGAGTGTAGCAGGGTTGATAGCCGGTGCTCGCTTGTAGGTAAAGTTAGTCTTAGAGAGAAGGATTACCTCGTACCCAGTGCGTTAAGCCGCAGAAAAATGCTGCGTTGCGGATGAATTAAGCAGCAGCAAAACAAAGTGAGGAACCAATACTGTACACGGCGTTCGAGTACAAGGGGTACTGATTTTTCTACTATGGCGGCCGTGGCTGCTACTGCTCTTAAGCAACTTGTCATACCCTTTACCACTGCACATAGGCTGACCGAGCAGTAGGCAAGGGATCGTTTCCCACCTCCATGCTCCTGCACCAGGACCCCTTTTGCAAATCCCCCTGCTTCATTCACATAAAGAGTAAAGGGCTTGGTGTAATTATGAAGTCACAAGGCAGGGGCGCTAATCATGGCTTGTTTCAAGTTACGAAATGCTTGCTCCCTCTCCGTGGTCCAGGTAACAACTGAAGGGGCATCCTGTAGGGTAGCCTTGCGCAGTGCCGCGTCCATCTCCCTAAAGTCCGGTATCCATTGCCTGCAATAGCCCACCATACCGAGGAAGGTGAGGGTTTCCTTTTTTGTACGCGGAGTTGGAACAATTGCTACAGCCTGTATTCTTTCAGACCCAAGCCTCCGCTGTCCTTGCTGAAGCTGAAATCACAAATACTGAACTGTCTCCTGGCAGAATTGCAGCTTCTCCATGGAGGCCCTATGCCCTCTTTTTGCCAGATGTGTCAATAACAAAAGGGTAGCCTGTTGGCAAGTTAGACCCCCCTCTGAGGCCAATAATAAATCATCCGCATAATGCAACAGCGTTGAGCCGGAAGACAGCTGGCACTCATCCAAGTCTCTCTTGACCGCCGCAGCATATATTGCCGGGCTTTCTGTATAACCCTGCGGGAGGCCCGTCCAAGTGTACTGTTGATTCCAATATGTAAAAGCAAATAGATATTGACTGTCCGGCTGCAGTGGTATGGAGAAAAAGGCCGAGCATAAATCTATGACAGAGAAAGTGTCTGCTGTTGGTGGTATAGAAGACAAAATGACATTTGTGTCCGGCACCAATGGAGCAATAGGGATAACAATTTTATTGACGGCTCTGAGATCCTGCACAAATCGCCACTCGTTGGATCTTCCCACTTTTGGAATAGGGAGTATAGGGGTGTTACAGGGGCTTTGTGTCCTCTTCAGCACCCCTTGCTGTAATAGTGCACTGATCACTCCCTCTTTCCCTTTCTCTGCATCTGGTGCCAACCGGTATTGTTTCAAGCAGGGCATGGCAACGTTCTTTTGTAACTGTACCCTACGTGCTGGGGCAGAATGTACCTTTCCAACATGATTCTTATGCTGTTCCCATTGATCTGCCGGTACCTGAGCCAGGACTGAAGGGAGTAAATGATGGCTGTTTCGGGGCGGTTGTTGTCTTTCAAATGTAGCGGGCCATTGTTCTTCCTTCCAGGTCACTCTGCCCTCCTGTTTGCCATAAAACTCTATCAGGCAATTCTGTCTGTCTATTTCAACATCAATCTGATGTATTACTTTTTTTTCTCTGGCCTCTTTCATCGATTCTCCCATTTGCTTTGCCTTAGCGGGATGTCTTATGGCCAATGTTAAATGGGGTTCTGAAGTTTGACCCATCCTAAAGAGGTCCCTCTGACTATCGGTCAACTGTACTAACATTCCTAATTCCACAACACTGAAAAATAAAAATGGGGTGACATGTAATGTTGTCTGCTTCCCTAGGTGACATTGCGCTTGTAAATTGTATGCCTGCTCGTCCTCACGAGCATACCAAGCCTTGCAGTGGGTCACTATGCTCTTTCGGCTGGTCTCTATCAGGTGTTTTAATAGCTGCGCCCAAGGGTCAGTCATCTTTTGTAATGCTTCCTGCAGTTGTTTAACAATGGTGCTGTAAGGGTTAATGCCCAGCTGCCAGCAATATAACATAGACACAGAGCGATCTGGCTCTTGGTCAGAAGCTATTAAATTCAACAACTGATGAGCTTGTATCTGAGGCAGTTCCATGAACATGCCCTTGTTAGTGCAATGAATTATTGCCCCCAATTTGCAGAGGGTCTGTCTGCCAAGCAGAGGGAGGGGCGTAGCTTTTGAAATAATCATAGTATCGACCAGGGGGATATCGTCAATTTCCAGGTTAGTCGGGCGTGATACAGGCTCAGTCATGGGAATACCGGCTACTCCCACAGTGACAATAGAGGACTCACCGGGGGGGGGGGGGCACAGACGACATAGTAGCGCCGGTATCGACCAGAAGGTCCACATAATGATCTCCTATTTTAACCGTTGTCATAGGTTCGCCTCGTACTGAGTTGGACAGTCTGATCACAGCCGCCTGTACCACCTTTTCTCCGTGGCACCTCTATTGGTTTTGATTAGGGTTCGGGTCAGTGTACGTAAAGGGAGGCGGGGGAGGGGGCATGTCTCCAAGTGGGGCGCATCCATCCTGGGAGTTAAAGTTACAATCACGAGCCCAATGTCCCTTTGCCCCACATCTTCTACATTGATCCTGGGATTTATCCCTCCCTTGCCACTGTCCTCTGCCTCTCTGCCCCCTGCTGGCCTGCTGACCCCGACCGTGCCCACTCTTTCCCTGGTAGAATTGCCCTGTGATTCTAGGCTTTTGATCTTTGGGGGCTATGAACAGTCCTTCCCAGTCCATGTTTACCAAGGAGGTAACCACTGCCGTCCATGGCTGTGTTTGCCATGTCAGATTAATCAATTTGTAACTTTGCGCGTGCTCTGGTAGCATGCAATTCAACAATGTCTGCACTGCTAAAGGTCCATTGAATTCCAATGCAACACCGGCATTTTCCTCCAAAGTTCTTAAATCTGGCCACAAATTCGGGAAGCCTCTCACCCTTTTTCTGCAAACAACGTGTGACCTCGCCTCTGTCACTATGCTTCTTGCATGAGAGCCTCTTTCCCCCTATTTCCCCCTAACCAGTGTTCAATGGACTCATTTCCTTCATTTAAATGATCATCATTGTGAGCCCAGACCCCGTTTATACCAGGTGGGACCGCGATTCCG
Source organism: Scyliorhinus torazame (assembly GCF_047496885.1). NCBI lineage: Eukaryota > Metazoa > Chordata > Chondrichthyes > Carcharhiniformes > Scyliorhinidae > Scyliorhinus > Scyliorhinus torazame. The sequence continues at coordinate 14,734,245 of NC_092737.1, forward strand.
TCTTTTAAAGCTGGCCAAGATGCACCCTTAGAGTATTTTAAAAGCAGCAAAAATCTCCTGGGAGGGGGCTATAAATACCACACATTTGCTGTAACCAGTTGTGGAATGCGAGAGGTTTCTTTATTGGGTCCGGAGCCTCATGAACCATAGTCCTTACTTCTGCAGGCGTCCAAGGTTTTAAGACAGGTATGTCTCCTATCATTATCTTGGGGTTCTGAGTAACAGGTCCTGCTGACTGCAGCTGTCTGTCGGAACCGTACTGTCAGGCAAAGGCACACTCCCACTAGAGGACGGTCTGGCGGCTGCCGTTTCTACCTCTCCTGCAGGGGCGGCGGTTACATCAAGCTGATTATGTAGCAAACTGCTCTGTGCATTACTCCCTATCACCGGCTGCCCAACCTGCCCTCCCACTGTCTGCTGTGCTCTCATCACAGCTGCCATCAGTAAAAGGTCGTTAAATTCTTCTGACGGTGCAGATGCCTCAGTTAAAACTTTAGGATATAACTCTGCTGCTGCTGTCTCTGTCTGTTTATTGGCATTCTCATTCTCTACGTTATCTTTACTCACTTCGCTATTCTTACGTTTGATCTTTGGGGGCTGGTGCCTCTTAGCCATTTCCTTCCATGCCTTAAAGCACCACAGCATATAATTATAATCCCAATTAGGGTCTCCACTCTCATCTCTTGTCGAAGCTTCCCATGTTTCAATCAGCTGTATTTTAAAACTACCCCGGTACGGCCAAGCCCCGTGGGACCACCCATACAAATCGCTACTGAATGTTACCGCGTAATGAAGTTCTCCGGTTTCTCTTATCACAGTATTAGCTGGCGATCCCGGCGGGACGAGGGGATCTCCTACCTTCCTCCGTTGCCTTACAATTGTTTTTATCCTCTGTTCCGTTATCTTACTCATTTTCACTCCCTTATCCTTCTCCTTTGCAGAGTCTGCTTTACGTATCGCTCCGGACGTCTGTACCGTGGCATCAGGGTGACCTGTAAGGGGGCGTCCGAGTTTATTGCCCATCGTGGCTTCTGAAAAACACACACATGTAACAACAGGGCCGCGGCAAAGTAACAAAAACTATAAGGAGCACTCACCGGTGTTAGTCCTTTTGTGAATCTCGAAGCTTGCTGATTGGTCAGTTTGTTTTTCTTTATCAGTCTCTAAGGCACCTTTGTTCTTCTCATGCAGCTATCAGTAATTTATTAATTAAGATAGCTCTCCAAGCATGAGTCACTGGCCAATAATTAAGGCTGCCGAGCCGCAGACCCCCCTTTTCAGCTGGGGTCGCACTATGGCTCTCTCCCTTTCAGCTGAGAGAGTTCTGTTTAGAGATTATTTTCAGGGTTCACTTCCCGTTAAATTGGGAAAACTGCCCAACTACGCCAATCGTCGAAGAAAAATATACCAGCACTTTGGGTTTTCGCCAAAGGTCCTTTATTTGTACACGAATATCGTGGAGGGGGTTCGAGTGACCACAGTCCTCTAATTGTCCCCCCTTTACAAAAGATAAGGCAGTAATTTATATGATACAACAAGCAATATTTAGAAAAACGAGGCATTCCTTTGATAAGCCCAGAGACAGAAAAGCGAGCAGTGTTAAACAACAGGCCTTGAATTCCTAGTCTAAGGAAAATAATAATTGTCTGCTGTCAGCAACAATGTGCAGTTGTGCACTTGGTTACATGGTCTGATCTTCTGCCGATTACATACAGAACTTCTTGACTGAAATAAGGCTAATACATCCATCATGCTTTGCCAAGTGCCGATTTCCATGAAATATAGTCAAGCAGCTAGTTAAAATGAATACAGGGTATTTAGGCAACTAATCCACCAACTAAAGTCCGTTCTACACCGTGGCTCTGGTGACAACCTCACATTTCAACCCCCAACTGTCTGAATACAGCGTCCGACTACCCTTTACTTAAACCACGTTTGTCTCTCGCAATCCCACAAGCACCTTGCTTTGTTCACCTCGAATAAAATGGACTTTCACTGATATAGAGCGGTTCACATCCCAACGGATGTCCCAATGCACTTTCAAGTCAATGAACTACATTTGAATATTTGTAACGTGGAAAACCAGTAGCCAGTCTGTGCACAGCAAGATCCCACAACCAACAATAACAAGCAGGTAAGATGTTTCTGGGGATGTTGTTTTAGATAAGGTAAACTCCCCTGCTCTTCATTCAAACAGTCATGAAATCCTTTCCGTCCTCTCGAGCAGGCAGACGAGGGCCTCAGGTTAACGTCTCATCAGAGAGGCAGCGCCTCTGACAGTGCTGACAGTGCTCACCCCCTCAGCACACTGAGTGAGTGAGCGAGACTTGAACCAGAAATTGTGAGACTCAGAGGCCAAAGTGCGACCAATTGAACCACAGCTGGCAGTTTGTCTGAATGCTGCAGCCTGCTTCACCAACCTCCGACAAATTAGTTCAATCACTTATCCACATGCAAATGTCACTCAGATAGTTGCAAATAGGATAGCGCCTTCAGGTACGTGAAGGCAGTCTGGGCAATTTCTGTTCACCTGCACGTTGGAGGGTCTGCTGTGACACGTCTCAGACCTGTCTCCTACTCTGACGGAAGGATTCCTGTCGTGTGTGAGGGGAAAATCCCAACATCCGATTCTCTTCCACCAGTTGGGTTGTTCTGGTCAGTACCTGAAACACAGACAGAACCAGAACTCCAGGATATGGGTCTGTCTCTCTCGACTTGTAACAGGTAATGAACCAGTTCCTGTGCCGAAGCTGTTTCTATCTTTTCCTCTGCTAACTTTATAAACTCCGAAATAGTGTGTCAATGATTGAGATATTGAATAAACTCAGCCTCACAACAGATGATCTGTGGATTTAATAGAAAATACAGAATCCTGTAGACTTTCATTTGTTACTCTGTATTTTGCAATTTATTATTATTTGCACTAAAACGTTCATTACGGTGCAATCTTTTTTTACTTCAAACTTTACTGTAATTTTAATGATTGTCTCTAACTGTGCCGTGAATGATGAATTCTTGTTTTCTTTGTATCCTCACCACCATCTGCCACTTAACACCATGATAATGGCCGTCCATCCATCCATCTTTCTATTGTAATTCAATGAAAACTCATTGTGAATTATCAATATACCCGTGTGTTTTTTCACACATCGTCTCCGCACACTCTATCTGCTCGGTTCTTTCAGTCTTTCTCTCTTTTTCTCGGAGCTCTACTTTTTATCTTTCGGGCTCTTTTGCTCCCTCCCTTTCTCCACTATTTTCTGCTCCCTTTAAACAATGTCAGTTTGGACTTCGAGCACACTACTATTCAGTTGATAACGCCAAGCGCTGCTCCACAGGGTAATCCAGTGAGTAGTGAGAGGAAATTTTCTCTTAAACTCCCGGTAAGAGGAGGTGTGCGTTTGTCCGCAGTAACTGACTCTTGTCCGATTGGTTTGAGACTCGCTTGTTTTTTCTGAGACGAAAGTAATTCGATGTGAAAGAGCAGCTGCTCCCTAAAGCATCTGAGTCTCGGGTTGGGGAGGGCGGGGGGTTCGGTAGGGACAGAGCAGCAACCAAAAAGAAAATGCTGGAAAATCTCAGCAGGTCTGGCAGCATCTGTAGGGAGAGAAAAGAGCTAACGTTTTGAGTCCAGATGACCCTTTGTCAAAGCAACAGCAACCCTCTAAACTCCTTTGATCTGACACATTTCGCACCGCTTGGAAATGGTGTAAAATAAAATAAAATCCAACAATCAAACTGCTCAATAATTCACCTTCGGCGGCTAGTTCGTGTTTTGTTCTGGAGTTGCCGTCGTCACCAACATGACCGCCAGCTCTTTGGTCCTGTCAACATGACCGTTAAAAGGGAGCCGGGTCCTCTCCCCCCTGACCTGGGGGATCCAATGCCCCCATGTTACACTGAACGACCACTCAGGGGGTTAAAATTAATAAACACCTGATAAGTGACAGACAGAATGTGAAAAACAGAGAGTTGTGGACCCAGGAGAAGGTCTCTACATTCACAGCCAGTTTGATGATATGTATCTACAGTTACAACCCACTTTTGTGAATAAAGAATATTTGCAATTCAGGTTATTCTGCCTGGATGTTTATCTTACCCCTGAGTCAGAAGGGCCTCTCCTGAAACCTGAACATATAATCCAGGCTCTGACCCTCCTGTGCTACACTGAGAGAGTGCAGCACTTTCAGAAACAATATTTGATGGGTGTGATGGTAACGTGAGTCCCTTTTGCTCTCTCTGGTGAATGTAATTGTCCCTCAGTCAATATTTAAAGAGTCGATCCGTTCTCCTGGTGCCCTGGGAAAAACCTGTTACTCAGTCAGCCTCACTGGAGAAATATTTTTTCATTTAATTTGGCTTCTCGTGTTCTGTCATCCCATCTCCACACCCGCCTGAATCCAGGGCGATGAGGTCTTCTGCGATCCACAGTTACCTGAGAGGACCAGGCGGACGACTGATGGGGAGGCCCGGAGTGAGGAGCTATACGACCAGACAGGTGGGTAGTGTGAGCTGCTCTCCGTGACGCTTTTTAACTCAACTGTCACCTCGTGACCCAGACGTGATCAATCAAATGTAAACGGTGTCCAAATCCCAGCACCGCACTTCAGGAGGGACGTAGAGGATTCAGAGAGTGTGGGGTAAAGATTGACCAGAATGTTTCCGGGGATGTGGGACTTCAGTCACATGGACAGATTGGAGAAGCTGGGATTGTTACTGGAGAAGAGAAGTTTGAGGGGAGATTTGATCAAGGTTGATGTGCTGGGTGTTCTGGATCACATACAGGTCACCAACACTTGAAATAGTGCAACACTATTTTATTGAATCATTAACTGTTTAAACATACTCAGACTGTGGGTTAATACGACACTAGCTGTAACTAAAGACGTTTGCCTTGTTCTAACCAGTCGATGTACTTAGCACATGGTGAATGTCTGTGTTACAGGCTGTGAGCTCTGTCCTCCTAGCTAGCTGCAACTCGAATGAGCGGGAACTCTGATGCCCCTTCTTTATAGTGCATGTGCTCTCACTGGTGATTGGCTGCGGTGTTGTGTGTGTTGATTGGTCCCACTGTGTGTCCATCAGTGTGTGTCTGCACCATGATATACTGGTGTATATTATGACAAAGGTATTTCAAAACCATGAAGGGTCTGGACATAGTCAAGATGGAAAACTGCTCCCATTGGTGGAAGGATCAGAAACTAGAAATGATTGGTAAAAGAACCAGAGATGACACGAGGAAATCAGTTTTACTCAGTGAGTCATGAGGAATGCAGAGCCTGAGAGTGTGGAGGAGGCAGATTCAATTGTGGTGTCCAAAGGGCAAAGGGAACTCTTCCACTTCTGTAACTTCACCAGTCTCTGCAATGGCCTCAGTGTCCAGCAGCTTCTGAAACTTTCACCCATGTTTCTATCGGTTCCAGATCTGACTATTCCAATCCTTTCCTGGCCGGCTCCACCATCCATGGGTGTCAACTGAGCCTAACCCTCTGTAACCTAACCCGTAACAAACTCCTGCTCACCCACCTTGGCTGATCGATGTTGGCTCCAAGTTCTCCAGTTTAAAGTTCAGGTCCTCCCATTCAATCTCTTCCTGGTTGTGTCTCTTCCTATCCTGGTCACCTCCTCCAACCCAACATCACTCCAGGAAATCTCTGTTCCTGCAACTCGAGCCTCTTGTGCGTCTCCTCATCCTCTGCCCGACCATTGGTGACTGTGGCTTCACCATCCAGACACTTTCCCCTTAACCTCTGTCTCTTCAGGAACATCTTTGGAAACCGACCTCTTTATCCAATCTCCCTCTCCTACAGAATTATCCTTCTATTTTTCGGTGTCAGTTCTTGTCCAGTTGTGCCACCGGGCAGTTGCAAATTAAAATCCAAACCTCATGACACATTCAGCAATGATTTTAATCTTTCCCTTTTATTATTCTTTCTCCTTTGTTGATCTGTCAAGTACTCAGAGTCGGACCTGGAATTTTGCCTGGCTACAGAAAAGGATTTCAGACAGGTTCAGTCCCTTTACAACGATGAGACAGATTACATACCGAGCGTCTACCATTCCTGGCTCCGAGAGAGAAACCGCGTGATCATTTTGGCAAAACGACAGGATCAACTGGTGAGTTCCGTTGAAATGAGAGGCCGGTTCACTTTTCGAATTGGAAACGTTGTGCCTCAATCCATTCCGATTCTCTCACAGAAACTAGGAGCAGCAGGCCATTCGGCCCTTCAATCCTGCTCCATCACTCATTATGATCATGGTTGATCTTCCAACTCAATAGCCTAATCCAGCCTCCCCCACATCCTTTGACCACTTCCGCCCAAGAGCTATATCTTACTCCTTCTTAACACATACAATGATATGGCTTCAACCACTTTCATTGGTAACGAATTCTACAGGCTCACCATTCTCTGGGTGAAGAAATCTTTCCTCATCTCAGTCCTTAAAGTTTACCCCGTATTCTTAGCCTATGACCCCTGGTTCTGGACACCTCCATCTTTGGGAATATCGTTCCTGCATCTACCCTATCTAGCTCTGTTAGAACTTTATAAGTTTCTATGAGATCCTCCTTCATTCTTTTGAACTCCAGCATGTACAATCCTAACCAACATCTCTCCTGATACGTCAATCCCACCATTCCTGGAATCAGTCCGGAAAACCACCTCTGCACTCCCTCAATAGGAAGTACATCCTTCCTCAGATAAGGACATCAAAACTGCACACAATATTCCAGGTGTGGCCTCAACAAGGACCGATATAATTACAGCTAGATATCCATGCTCCTGTACTCGAATCCTCTCGCTATGAAGGCCAACATACCATTTGCCTTCTTTACTGCCTGCTGTACGTGCATGATTACCTTCAGCGACTGGTGTTCGAGGACACACAGGTCTCGTTGCACATTCTCCTCTCTCAATTTATAGCCATTCAGATAATAATCTACTTCCTGTTTTTGCTGCCAGTGGATTACTTCACATTTATTATCCTGCATCCGCCATTCATTTGCCCACTCGCTCAACTTGTCTAAGTCACACTGAAGGAGTTCTGTGCATCCTTCTCACAGCTCACCCTCCCACCCATCTTTGTGTCATCTGGAGATTTTACGTTTAGTTCCTTCCTCCAAATCAATATATATTGTGAACAGCTGGTGTCCCAGCCCTGATACCTGCGGTATCCCACTAGTCACCGCCTGCCATTTGGAAAAAGATCAGCTTATTCCTACTCTTTGTTTCCTGTCTGCCAACCAGTTTTCTATCCACCTTAATACACTACCCCCAATCCCATGCACTTTAATATTACACACTAATCACTTGCGGGACTTTGTCAAAAGCATTCTGGGAGTCCAAATAAACCACATCCACTGGCTCCTCCTCATCAACTCTACTAGTTACATCCTCAAAGAATTCCAGTCCATTTGTCAAGCATGACTTCCCCTTCATAAATCCATGTTGACTCTGCCCAATCCTGCCACTGTTTTCCAAGTGTTCTTCTGTAAAATCTTTGATAATGGACTCTCAAATTTCCCCAATATCGACGTCAGACTTACTGGTCTATAATTCTGTTTTCTCTTTACCTCCTTTTTCAAATAGTGGGGTTACAATAGCTTCCCTCCAGTCTGTAGGAACTGTTCCAGAGTCTATAGAATCCTGGGGGTGTTTCAGCCTTCGATCTCATCAATTTTTCCAACACCATTTCTCTAATAAGATTGATTGCCTACAGTTCCTTTCTCTCACTAAACCCTGCGTCCCCAACATTTCTGGTATTTATTTATGTCCTCCTTTGTGAAGACAGAAACAAAGACAGAAGCAAATGCAATGTTGTCATTTATCTCAAGAGGCTTGGAATATAAAAGCAGGGATGTACTTCTGAAGCTTTATAAAGCACTAGTTAGGCCCCATTTAGAATACTGTGAGCAATTTTGGGCCCCACACCTCAGGAAGGACATACTGGCACTGGAGCGGGTCCAGCGGAGATTCACACGGATGATCCCAGGAATGGTAGGCCTAACATACGATGAACGTCTGAGGATCCTGGGATTATATTCATTGGAGTTTAGGAGGTTGAGGGGAGATCTTTGTCCACCATTATAAATATCCCTGTTTCTGACTGTAAGAGACCTACATTTGTCTTCACCAATCTTTTTCTCTTCACATAACTACAGAAACATTTACAATCAGTTTTTATGTTGCCTGCAAGCTTACTCTCGTACTCTGTTTCCCCCTTAATCAATTATTTGGTCCTGCTTTGCTGAATTCGAAACTTCTCCCAATCCTCAGACCTGTTGTTCTCTTTTTCTTGGCCAGTTTGTCTGCTTCTTCCTTGGATCCAATGCTATCTCTACTCTCCGTTTGGCCACCTTTCCCATTTTTGGACCAGACAGGGATACAAAATTCTTGCAGTTCACACATGCACTCTTTGAATGTTTGCCATTGCCTGGCGATCGTCATCCTTTTAAGTAACGTTTCTCAGTCCATCATAGCCAACTCGCACCTCATACCATCGCAGTTTCCTTTATTAAGATTCAGGACTCAGATCAGAATTAACTAGGTCACTCTCTATCTTGATGAATAAATCTTTCATGTTTATGGTTGCTCATTCCCAAGCGGTCTCACGCAACTAGATTGCCAATAATTCCTTTCTCATTACCATAGTACCCAGTCCAGAACGGCATATTCTACAGTTGCTTCAAAATCTTGGTCCAGAAAACCACCCTATGGGACAGCACAGTGGTTAGCACTGTGGCTTCACAGCGCCAGAGTCCCAGGCTGGAACGTTCAATTCCCGGCTGGGTCACTGTCTGTGTGGAGTCTGCATATTCTCCCCGTGTCTGCCTGGGATTCCTCCGAGCGCTCCGGTTTCCTTCCACTCGTCCCGAAAGACGTGCTGTTCGGTGAATTGGACATTCTGAACTCTCCCTCTGTGTCCCCGAACACGCGCCGGAATGTGACGGCTTCGGGCTTTTCACAGTAACTTCATTGCAATGGAAGCCTACTTCTGACAATAAAGATTATTATTATTATACACTTATATAATTCCTCCACTATGGTTTTGTGACTAATTTGATTTGCCCAAACTATATGCAGATTAACGTCACCCATAATTACAGATGTTCAGTGTCACAAACACTCTGACACCCAACACATGCACCCAAACACAGAATCACAAACAAGAAACACGCAGAATTATACGCAGAGCATACACAGAATCACAGTCAGAATCGCACACAGTCAGAATCGTACACATAGAATCACACACACAGAACACGCACAAATACACAGAATCACGCACAGCACACACAAAAAAAAATCATACACAACACACACCCAGAATCACACACACAATCACAAACACCCAGAATCACACACAACACATACGAAGGAGCACACACAACAAACACACTTGCACAGAATCATACACAACACACACAGAATCACACACACGCAACACACACACACAATCACACATACAGAATCACACACAGAATCACACACAACAGTCACAAACATAACACGCAGAGCATCACACACAACACAGAATCACACATAACACAGACACACACAGAATCACATACAACACACATATCCAGAATCACACACAACCCATATATCCAGAATCACACACAATAGGCACACACAAAATCACTCACAACAAACATACTGAATCACACACAAAATTACAACAGAATCATACACAACACACACAGAATCACACACACACACAGAATCACACACAAAAAGAATCACAGACAACACTCATACACAGAATCACACACACACAGAATCACATACAACAGACATACACAGAATCACACACACAAAGAATCACACGCAACACACGCGCCCATACACAGAATTAAACACAACACAAAGACCCACACACATACCCACGCACAGAATCACACAAAACACACACGCACACCGACACACAGAATCACCCACACATACAGAATCAGGGAGCGATCGATGGGATGCACGTCGCCGTGCGGCCACCTGCAGATAAGAGGGCCGTGTTCACCAATAGGAAGGGGACCTATTCCATGAACATTCAGGTATCTGCGACCACCGCATGATGATCCTGCACGTCTGCGCCCGGTACCCGGGCAGTGTACATGACTCATACGTATTGGCGCAGTCTTACATCCCCACATGTTTGAGGCACGTCCCCCTCCCCCCGCCGGCTGAGGGGCTGGTTGCTGGGTGCCAGAGGTTACCAGTTGCAGTCGTGGCTGATGACGCCTATATGGAGGCCACAGAGTGACGCGGAGAACGGCTACAACGATGCCCATGCAGCGACCAGGGGTGTGGTAGAGAGGTTCTTTGGGCTGCTAAAAATGCGTTTCAGATGCCTGGACCGTTCTGGAGGGGCCCTCGAGTACCCGGCAGATAGGGTCGGCCGCATCGTTGTGGTGTGCTGTGTCCTGCACAACATAGCCCAGCAGAGGGGTGATGTGCCGCAGGCAGAGGAGGGCGGAGTGGAGGAGCAGCAAGACGAGGCGCAGACCTCCCCAGATGAGGAGGATGGGAGCAATGGTCAGGACAGATGGGCTAGACATGGACGGGAGGCTGCCCACCGTTACCGGCTGGGCCAGCGGGCACAGGACAGGCTGATAGCCACCCGGTTCACTGACTAGGGGGCGTGGGAATCGCCGAGTATGGGCACAGACCGCACACCATGACACCAGCCGATCACCCTCACCCCCCCCCCCCATCCACCCACCACCCCCCCCCCCCCCCCACCGACCACCAACACCCTTACCCCTCCCCACCCACCCACCCGCATGCACACCACCCCTCCTTTGCACATCCACCTGCGGCACAACGGGCTGGGCTCCCACGGTCACCGGTGGAAGCGTGTCTATTGCAGGCCATGGAGGATGATGACAACCCGCTCTGCAATGAGCTCCTGGCTCCACATCGTTGGACAATGTCTGACCCATGGCCGCAGTACCACCATCCACCCGGACCATCGCTGTATGCGGCCATGACACTGCAGCGCACGGTCCCGTCCTCTGCCCGGGGGGATGGCGAGGGCAACCCGGGGGGGAGGGGGAGGCACACTCACCTGGGGCCGACGTAATACCACCCCTCACACACACACTGGCGCTCAACATACACGACACCCCCCATACACTTCGGACAGAGCACAAAGGCAGCTTCTGTAGGTGTGAAAGTGATTTTAATAACAAACAGCCCATACACGTGCCCTAGCCCCTATAACTCGTCTGTGCCCTGCACCCATGCCAACTTACTCAGTGTCTAATTGTTTGGCCTTACGGACCCTTTGACTACGCCTAGGTGGTTCCCCAGACGGTGCAGCAGAACTGGAGGTGGACTCCTGCAATTCCTGCCCTCTGACTCGGGAACCCTTTGGCGGCCGTTTCCTGGGGCGCCCTGACCTAGATGGGCCAGACTGCGGCTCGGGCGACTGGGATGGCGAACTGCCAGCCTGTCCTGCCCGTTGCCCACCCGGTGCACCTGGCATGGAGGGGGGGGGGGGGGAGTCCGAGGTGCTGCAGTGTTCCTGGACCTCCCCTACAGGAGGACCAGGGACGGGCGCCAGCAACTCCTCCTCCCTCGGGGTGCCCAATGGCCCCCAGGCCTCTACATGGGTCGGGGGTGCGAACGGACCGGCCATCCGACGCCCCTCCGAAATCTGGCGCTGCCAGTCCTGGAGGCCCGTGCTGGTATCGACAAGGGTCTACAAGTATGCAGCCATGGGGCTCAGGGAGTTGGCCATCCCTGTCTGTGACTGTGCGACGCCGGCTAGCACATGGGCAATGGCGCCGATGCCCTCAGCGATGGCCTGCTGAGACTGGGCCATGGCCTGCTGAGACAGGGCCACGGCATTGAGCGCCACTGCCATCGGCCGCTGGCTCATGGCCTCCTGTGAGAGGGCAGCCATGTCCTGGGCCACAGACGCCGCCTGCACGGAAAGCCCCAGGCCTCGCAAACTGCTCCCCATGTCTGACACCGCCGCACACATTGCCTTCACCGCGGACGCCACCCATGCTGTGTCGGCCTGGGTGGCAGGCATGACTGGCACCACTCCCAGCTCCTGGATGCGGGTGCACTCCTCCACCTGCATCTGCAGCCGCCGCACAGCTAGCCGTCACCCCCTTCGATCGTCCCTAGTTCCGTGACTGCATCGGGTCTATGGGTGGGTGTGGTAACTCCAGGAACCCGGGACTCGTCTGGACGGCAAATGGTTGCTGAGGCCAGCCTGCCCTCCGACTGCCCGGCCCCTCGTCTGCTCCTACCTCCACCTGCTGTACCGGTACAGCTGTGTTGTGCGCACCAGTGAGTGTACCAGAAGCCTCATCGCTAAAGTGCCCAACCGAGGTAGTGTCTCTGCGATGGTGGAGGGTGTTGGAGATAGCAGTGGCGTTGTGTCGTGATCATTGTCCGACCCAGAGTCCATGGTCCCCTGGGGTGGCAGTTCCTGTCCACCCGTCCACTGTGTGTCGGTGTCATGTGTGTCAGTGTCATGTGTGTCGGTGTCCCGGGTAGGGCTGTCCTGGGTAGTGGTGTCCTGGGTAGGGCTGTCCTGGGTAGTGGTGTCCTGGGTAGGGATGTCCTGGGTAGTGTTGTCCTGGATAGGGGTGTCCTGGGTAGGGGTGTCCTGGATAGGGGTGTCCTGGGTAGTGTTGTCCTGGGTAGTAGTGTCCTGGGTGGGGATGTCCTGGGTAGTGTTGTCCTGGGTAGTGGTGTCCTGGGTAGGGATGTCCTGGGTAATGTTGTCCTGGGTAGTGGTGTCCTGGGTAGTGGTGTCCTGGATAGGGGTGTCCTGGGTAGGGGTGTCCTGAATAGGGGTGTCCTGGGTAGGGGTGGCCTGTGTAGGGGTGTCCTGGATCGGGGTGTCCTGGGTAGGGGTATCCTGGATAGGGGTGTCCTGGGTAATGTTGTCCTGGGTAATGTTGTTCTGGGTAATGTTGTCCTGGGTAATGGTGTCCTGGGTAATGGTGTCCTGGGTAATGTTGTCCTGGGTAATGGTGTCCAGGGTAGGGGTGTCCTGGGTAATGTTGTCCTGGGTAATGTTGTTCTGGGTAATGTTGTCCTGGGTAATGGTGTCCTGGGTAGTGTTGTCCTGGGTAATGGTGTCCAGGGTAGGGATGTCCTGGGTAATGTTGTCCTGAGTAGTGGTGTCCTGGGTAGTGGTGTCCTGGATAGGAGTGTCCTGGGTAGGGGTGTCCTGAATAGGGGTGTCCTGGGTAGGGGTGGCCTGTCTAGGGGTGTCCTGGATCGGGGTGTCCTGGGTAGGGGTATCCTGGATAGGGGTGTCCTGGGTAATGTTGTCCTGGGTAATGTTGTTCTGGGTAATGTTGTCCTGGGTAATGTTGTCCTGGGTAATGGTGTCCAGGGTAGGGATGTCCTGGGTAATGTTGTCCTGAGTAGTGGTGTCCTGGGTAGTGGTGTCCTGGATAGGAGTGTCCTGGGTAGGGGTGTCCTGAATAGGGGTGTCCTGGGTAGGGGTGGCCTGTCTAGGGGTGTCCTGGATCGGGGGGGCCTGGGTAGGGGTATCCTGGATAGGGGTGTCCTGGGTAATGTTGTCCTGGGTAATGTTGTCCTGGGTAATGTTGTCCTGGGTAATGGTGTCCTGGGTAATGTTGTCCTGGGTAATGGTGTCCTGGGTAGTGTTGTCCTGGGTAGTGGTGTCCTGGGTAGTGGTGTCCTGGGTAGGGATGTCCTGGGTAATGTTGTCCTGGGTAGTGGTGTCCTGGGTAGTGGTATCCTGGGTAGGGATGTCCTGGGTAATGTTGTCCTGGGTAGTAGCGTCGTGGGTAGTGGTGTTCTGGGTAGTAGTGTCCTGGGTAGTGGTGTGCTGGGTAGGGATGTCCTGGGTAATGTTGTCCTGGGTAGTAGTGTCCTGGGTAGGGGTGTCCTGAGTAGGGATTTCCTGGGTAATGTTGTCCTGGATAATTTTGTCCTGGGTAGTGGTGTCCTGGGTAGGGATGTCCTGGGTAATGTTGTCCTGGCTAGTAGTGTCCTGGGTAAGGGTGTCCTGGGTACAGGTGTCCTGGATCGGGGTGTCCTGGGTAGGGGTGTCCTGAATAGGGGTGTCCTGGGTAGGGGTGGCCTGGGTAGTGCTGTCCTGGGTAGTGGTGTCCTGGGTAGTGGTGTCCTGGGTAATGTTGTCCTGGGTAGTAGTGTCCTGGGTAGTGGTGTGCTGGGTAGTGGTGTCCTGGGTAGTGGTGTCCTGGGTAGTGGTGTCCTGGGTAGGAGTGTCCTGGGTAGTGGTGTCCTGGATAATTTTGTCCTGGATAATTTTGTCCTGGGTAGTGGTGTCCTGGGTAGGGATGTCCTGGGTAATGTTGTCCTGGCTAGCAGTGTCCTGGGTAGGGGTGTCCTGGGTACAGGTGTCCTGGATAGGGGTGTCCTGGGTAGGGGTGGCCTGGGTAGGGGTGTCCTGGGTAATGTTGTCCTGGCTAGTAGTGTCCTGGGTAGGGGTGTCCTGGGTACAGGTGTCCTGGATAGGGGTGTCCTGGGTAGGGGTGGCCTGGATAATTTTGTCCTGGGTAGTGGTGTCCTGGGTAGGGATGTCCTGGGTAATGTTGTCCTGGCTAGTAGTGTCCTGGGTAAGGGTGTCCTGGGTAAGGGTGTCCTGGCTACAGGTGTCCTGGATCGGGGTGTCCTGGGTAGGGGTGTCCTGAATAGGGGTGTCCTGGGTAGGGGTGGCCTGGGTAGTGGTGTCCTGGGTAGTGGTGTCCGGGGTAGTGGTGTCTTGGGTAATGTTGTCCTGGGTAGTAGTGTCCTGGGTAGGGGTGTCCTGGGTAGGGGTGTCCTGGGTAGTGGTGTCCTGGGTAGTGGTGTCCTGGGTAGGGGTGTCCTGGGTAGGGGTGTCCTGGGTAGGGATTTCCTGGGTAATGTTGTCCTGGATAATTTTGTCCTGGATAATTTTGTCCTGGGTAGTGGTGTCCTGGGTAGGGATGTCCTGGGTAATGTTGTCCTGGCTAGTAGTGTCCTGGGTAGGGGTGTCCTGGGTACAGGTGTCCTGGATAGGGGTGTCCTGGGTAGGGGTGGCCTGGGTAGGGGTGTCCTGGGTAATGTTGTCCTGGCTAGTAGTGTCCTGGGTAGGGGTGTCCTGGGTACAGGTGTCCTGGATAGGGGTGTCCTGGGTAGGGGTGGCCTGGGTAGGGGTGTCCTGGGTAGGGGTGTCCTGGGTAGGGGTGTCCTGGCTCGGCTGCGACGGGGGTCTGTGGCTGCCCCCCTCGTCGCCGGGTGTCGCACACCTGCGTCGCCGCATTCGCACGAGATGGGGGCGACGTCTCCGTGTTGCTCCGGGCCTGTCCCTGTCTCATGGCCACCCTGGGGCGTCCTGGGGGCGTCGCATGCCGGAGGGGCCGGTTCTCTCCCTGTCTCATGGCTGCCTTGGGGGTATCGCATGCCGGAGGGGCCGGGTCTCTCCCTGTCTCATGGCCGCCCTGGGGCGTCCTGGGGTTGGTCTGTATCCGCAGGGACGGGTGCCTCGACGTTTGGTCGTGCAATACACAATACAGCATGCATGGTTAGACACATAGGCGGTGATTGGGGGATATGGGGCAGGGGGGATATGGGGGAGGGGGAAATGGGGGAGGGGGTTTATGGGGGAGGGGGGATATGGGGGAGTGGGGTATGGGGGAAGGGAGATATGGGGAAAGGGGATATGGGGAGGAGGGATATGGGGGAGGGGGGATATGGGGGGAGGGGGGTATGGAGGAAGCGGGATATGGGGGAAGGGGGATATGGGGGAGGGGGATATGGGGAGGGGGGTTATGGGGAGGAGGTATATGGGGGAGGGGGGATATGGGGAAGGGGGATATGGGGATGGGGGGATATGGGGGAAGGGGACGGGCCATGGGGGGTCTCATTTGGTGGTGCGCTCCGACCTCTGCATCGGCAACCTCCCGGTCCTCAGGTCTGCCTGCCAGTTCCAGGGCCCTCTCCTCATGAACGGTGAGCGGTCTCTCCTCAGCTGGGCCCTCTCCGATCCCCTCAGGCTCCCTGTTGTTGTGTGCACACTTCTCCTGTGGGGGGTGGGCAGGTGGGCGGCAGAGATAAAGGGCAACAGTGTTAGGCAGGGATATATATGCAGGCCAGTGGTTGTGGGTATATTGGCAGAGATGCGCAGCACATTAGGGTTAGGGTTAGTTGCACCTGGGGGTGTGCCGCACATCGCGGGGGGGGGGGGGGGTACTTACCCAGGCTGCCCTAACAGGGTCGTTCACCTTAAACAGGGTGAGGTCCCTAAGCCAAATCTGTATTCATTTTGTTACTGTCCAATTTCTCTCAGTGTGAACATCCCGGGTGTTATAAATAGAGGCTTATACTGGAAAAATTAGAACGTTATGGTAGCATTTCCAAATTGCTGTTGAAGCCTCAGCTGGAGAATTGGGTCCAATTCTGGGCACGATGTTTTAGAAAATGATGGAGAAGGTACCGAGGTGATTCAACTGGAATTTGGAGTTGAGGGGCGAGATTCTCCGACCCCCCGCCGGGTCGGAGAATCGTCGGGGGCGGGCGTGAAGCCCGCCCCCGCCGGTTGCCGAATTCTCCGGCACCGGAGATTCAGCAGGGGCGGGAATCGCGCCGCGCCGGTTGGCGGGCCCCCCCCCCCGGCGGTTCTCCGGCGCAGATGGGCCGAAGTCCCACTGCTAGAATGCCTGTCCCGTGGATGAAATCACCTCTCTTACCGGCGGGACAAGGCGACGCGGGCGGGCTCCGGGGTCCTGGGGGTGCGGGGCGATCTGGCCCCGGGGGGTGCCCCCACGGTGGCCTGGCCCGTGATCGGGGCCCACCGATCCGCGGGCGGGCCTATGCCGTGGGGGCACTCTATTCCTTCCACCTTCGCCACGGTCTCCACCATGGCGGAGGCGGAAGAGACCCCCTCCACAGCGCATGCGCGGGGATGCCGTGAGCGGCCGCTGACGCTCCCGCGCATGCGCCGCCCGGCAATGTCATATCCGCGCCAGCTGGCGGGGCACCAAAGGCCTTACCCGCCAGCTGGCGGAGCGGAAATCAGTCCGGCGCCGGCCTAGCCCCTCAAGGTTAGGGCTCAGCCGCTCAAGATGCGGAGGATTCCGCACCTTTGGGGCGGCGCGATGCCGGACTGATTTGCGCTGTTTTTGGCACCGGTCAGCGGACATCGCGCCGATTACGGAGAATTTCGCCCGAGGGATTTAGGTAAAAAGAAGTTGCTGGAAACCTTTGGGAATGTCTGCCTTTGAGCAAAGCAGATTGACGGGGAGAATGAACAGCGATTTTAAAACTTATCAAGCATTTTGATAAGGGCGAATGAGGAAACATTGTTTTACAACCACTGACTGATCGGTAACCAGAGGTTCTGAAGTTAAGTTCATTGTCTGGAGAGCCAGCCGAGGGGAGAGGGATTCTTTTGAAGTAACAGATTGTTATGATCTGGAACACGTCGCCTGAAAGGCCAGTGGAAGCAGGTCCAACCGGTCGATCCAAACGGAATTCGGATATCTGCTTAAAAGGGAGAATAGCAGGGCTGTGGAGAAAGAGTAGAGCAACAGGAATACTGCCTGAGCTGGCAGAGGCTCGATGGACTGAATGACATCCTGTCCTGTTAGATTCTTTGAATCTCCATTTCTCATTGCAGATTAGCTCATATTGATGCTCGGGTTTAGCTCAGTTGGCTGGACAGCTGGTTCATGATGCAAAGCAGTCGGCAGTGTGGATTCAATTCCTGTACCGGTTGTGGTTATTCATGAAGGCCCCATCCCCGCCTCCTCAACCTCGGTCCTCGTCTCAGGTGTGGTGACCCTCAGGTTAAGGGGAAAGCAGCCAGCAGTCATCTGGGACGATGGTGACTTCACCTTTTTTACTTACCTATTTCCAGATTGGTCTGTGTTCTTCTCACATCGTGGATGACGGGCAGTCGGCGCTGATGGAAGGTATGAAGGTTGCTGCTTCAGAGAGAGGCAAAGGAGCTGCACGGCTGATTTACAGACATGTGGCTGAGCTTGTGAGAGCGAGGTATCCGGAGGTGAAGAAGCAAAGTTTTATCACAGATCCCAAGCTCAACAGAGGAGGACTTTGTGTATTAGGCAAACAGGTACAATTCGCGTGCAGTGATACTCTCACACCAGCTGTGATTCACTGGGTTTGACTCTTCCCTCTGAGCTGTAAGGTTCTGAGTTCGAGATCCTACCAGAACTGGATCATTAAAACCAAGGTTGACACTGGCAGCACAGTACGGAGGGAGTGCTGCACTGTTCGTGATGCTGTCTTTTTGGATGAGACAGTGAGCTGATGCCCAAGTATTTGATCAGTTGATCAGGCATCGGATCCCTGACCATCACTATGCCCCAGCTCGACAGACCCCTGCCCCCGATGTGACGAGACACTCCCCAATCCCGCTCCGGCCAGATCTGGCCCTCCTGGTGTGACCAAATCCATCCCCTCCCCCTCCCGCACTGAAGGCCAACTCTCCCAGACTGCCCCCGCCAGGATTGAGTCCCCTCCCTCCCAGACCAACAGTCACCCCCCTCCCCACTGACCCCTCTTCTCAAACTGACCACCCTCCCAAACAGATGTCCCTCCTGGACAAAACTGCTTCCCGGGCTGGCCCCCCTTCCTCTTTTCCAACCGGACTGACCGATCTGACTCTGACCTCCCACAACCCCCCCGCAAAAAAAATTCCCTCGACGAATAACTTACCCAGTTCCTGTAAATTATCTCTTCAAACCTCCCCCTTGGGGGAGGGGGGATATGGGGGAGGGGGTGTATGAGGGAGGGGGGATATGGGGGAAGGGGACGGGCCATGGGGGGTATCACCTGGTGGTGCGCCCCGACCTCTGCATCGGCAACCTCCCGGTCCTCGGGTACGCCTACCAGTTCCAGGGCCCTCTCCTCATGAACGGTGAGCGGTCTCTCATCAGCTGGGCCCCCTCCGATCCTCTCAGGTTCCCTGTTGTTGTGTGCATGCTTCTCCTGTGGGGGGTGGGCAGGAGCGATCCAAGCCGGAGCGATCCAAGCCGTTTTTGGCGCCGGGTTCCGGCGATCGCGCCGATTACTGGGGGAATCCCGCCCAGGATGTTTCTTGTTGAGATGATACTCATCTCCCATTGTCTCCACTGGAGATTACAATAAGCTCCTGTATGTTCCAGAAGTATCTTTGACTTAAACAGGATGAGGTCTCTAAGCCAAATCTGTATTCATTCTGTTACTGTCCAATTTATCTCAGTGTGAACATCCCGGGTGTTGTAAATAGAGGCTTATACTGGAAAAATTAGAACGTTATGGTGACATTTCCCAATTGCTGTTGAGGCCTCAGCTGGAGAATTGGGTCCAATTCTGGGCACGATGTTTTAGAAAATGATGGAGAAGGTGCCGAGGTGATTCAACTGGAATTTGGAGGTGAGGGATTTAGGTTAAAAGAAGTTGCTGGAAACCTTTGGGAATGCCTGCCTTTGAGCAAAGCAGATTGACGGGGAGAATGAACAGCGATTTTAAAACTTATCAAGCATTTTGATAAGGGCGAATGAGGAAACATTGTTTTACAACCACTGACTGATCGGTAACCAGAGATTCTGAAGTTAAGTTCATTGTCTGGAGAGCCAGCCGAGGGGAGAGGGATTCTTTTGAAGTAACAGATTGTTATGATCTGGAACACGTCGCCTGAAAGGCCAATGGAAGCAGGTCCAATCGGAAGATCCAAACGGAATTTGGATATCTGCTTAAAAGGGAGAATAGCAGGGCTGTGGAGATGCAAAGCAATCGGCAGTGTGGATTCAATTCCTGTACCGGTTGTGGTTATTCATGAAGGCCCCATCCCCGCCTCCTCAACCTCAGTCCTCGTCTCAGGTGTGGTGATCCTCAGGTTAAGGGGAAAGCAGCCAACTTTGGGTCATCTGGGACGATGGTGACGTCACTTTTTTTACTTACCTATTTCCAGATTGGTCTGTGTTCTTCTCACATCGTGGATGACGGGCAGTCGGCGCTGATGGAAGGTATGAAGGTTGCTGCTTCAGAGAGAGGCAAAGGAGCTGCACGGCTGATTTACAGACATGTGGCTGAGCTTGTGAGAGCGAGGTATCCGGAAGTGAAGAAGCAAAGTTTTATCACAGATCCCAAGCTCAACAGAGGACTTTGTGTATTAGGCAAACAGGTACAATTCGCGTGCAGCTATACTCTCACATCAGCTGTGATTCACTGGGTTTGACTCTTCCCTCTGAGCTGTAAGGTTCTGGGTTCGAGATCCTATCAGAACTGCATCATTAAAACCAAGGTTGACACTGGCAGCACAGTACGGAGGGAGTGCTGCACAGTTGGTGATGCTGTCTTTTTGGATGAGACAGTGAGCTGATGCCCAAGTATTTGATCAGTTGATCAGACATCGGATCCCTGACCATCACTATGCCCCAGCTCGACAGACCCCTGCCCCCGATGTGACGAGACACTCCCCAATCCCACTCCGGCCAGATCCGGCCCTCCTGGTGTGACCAAATCCATCCCCTCCCCCTCTCGGACTGAAGGCCAACTCTCCCAGACTGCCCCCGCCAGGATTGAGCCCCCTCCCGCCCAGACCAACAGTCACCCCCCTCCCCACTGACCCCTCTTCTCAACTGACCACCCTCCCAAACAGATGTCCCTCCTGGACAAAACTGCTTCCCGGGCTGGCCCCCCTTCCTCTTTTCCAACCGGACTGACCGATCTGACTCTGATCTCCCACCACCCCCCCCCCAAAAAAAATTCCCTCAACGAATAACTTACCCAGTTCCTGAAATTATCTCTTCAAACCTCCCCCTTCTATGGCAGCTAATCCTCTAAAAAGTGGAGTGACTTCACTACCGTATGGAGGTGAAGGCAAAATATTTCATCCTCATTTCACATTGTCCTCACTTTTCCTGATTTCTTTCATTCCCAGTTCCTGATTTCTCTTCAAGTTCCATCGATAAATGTCCCCACTCTGATCAGCGAGGTGATCAGTAACATGAAGAAACGTAGGGATGAATATTACGAACCGATTCCTCTCCAGCCGGATGATGTACGGTCAATATTCCTGAACAGAACCGTGATCGACACGTTGCTGCCGGGTGGGAGAATCATTCAGAATGGAGCAGTGTTCAAACCGTTGGAGAGTAACCTGGATATTTTACTGAAGCGAGATATCGTCTGGAGAGCTGATCGAAAGGATAACACACGGGCTGTGAGTTTGGGCGCAGCTCCCTTCAGAGATCCCATGGGGAACCGTGTTTTCATGATCGACATGTTTGGGGAAGATTTATCAGCCGTGAAAAATGTCTTCCTTGCTCAGCTACAAAGTCTGCCTCCTTTACAAGACAATGTAATCTGTCTCCTGTTTGTAAATCCATCACTGTCCCCACAGATATCGGAATTCTGTATCAATGAAATGGGGCTTGAGAAAGGGAAGCAAGACTGGGATGATGAGTATATAATAGAGATTGATATTTTGCAAAACGTTATTTAGCAATGAGGAACTGACTCTTTATTCCTGACTCATCAATACAACAAATTCTGCTCCAAAGTTCCCGTCTTCTTCCACCATTTGCCTATATCTTTGTTCCTTTCTCCTCTTGCCGTTATTTTGTGGCCTATAGTCCACAGAAGCAAAACATCACAGCTGCCATGAATCCAAAATCAATGCTGGAAATCACCAGGCCATGTCTGTGGTGAGAAATCGGGTGAACATACGTGGTTATTTGTGGTGATTGTCCACTTAAGGGCAACACAGCAGCATAAGGGTCACCTGGCTTGGGGGTCCAATTGGGGCTTAGAGTGGTTAATCACCTCAGGTGTGAGAATCCTCCTATTTAAACCTGATTTCCCTTGTGTATTACCTTTATATCTTTGTCATCTTGGCCATTATAACTTTTGTATCTGGATGATTACTGAATTGCCCCGGGCAGAACTGCCTTTCTGCTTTGGCATCTGGAGACCCCCGGTGCCAATGCCAGTTTGGTCTGGCCCAGTAACTATATATTTTGATGGACTTGGCTGGCAGCCAATCGGCTACTTTGATTTCCCAGGACTTGACTGGCTGACGACAAAGTGCGGGTTCAATTCCTTCAGCCTCCCTGAACAGGAGCCGGAATGTGGCGCCTAGGGGCTTTTCTAGTAACTTCATTTGAAGCCTACGTGTAACTTAATCGACAATAAGCGATTTTCATTTCATTACCTGCCGCACTACGTGGTGTTGTCCCTGGGTTAGCAGTATCAGTGGGTCTGGTCCATGAGATGGAGAATGATGATAACCCGCTCTGCAATGGGTTCTGGTGCCCGTGTTGTTTGACAATGTCTGACTCCTGCCTACGATAGCGCTTTCCACCGTCCACCTGGGTGATTCCTGATGCGAGCTGGGCATTGCATCACATGTTCCCATCGATTCCCTGGGGTGGCGGGGAAGGTCGGGGAAGCCCAGCCCACCCACGTCTACCCATTCCCCTGTCCTCCCCCTGTGCCCCCTCTGGCCAGGCCAGATCAGCCTACCCCTCACACCCATCTGACAGAGCCCCGGGGTAGGTTCTAACTGTGTGAACCAGTGTTCAATGTGCACAAATACATGCATATACGTGCCCTAGACCCTATAATTTAACTGTGCCCTGCACCTGTGCCAACTTAACTGATGTCTTACTTTCTGGCGTTAGGATCCTTAGACAATACATCAGGAGTGGAGGCGGCCTGCTGTGCTTTCCGCCCTATGACCTGGGTTTCCAAAACTGGTCTCTGATAATCTCGGTGATATCAAGGAGTGATTGTGAGATTTGTGGCATTCAGTCATTCTATGTTGCCTCCTTTGCCAAAGTGCATCCGGCAACGTGGCACATTGTGAGTGCCATCTGGCACAGTGGGGAAAGGGGGAATGTGTCGCAAGTTCGAGAGGAACAAGCGAGTTTGGGCTTATGGTTCACAACCTCTTCATCATTGAGGGTTTTCCTCACCCCCCCCCCCCCCCCCCCCCCCGCGTTCTATATCTGAACACATATTGGTTCCAAAGATTCCTCAACGACCCACCCAGGCAGCACAGTGGCAGCTAGCACTGCTGCCTTACAGCGCCAGGGATCCGGATTTGATTCTGCCCTTGGGTGATTGTCTGTGTGCAGTTTCCAGGATCTCCCAATGTCTGTGTAGGTTTCCTCCAGGTGCTCTAGTTTCCTCTCACAGTCCAAAGATGTGCAGGTTAGGTGGACTGGCCATGCTAAATTGGCCCTTAAGTGTCCAGGGATGCACAGATTAGGTTATGGGGCTAGGGTGGATGGTGGAGTGGATGTGGGTCGAGTGCTCTTTTGGGGGGGTTCAGTGCAGACTTGAAGGGCCGAATGGCCTCCTTCTGCACTGTAGAGATTCTATGAATTCACCAACACTGTGAGCAAATCAACTTCAATGAAATGTTGTCTCACCCACGAGGGTTCCTAATTGCTCTCCAAAAATCATTGTAATTTGGATGGATTCGACAAATGTCGACTTCAGAATTTCAATCTCAGCTTTTGTAATTACTTTCCCCTGGATGTCTGACTGAAACACAAATGCGCAAGTACAATTCAACTAGTTTTGTTGCACCCATACTGCTCAAAAGGTTTACCTTTGGCAGAACCAACTGCAGCATGGAGCCTCCAACCATTCATGATGCCTTCTCTGATCTTCATGGATTCTTCGGAGCACTCTTTAATATTACCCGGGCTTCTCCTGAGCCCATCTTTTAAAGTCTGCTCCCAGTTGTCCTTCTCCTGATTGGAGCCTATTTCTAAGTCCTCTTCGTTAATCGCGTCCCAATCTCATCCTGCACTGAGGAGTTCCGGCGAGCAGGGCAGTATTCGGCTGCCTGAGGAACAGTATTCAAAGACCGAGACCTCAAACCCAGAACAAGCCCATGGTCTACAGAGCAACCACGGTCCCCGCCCTCCTGCATGCAGGCACCTCAAATCCTTGGAGATATCACCAACGCTGCCTCTGCAAAATCCTGCAGTTCCACTGGCGTACCCACGTCAGCGTCCTCACCCAGGCCAACATCCCAGGTATCGGGGCACGCTCGACCAGCTGGGACGGGCGGGCCACATTGCCCGCGTGCCCGACGCAAGACTCCCGAAGCAAGTGCCCGACCCCGAGCTTCGCCGAGCATACCCCCCACCCGAAGCACCCGCTGCACAAAGAGGGTTTCTTTTCCACATGTTCATTTTGTCTATTATTTCTGACTGTTCAGTGAGGGGGCGTCTCCCCCATTCCCCTCACTAGTTCCAGGTTCAGCTTTTCCAAGTGGCCCCTCAACGTCATTTAGCAAATTCCAACTTGAAGACTCTCCTCCGCCCAGTGAGTGAGGAGACAGAGGGAAGGGAAGGATGGCGGGCAGCAACTGAGCCTCAAGCTGAGGGAAAACCGTCAACAGCAAAGAGAAAGCGCGCGAGGGGCGGGGGGGGGGGGGGGGGAGGGGAAGCAAGCGGCGCTGTGATTGGCGGATTGGCGACGCGCGAGCGCAGTGGGCGAGGCTCAACTTTCCAACGGCAATGGGTGAAGAGCGGCGGGAGGGCGCGGGAAAGAGAGCGATTGGCTGATCGGCGAGCGCTCTGATTGGCGGATCGGCGCGCGGGCGCGAGACAAAAGAGGGCGGGAAGGAACGCGGCGCTCTGCGTGGCTGAGCGGCCAGCGCGCGATCGCTGTGGGCGGGGCTCGGTTTCAAACGCCAGCGGCCGGTGCGCGAGCGGGCGCGGTGACTGGAGCGGCCAGTTGGTCGGGTGGAGCGGAAAGCCCGGGTTGGGCGCGGGGGGGGCTGCTGTTGGGTTCTGCTTATCTCCAGTAGGTTAGCTGCACTCCAACAGGGAGCTTCAGGGTGACGGGGTGGAGTGTTGCTGCAAGGAAGATGGAGAAGAGCATTGGTGCGATGACGCAGCCCTGTGTGATTCCAGTTTGCACATGTATTGAGTCTATGATGGTTCCATTGGCGAGGATGACGGCTCGCATGTCATCGTGGAGCAGGCGGAGGATGGTGATCAAGTTCGGATGGTGATCAAGTTCGGATGGTGATCAAGTTCGGCGAGCTGCCGAATTTGAGGATGCTCCACAATCCCTCACTGTTGACAAAGTCAAAGTCCTTTGTGAGATCGAAGAAGGCCATGTACAGAGGTTGATGCTGCTCCCTGCACTTTTCCTGAATTTATCGCGCACTGAAGGTCATGTCCATTGAGCTTCTTGATGGGTGGAAGCCACACTGAGACTCCGGGAGAAGCTCTTCATCCACTGAGATGAGGCGGCCGAGGAGTATTCTCGCCATGACCTTTCCCGTGGTGGAGAGTAGGGAAATCCCTCTAATTTCCGCAGTGGGTCTGTCTCCTTTCATCTGTGCCAGAGGCCTTGTTTTCTTCAGCTGTCGGATGATTTTTGACCTCACAGCAACCTGGGCTGCTCTGAGATGGTGGTGGGTAGCGTTTTATGGGATGTGTCGAAGGTTGTGTCTTGAGTGAGGAGATCTCCAAGTACTCTCTCCAGTGGGCGTTGACTGCCTCTCTGTCTTTGATAAGCACCTCTACGTTTTTGACTCTCAGTAGAGTGAGCCGCTGGGTACTCGGATTGTAGATGGTTTTGATGGTGCTGAAGAAACTGCGCACATCGTGACTGTCGGTGAGTTGCTGAGTCTCCTGTGCTCTTTCTACCCACTATCCGATCTTTAGGTCGCAGGTTCTTTGTTACACCTCGGCCTTCAATTGTCTGTTGGCTGTTTCTTCTCACTCGAGCTCTGGTGGAGCTGCCAGTCAGGAACGCATTGCAGCCAAGGAGATTCTGGATCTCCTGATCATTCTCGTCAAACCAGTCTTGGTGTTTCCTGATTAAGAACCCAAGCGTCTCCTCGCAGGTGCTGACTATGGTGGATTTTAAGGCTAACCAGGCGCTGTGGATCTTCTGCGGCTTTGGCTCGTTGGTTGACATTCTGTTTACCGTTGCCCACGGACAGCATTGCTATATTCTGCAGATTTCCAACCGCTTGGATTTTTTCCAAATGGTACGACTGAAGTGATACTTGGGTGGTTCTCGCGGCTAATTCATTTGACGCTGGATGGCGTGACACGGTTCTGATGTGTTAAATATTGTTGAGACTGGTGAAGTGTTGAAATTTAGGACTTATGAATTTGATTCCATTGTCTGACACAATGATTTCATGTAATTCGTGAATTAAAAATCATTGACAAAATCTTCCGATGGGTAGCATGTGAAGCAGTTGACAACGTCAAAAAAGCTCCATCCATTTAGAGTGTGCATCCATCATGAACTAAAACGTGCCCCAGGAATGAACAAACATCATTATGGATACATACCCATGGCCATCAGGCCATTCCTAAGAGTATAGTGGGCTGCAGTAGGCAACATTTGTTGCAGTTGGCACTGTTGACAGTGCTTGACTAGTTTCTCAATTCCAGGCCACTTCACTGAAGTCCTGGCAAGCATCTTACTCTTAGATATGCCAGAATGAGCACTGAGTAATTGAGTTAAGACCAGGAATGGTGGTACAGGAATGACTAGTCTTGTTCCCCAGAGTATCATGCCACCCTGACAACTCAATTCACTCTTGCAGGTAGAAATCTGTTACATTCCCTCAGAAAATGGCTCATTTATCCACCCATTAAATATCTTGTCTCTCACTTTGGACAGAAGCAAATCTCGATTGGTCCAGTTCCTGATGTGCTTCGCACAGCCGCGTAATGAAAGTCTGAAAAACTTCATGCAATGATGATTTCTTGGGGTACAGGAATAAATGTGATACTTTCTTGCAAGGAAACGTAGCTCAGTGTGACTGCATTCGCTATGTGTCCCACAGGTTGGTGCTTGAAAGTATATTCGTAGGCGGACAGAGTTAATTCCCATTGCAAAACCCTTGCTGAGGCGATTGATGGGATAGCTTTGCCCTCTTTGAAGAAACCCGAAAGTGGTTTGTGGTCAGAAACGATGGTAAAGTGTCTGCCATGTAAGTTCTGGTGGAATTTCTTGATGCCAAAGTCATAGTCCTTCCTTCTCGATTTGTGAGGAGCCTTTTTTGACCTCAGAGGGTTCTTGGCACATATCTTATTGGCTGTTCAGAGCTATCATCTGTCTCTTGGGAGACATCTGTAAAGTCAACTATTTCCGAATACACCTGATCGGTAAAAAATAGCTATTTAGGATAAATATTAAGCTCCAGTTTTACCCATTTTAAATTAAGGATTTCAACACTCTCATAACCTCAGGTCACCTCAAAGCATAACAGCTTACAAAACAACATAATTCACTTTCCTAAGTTCCGTTATTCTAGTAAGACAGTACAACATAAAAACAACAGAACCTGATACATGCAAAAGCAGTAGAGATAAAAACAAACACTTTAACTGAACTAATGAATACATTTTTCAAGACAGTGTCCAAGGACAGGGCAGGCTCCATAGCAACAGCATAGCAACGACACAGTAACATGAAGGCTCTATTGTTATAACAGCTAAGTCAGCAAAGGACCAGTTGAAGCTAATAATAATAGTACAATATCGCATTCCTTAACATACACAAAACAATTAAAACTAATGTTGCAAATTCAAGATTGACAGCTAATCGTCAAATCAAACTCATTTGATTCTAACCCAAACCAATTAAGATGACTAAGAGGTGTAGATAGATGGCTAAAGACTGATCTGATTTTGTATAACCGTGCGGGTCCGTATGGCCATCTTTATTCATGAATCACCCATACTTTGATCTGAACTATTCACTGTCTCCGTCTTCATATTTTATTTTCAGACTTTGACATCTAAAGTTATTGCGAGCTGTTTGCCGAAGCAAGAAAATTATTTCTGTGATTCTTTGAAAGCTTCAATTGTCTACGAATTGCCTTTTAAATGACTTTCAATTGTAATTAATAGAAGACAAATAAAACAATTCTTATTTGCACCTGAGAAGTTTTAACTTAAATTTCTACTGAGTTCTAGTAATCGCAAAGTGCTACTGAAACCGCATGGTAGATCTATCAGCATCACATGTCACTATCATTCTTCAGATTGGTCGAAGGGTGTTAACAAGTTTAAAGAATATAGCAATTGTAGACTGTTGAAAACTTGCTCTTGGAGAGCCTTCCAAAACTAATGATGGTGTTTCTTTAGCAGAATATGCATGGGCCCAGTGCAGTCAATAGGTTGGGTAAAAACATCCATAGTAGTTTACCATCCATGTCTTCCATGGGATCTTTTACCCGGTGCCACAGGTAAGTCACCTCAATGACATGAAAGGTGCACTTTGCTTTCTTGAGACACACTCCAGCCTTCTGAAATCTCTTCAATAACTCTTCTAAGTGTACTAGATGCTCAGTCTCTGTGAATAAGGACATTGTCACTGTCTTCTTCAATCCATGGTAGCCCCTTTAGCAGTCTCTCCATCATCCTTTGAAATGCTAAAGATGCGCCAAAGGCAGGCGTAAATATTGGAATTGGCCTTTGTGTGTATTTATCATAACAGACCGGGGGATGTGTCGTAGAGATCTACAGCACAGAAAAGGCCCTTCAGCTCATCGTATTTGCACCGTTCAAAAACAACCAACGAAGTATTCTGATCCCATTTTCCAGCACTTGGCCCATAGCCTTGTCTGCCCTGGCATCACACGTGCACATCTAAATACTTCTTAAATGTGACAAGGGTCTCTGCCTCCATCACCCTTTCAGGCAACGAGTTCCAGACTTCCACCACCCATTGGGTAATAAGGCATTTCCTCACATCCCCTCGAAATCTCCTGCCCCTTGGCTTAAACCTATGCTCCCTGGTCATTGATCCCTTCACCACAGGGAGATGTTTCTTCCTGTCTATTATATCTATGGTCCTCATAATTTTATACATCTCAATCATGTCCCCCTCAGTCTCCTCTGCTCTAAGGAAAACAATCCAAGTCTATCCAAGCTATCTTCATAGCAAAAACTCTACAGCCCAGACAACATCCTGGTAAATCTTCTCTGCACCCTTTCCAGTGCAATCACTTCCTTCCTATAAAGTGGATTCCACAGTACTCTAGCTATGACTTGACCAACATGTTACACAGTTCCAGCATAAGCTTCCTGCTCTTAAACTCTATGCCTCGGCCAATAAAGGCAGGTATACTATATGCTTTCTTAACCACTGTATCTACCTACTCTGCTCCTTTAAAGGACCGGTGTCCATGCACACCAAGATCTCTCTGATACTCGGTGCTTCCCAAAGTTCTGCCGTTCATTATGTAATCCCTTGCCTTGTTTGTTCCCAAATGCATCACCTCTCACTTATCAGGATTAAATTCCATTTGCCATTGATCAGCCCACCTGACCAGCATATTTATATCCTCCTATAATCTACAGCTATCATCCTCACTGTTTGCCACCCCACTAATTTTTATATCATCTGCGAACTGACTGATAACCCCCCCTACATTCATGTCTAAATCATTTATGAAAAGGGCCCCAACTGGACACAAGCTTCTGGTCAGAAAAGCACTTCTTGACTTTCACTCTCTGCTTCTTGCCACTCTGCCAATTCTAGATCCAATTTGCCATATTTCCTTGGATCCCATGGGCTTTTACCTTTGCTGTGGAAGGGAAGTTCATGAGTTACCAATTTAGAAGCATGCTGGGAATATTGACTATATTTTAACACTACTTTTGAGCGAACATAAGTAGGTCAAGTAATGTAAACTAAATACTGCTTAGTATTTTGTACTCTGCATTATTATGATAATAAGTTGTTCTTCCAAAGGACAACAAAATACGTACTGAATTGTTTTTAAACCAAGGGTAAAACCTTCATATTTCCTCTTGCGTATGTTCCCAAGCTTTATCTCTTCAAAGTTGTTTATTTCACACTATAAATATAATGGTTTTCGACTGTATAACTCAGAGTGCAGTGCCCTGGCTTTTGCAGCTGGAACACTCTCCGCAAATATATTTGTGTAAATAAATTTCCTTAAATCGAATCTTGAGGAATTTGTCTTTATTATGATTTCCACGACATTTGCTATCAGTCTCCCATGTGAGACCTTATCAAAATCCTTGCTGAATTACAAATAGATTATGTCAAATGCATTGCCCTCACCTACACACCTGGTCGCCTCTTGGAAAAATTCAATTAAGTTAGTCAGACATGACCTCCCCTTAACAAAACCATGCTGACTGTTCTTGATTAACCCCTGCCTTTCCAAATGCAGATTAATTCTGTCAGAATTGCTTCCAAAAGTTTCCCCACCACTGAGGTTAGACTGACTGGCCTGAAGTTTTGTGGTTTATTCCTCCCTCCCTTTTTAAATAATGGTACCACATTTTGTTTTTCAATTTAGAGTCCCCAATTCATTTTTTACAATTAAGGGGCAATTTAGCATGGCCAGTCCGCCTACCCTGCACATCTTTGAGTTGTGTGGGCAAAATCTTTCCATTTCTTCCCTTGCCTCACTCAACAGCCTGGAATACATTTCATCTGGCCCTGGAGATTTATCTTTTAAGTCTGCCGGACCATTCAGAACCTCCTCTCTGTCGATGTTAATTTCCTTAATTTTATTACGTTCCTTCTCCCTGATTTTGATCTCCACATCATCCCTCTTACGAGTGAACATCGACATAAAGTATTCATTTATAACCCTACTTCTGTCCTCTGGCTCCTCCCATAAATTACCACTGTGGTCTTTAATGGGGCTACTCTTTCCCTAGTTACCCTTAATGTACTTGCAGAATAACTTAGGCTTTTCTTTTATTTCCTTTCATGTCCCCTTTTTGCTCTCCTAATTTTAATTTTTAAGTTCCCTCTTGCACATTCTCTTTGCCTCTCGGCCTTCTGATGTTTTGTGCCCTCGATATCTGCTATAACCCTCCCTTTTTCATTTATTCCAATGCTGTATATCCCTCGATATCCAGGGTTGACTGGATTGTTGGTCCACCCTTTTTCTTTATTGGAACATGTTGGCCCTGTATTCTTCCCTATTTCCTTCTAAAATGCGTCCACTGTTCTGTCACAGATTTACCGAAAAGTGTCTGCTCCCAGTCCACTCTGGCCAAATCATATCTGATCTTATAAAAATCGTCCTTCCCTCATTTAGAGCTTTGATTTGTAGCCCATCCTTGTTCTTTTCCAGAACAATCTTGAATCTAACGGAGTTATGATCGCTGTATGCAAAATACTCCCCACTGATACTTCAACGACTTGCCCAACTTCTTGACCTAAAATCAAGTCCAGAACCCTCTCTCTTGTAGGACCTTTTACATACAGGTGTAAAACGTTCTCCTGGACACATTTTAAGAATTCCATTTCCTCTAAACATTATGACTACCCCAGTTAAGGAGAAGTTGAAATCCCCCACTATCACCACCCTATTACTTTTACGCTTCTCTGAAAATTGCCTACATATCTGCTCTTCTATTTCTCTTGGACTGTTAGGGGGTCCATTGAACACTCCCAGCAATGTGACTTCCTTTTTCGTTTTGCAGTTTTACCCCAAAGACTTCATTGAAGAGTCTCTAAGATGCTGTCCCTCCTTACTACTATAATTGATTTCCCGATCAAAAGTGCAACACCCTCTCTTTTATCTCTTTCCTGTATCCAGGAATATTGAGAATATTGAGCTGCCAACCCTGTCCCTCAACCATGACTCAGTGACAACAATGACATCATACTCCCATGTTTGAATTTGTGCCTCAACTTCTCTGTCCTGTTCAGCAGCCTCCTTGCATTAAAATGCATACCATCCAATCTTGCCAATCTCCCTTGGGACTTTATTGGTCTCGACATTCTACGCCTTCTTGACTCCCTTGATGTCTCTTCTCATTTTGGCTCTGCATTTCCTCCTGCTGAAAGTTCTCTCAGGATCCCACCTCCTGCCAAGTTAGTTTAAACCCTCCCCAACAGCACTAGCAAATCTCCCGGTAAGGACACTGGTCCCATTTCTGTTCAGATGCAACCCATTCGCCTTGGACAGGTCCCACCATCCCTAAAAATGGCCCCAATGTCCGAGAAATCTAAAGTCCTCCCTCCTGCACCATCTCTCCAGCCACACATTCATTTGGACGAACCTCCTATTTCTATACTCACTAACAATTGACACCGGAAGTAATCCAAAGATTACTTCCCTCTGGGTCTTGTTTTTTAATCTACTTCCGAGTTTCCTAAATTCTGTTTGCAGGACCATATCCCTGGTTATGCCTATAACATTGGCACCAATGTGTACCACAATATCTGTTTGCTCTCGCCCTTCAGTATGCCCTGCAATCATTGAGTAACATCCCTGACTCTGGCACCAGGGAGGTTCATAACATCCTGGAGTCTGTTTTGTGGCTGCAGAAATGCCTGTTCCCCTTACAATTGAAACCCCAATCACTATGGCTGTGACATTCCTCCTCCTCCCCTCTTGTGCAGCAGACCCACCCATGGTGCCTTGAAGTTGGCTGCCACTGTTTCCCCCTGACAATCATCTACCCCAATAGTATTGAAAACGGTATTTCTGTTTGAAAGGCGGATGACCGCAGTGGGCTACCTGTCTTCCTTTTCTCTGCCTGATGGTCATCCATGCCCTTTATGCTTGTTTAACCTTCACCTGCGGTGTGACCACCTCACTGAAAGTCCTATCCACGACTTGCTCAGCATTGCGGATGCTCCACAGTGAACCCACCTCAGCACCAGCTCTCAAATGCAGTTAGCCAGTAGCTGCAGTTGGACCGATGTTGGCAGGTCACCAGGGACAACTGAAACTTCCATGATTTGCCACATAGAAAAGGAGGAGCATATCACGGGTGCAAACTCCCCTGCCATGACTACCCTTAAACCCCTTATTTAGTTCCTTTATGAACAAAATATTATGCTGGTAGACATGACTCATTCAGCTTTGCACGAATGTCTTCAATTCTCACGATAGGATACTTACCCAGCTTGGTGGCCTGATTAACTGTTAGCTCATAATAGCTGCAAATGCAGATGGTCTTATCCAGTTTCAATAACGGGACAATGGGTACTGAACTAAACCGGCTAAATATTGCACAGTTCTTCCGACCTGGTTCACTCAGTATCCATATTTTCTCAGAAGGCACATGGTACCGGTCTTACCCTAAAGAATTGGGGTGTTGCCTCTGGATCAACATACATCTTAGCTTGCAACCTTTTGATTTTTCCTAAATTAGTCACAGAAAATGTTGCCGTATTTCCTCAGTAGTTCTGACAGTCACTCTGCCAGCACTTTAAAGATTTCAGCTTAATTCAACTTGATTTCTTTAAACTAATTATGGCCCAGAATCTTTGGTCCTTCACCCGTTGCTATTGTCACTGGGAGTTGGGTAGACTGTTGTTCGAATGCTCTGCGGTGCATGTCAAAACCCGGAAGGCAGGAATTCAAGCCACGTTATACAGGCAGCTGGAAACAGGACCAATGCATTAAACGTACCACTGGTCCAGACTGGAAATAGGACCAATGGATTAAACATCCCATTGGTCTAGACTGGAAATGCTAAAAGCCCAACAGAGGGGGGTTAACGTGAATTTTCACTTTTAATATCTCATCTTTACTTTAACCAATTTAGTGCATTTGTATAAGTATTGTAAATGTTTCTCTATAAAACAAATGGTGCACTTCAAATTGTCAAAAAAGCATAACAGAGAACCGATCCCACTTTATTCATTTTGGGGAATATTGTCTGAGTGGGAAATATTACCCAAAGGAAGAACTCCGAAACAGAACTGGAACCTTGGCTGTCCTGGGATTACATTTAGGGCGCGATTCAACCAAAGAATTTCTAAGTGTCATTTTGGGCGAGTTTGGGGGCGGGGCCGAATGGCCTCCTTCTCCACTGTAGGGATTCTATGATTCTGTCAAACAGAACAACGTTATTTATAAGGTTGCACCATGAGCCGCATGCTTGCAGCTAGTCCACAGTACAATCTGCTACAAGGAAAACCTCCATCCGGGAGATTTCCCACTCACTGTCAAACAGAACGTGAAATCCCATCATCCTCCTAAACGTTGCCTAAAGGTTTCTTTATGTAAGGAAATTTACACTTGCCTTCGAGGGGAATCTTCACTGAACTGATTCCCGAGGTGAGAGGATTGTTCTATGAGGAGAAATTAAATAGACTAGTTCTATTTTCCATAGCGTTCAGAAGAATGTGAAGGGATCTCATTTGAACATATAACATTATTTGGGGATATGACTGGGCTGATACTGAGAAAATGTTTCCTCTGGCTGGAGAATCTAGAATGTGGGGTCAGCATTTCAGGATAAGGGGTTGTCCATTTGGGACTGAGATACGGATAAATTTCTTCATTCAAAGGGCTGTAGATGAGTTTATTCATGACAGAGGGCAATGGATTTTTGGACACGTGGGAATTATGGGATATGAGGAAAGGGTGGGATGGTAGGGTTAAGACGGAAGTTAAACCATAATCTTTTTGAAAGCCTATACAGTTTTGAACGTCCAAATGACCTCTCTGCTAACTTCTCTTCATACAGTTGACGCTGTTAATATCAATCAAATAAAGTGGAGGTAATGTATCACTTGGACCACTAGATGGTGGTATCGAAAGTGTGCTTCACTTGCCCTGCAATGGGGACAGTGCAGAGTGAGCTTGGGCGGGATTCACCCCTACCCGGCGGGGCAGGGGGTCCTGGCGGGACCAAGTGGCGTGAACCACTTCGGCGTCGGGCCACCCCAAAGGTGCAGAATCCTCCGGAGTGGATGGCGCCCTGCCGGCCGGCGGGAAAGGGGCTTGGCACCATGCCAACCGGTGCCGAAGGGCCTCCGCCGACCAGCGTGAGTTGGCGCATGCGCGGGAGCGCCAACGCGTGCTGGCGTCATCCCCGCGCATGCGCAGAGGGATTTGTTTCCGCACCGGCAATGGCGGACTGCTACAGCCTCCGGTACGGAACAATAGAGTGCCCCCACGGCACAGGCCTGCCCGCGGAACGGTGGGTCCTGATCACGGGCCAGGCCACCGTGGGGGCACCTCCTGGGGCCAGATCCCCCAGCGCCCCCCCAAGAGCCCCGGAGCCCGCCCGCGCCGCCAGGTCCCGCCGGTAAGGGACCTACTCTAATTTACGCCGGCGGGACTGAACTTGAAACGACATGCTATTGTCTCAACAGTGAGCTGGGGAGCATGAAGGATGTCCAAGTGTTAGGATACCAGACTAGACCCCAACCTTTGTTGGGATACCGAACAAAAATCCCAAATAGTTTTTCAATTTGTAAAACTGTGAGGAAGCATCATAGAAACATATAGAGAAAAGGGATGCAGGAGGAGGCCATTCCGCCCTTCGAGCCTGCTCCGCCATTCATTGTGATCATGGCTGATCAGCAAATTCAATACCCTGATCTCTCCTGCTCCCCATGTCCCTTGATCCCTTTAACCCCAAGAGATATATCTAATTCCGTCTTGAAATTACACAATGTTTTGGCCTCAACTACTTTCTGTGGTAGCGAATTCCACAGATTCACCGCTCTCTGGGTGAAGAAATGTCTCCTCACCTCAGTCCGAAAAGTTTTACCCCTTATTCTCAAACTATTACCGCCAGTTCTGGACTCCCCCACCATCGGGAACATTCTTTCTGAATCGACCCTGTCTAATCTTGTTAGAATTTTGAAAGTTTCTATGAGATCCCCCCTCACTCTTCTAAACTCCAATGAATATAATCCGAACCTAATCAATTTCTCCACATATGTCAGTCCAGCCACCACGGAATCAGCCTGGTAAACCTTCGCTGCACTCCCACCATAGCAAGAACATCCTTCCTCAGATCAGGACACCAAAACTGCACACAATATTCTCGGTGTGGCCTCACCAAGGCACTATATAATTGCAACAATACATCACTCCTCCTGTACTCAAAACCTCTCGCAGTGAAATCCAAAATACCATTTGCCTTCTTTACTGCGTGCTGCACCTGCACACTGACCTTCAGCGACTGGTGCACAAAGATACCCAGGTCCCGCTGCACACTCCCCTCTCCCAATTTACAGCCATTCAGGTAGTAATCTGCCTTTTGATTTTGCTTCCAAAGTGAATAACCTCACATTAATAATAATAATAATCTTTATTATTGTCACAAGTAGGCTGACATTAACACTGCAATGAAGTCACTCTGAAAATCCCCTCGTCGCCACATTCCGGCGCCTGTTCTATTAATATTAATTTCCTTCAGCTCCTCACTAAAACGTGTGTTTCTCAGAACGTCTGGTCCATTATTCAGGTCTTTTTTTGTGAAGACAGAAGCAAAGTATGAATTTAGTTCCTCAGTCATTTCTTTGTTCCCATTATGACTTCCCCCGTTTCTGACTGTAAGGGGCCTACACTAGCTTTTATCAATATTTTTCTCTTGACACACCGATAGAAAGTTTTACAGTCAGTTTTTATGTTCCCTGCTAGCTTCCATTTATATTGCATTTCCCCCTTCTTAATCAATTTCTTGGTCCACCTTTGCTGAATTTTAAAGTGTTCCCAATCCTCAGGCCTATTGCTTTCTTATAGTTAATTTGTATGCCTCTTCTTTGAATCTAATATTACCTCTCATTTCCCTTGTAAATCATGGTTTGGCCACGGTTCCCTTTCAGCTCTTGCGCCAAATATGATCAAACAACATTTTGAGTTCACCTCGTCATTCCTTGAATACCTTGCCTGTCCACTGTCCTTCCTTTCAGTAATGTATCTCAGTCCTTCCTTTCAGTAATGTATCTCAGTCCATCATAGTCACGATGGGGGGTGGGGGGGGGGGGGGTGCGGGGTGGTGGTCGTGGAAGGTCACTGTTACAATGTCGGAATCCCAATGCAGATCAGCAATCCCATTTACCACACTCTAATCAACGACTACCCCACATTTCACCACCCGACTGTCTGATTCCTTCGTTACTCGAACCCTGTTTGTCTCTCCCAACCCCCTGTGCACCTTGCTTCACCCACCTCTAGAATAAAATCGGTTTGCATTGATATAGAGCCTTTCAAACCCACTGGATGTCCCACTGCACATTTCAGCCAATGAAGTACTTTTGAATTGTTCTAAGTCCAGTAGTCCAGTCTGTGCACAGCAGTCTGTCCCACAACCAATAATGTGACAATCAGCAGGTAATATGTTTCTGGGGATGTTGTTTGAGGGATAAGGTAAGCTCTGCTGTTCTTCTTTCAAACAGAACCATGTGATCCTTTTCGTCCTCTCGAGCAGGCAGACAAGGGCTTCAGGTTATCAGCGAGGCAGCGTCTCTGACAGTGGGGCACCCCCTCAGCACTGCGCTCGGGAGTCAGTGTTGGTTCAAGCCCTTGAGTGAGACTTGACTGAGGAACTTTGTGACTCAGAGGCCAGAGTGCGACCAATTGAACCACAGCTGGCAGTTTGTCTGAATGCTGCAGCCTGCTTCACCAACCTCTGACAAATTAGTTCAATCCCTCCCCACACTTATCAACATGCAAATGTCACTCAGATAGTTGCAAAAAAGATAGCGACATCGGGTATGTGAAGGCAGTCTGGGCAATTTCTGTTCACCTGCACGTTGGAGGGTCTGCTGTGACACGTCTCAATCCTGTCTCCTACTCTGACGGAAGGATTCCTGTCGTGTGTGAGGGGGAAATCCCAACATCCGATTCTCTTCCACCAGTTGGGTTGTTCTGGTCAGTACCTGAAACACAGGCAGAACCAGAACTCCCGAATATGGGTCTGTCTCTCTCGACTTGTAACAGGTAATGAACCAGTTCCTGTGCCGAAGCTGTTTCTATCCGTTCCTCTGCTAACTTTATAAACTCAGAAATAGTGTGTCAATGATTGAGATATTGAATGAACTCAGCCTCACAACAGATGATCTGTGGATTTAATAGAAAATACAGAATCCTGTAGACTTTCATTTGTTACTCTGTATTTTGCAATTTATTATTATTTGTACTAAAATGTTCATACCTGTGCAATCATTTTTTACTTCAAACTTTACTGTAATTTTAATGATTGTCAATAACTATGTCGTGAATGATGAATTCTTGTTTTCTTTGTATCCTCACCATTTGGCGCTTGGCACCATCATGATGACCGTCCGTCTTTCTATGTATCTGTCTCTCTATCTATCTATCGATCTATCCTCTGTAATTCAATGAAAACACATTGTAATTTACTCTTCTAATTTTGTCTGAATATTGTCACTCACTGTCTCTCCCTTTGCTCGGTTCTATCAGTCTCTCTCTCACTCTTTCTCTCAACTCCAGTTTCTATCTTTCGGGCAGTTTTTCTCCCTCCCTTTCTCCACTATTTTCTGCTCCCTTTAAACAATGTCAGTCTGGGCGTCGAGCACACAACTATTCCTTTGATAACGCCAAGCACGACGCCAAGCGCTGCTCCACAGGGTAATCCAGTGAGTAGTGAGGGGAAATTTTCTATTAAACTGCCGGGAAGAGAAGGTGTGTGTTTGTCCGCAGTAACTGACTCTTGTACGATTGGTTTGAGACGCGCTTGTTTCTTCCGAGGCTAAAATGATTCGATGTTAAAGAGCAGCTGCTCCCTGAAGCGTATGAGACCCGGGCGGAGAGGGGGGAGGGTTAGGTAGGGACAGAGCAGTAACTCTCTCAACTCCCTTGTCCTGACACATTTCTCACCACTCGGAAGCTGTTTAAAGGCCAGCGCAATATACAATTCAATCCAACAATGAAACTGCTCAATAATTCACCTTTGGCGGCGAATTACTGTTTTGTTCTGGAGTCACCGTTGTCACCAACATGGCTGCCAGCTCTTTGGTCCTGTCAACATGACCATTAAAAGGGAGCCGTGTCCTCTCCCCCCTGACCGGGGGGATCCGCTGCCCCCATGTTACACTGAACGACCACTCATGGGGTTAAAATTAATAAACACCTGGGGAGAGATTCTCCGACCCCCCCCCCGGCCGGGTCGGAGAATCGCCGGGGGCTGGCGTGAATCCCGCCCCCGCCGGTTGTCGAATTCTCCGGCACCGGAGATTCGGCTGGGGCGGGAATCGCGCCGGTTGGCGACCCCCCTCCCCCGGCGATTCTCCGGCCTGGAGGGGCCGAAGTCCCGCTGCTAGAATGCCTGGCCCGCCGGCGTGGATTAAACCACCTCTCTTACCGGCGGGACAAGGCGGCGCGGGCGGGCTCCGGGGCGATCTGGCCCCGGGGGGTGCCCCCACGGTGGCCTGGCCCGCGATCGGGGCCCACCAATCCGCGGGCGGGCCTGTGCCGTGGGGGCACTCTTCTCCTTCCGCCTCCGCCACGGTCTCCACCATGGCGGAGGCGGAAGAGACCCCCTCCACTGCACATGCACGGGGCACCAAAGGCCTTTCCCGCCAGCTGGCGGGGCGGAAATCAGTCCGGCGCGGGCCTACCCCCTCAAGGTTAGGGCTCGGCCGCTCAAGGGGCGGAGGATTCCGCACCTTTGGGGCGGCCGATGCCGGACTGATTCGCGCCGTTTTTGGCGCCAGTCGGCGGACATCGCGCCGATTACGGAGAATTTCGCTCCTGATAAGTGACGGACAGAATGTGAAAAAGAGAGAGTTGTGGACCCAGGAGAAGGTCTCTACATTCACAGCCAATTTAATCACATTTTACTATAGTTGCATACTTTTTTTGCATAAAGGATATTTGCAATTCAGGTTATTCTGCCTGGATGTTTACCCCATCCCTGAGTCAGAAGGACCTCTCCTGAAACCTGAGCATACCAGGGGCTGGTTTAGCACAGGGCTAAATCGCTGGCTTTGAAAGCAGGCCAGCAGCATGGTTCAATTCCCGTCCCAGCCTCCCTGAACAGGCGCTGGAATGTGGTGAAGAGGGACTTTTCACAGTAACTTCATTTGAAGCCGACTTGTGACAATAAGCGATTTTCATTTCATTTTTTTCATTTCATCTAATCCAGGCTCTGACCCTCCTGTGCTCCACTGAGAGAGTGCAGCCCTGTCAGAGATACTATTTGATGGGTGTGATGTTAACGTGAGTCCCGTTCGCTCTCTCAGGTGGATGTAACTGTCCCTCGGTCAATATTTAAAGAGTCGATCCGTTCTCCTGGTGTCCTGGAAAAAACTTGTTCCTCAACAACCTCACTGGAGAAATATTTTTCCATTTAATTTGGCTTCTCGTGTTCTGTCATCCCATCTTCACACCTACCTGAATCCAGGGCGATGAGGGCTTCTGCGATCCACAGTTACCTGAGATCACCAGGCGGGCGACCGATGGGGAGGCCCGGAGTGAGGAGCTACACGACCAGACAGGTGGGTAGTGTGAGCTGCTCTCCGTGACACTTTTTAACTCAACTGTCACCTCGTGACCCAGACGTGATCAACCAAATGTAAATGGTGTCCAAATCCTAGCATCACACTTCGGGAGGGACGTAGAGGATTCAGAGAGTGTGGGGTAAAGATTGACCAGAATGTTTCCGGGGATGTGGGACTTCAGTCACGTGGACAGAGTGGAGAAGCTGGGATTGTTACTGGAGAAGAGAAGTTTGAGGGGAGTTTTGATCGTGGTGTTTCAAAACCATGTGAGGTCTGGTCGTAGCCGAGGAGAAAAACACTCCCATTGGTGAAAGAATCAGAAATCAGAGGGGATTGGTAAAAGAACCAGAGATGACACGAGGAAAACATTTTTACTCAGTGAGTCATCAGGAATGCACAGCCTGAGAGTGTGGAGGAGGCACATTTAATTGTGTCCAAAAAGAACACATCCACCTCCGTAACTTCACCAGTCTCTGCACTGGTCTCAGACTCCAGCAGCTTCTGAAACTTTCACCCATGTTTCTATCGGTTCCAGACCCGACTATTCCAACCCTTTCCTGGCCGGCTCCACCCTCCAGGGGTGTTAGCTGATCCTAACCCTCTGTAACCTATCCCGTAACAAAGTCCTGCTCACCCACCTTGGCTGATCGATGTTGGCTCCAAGTTCTCCAGTTCAAAGTTCAGATCCTCCCGTTCAGTCTCTTCCTGGATGTCTGTTCCTGTCCTGGTAACCTCCTCCAGCCCGACATCCCTCCAGGAAACCTCTGTTCCTAAAACTCGAGCCTCTTGTAGCTCTCCTCATCCTCTGCCCGACCATTGGTGACTGTACCTCCGCGATCCAGACACGTTCCCTTTAACCTGTCTCTTCCTTCAGGAACATCTTTGGTAACCGACCTCTTTGTCCAATCTCCGTCTCCTCCTGAATTATCCTTCTATGTTTCAATGTCAGTCCTTGTCCAGTTGTGTCACCGGGCAGTTAGAAATTAAAATCCAAACCTCATGACACATTCACCAATGATTTTAATCTTTCTCTTTTAGTAATCTTTCTCCTTTGTCGATCTGTTAAGTACTCAGAGTCGGACCTGGATTTTTGCCTGGCTACAGGAAAGGATTTTAAACAGGTTCAGTCCCTTTACAACGATGAGACAGATTACATGCCGAGCGTCTACCATTCCTGGCTGCGAGAGAGAAACCGCATGGTCATGTTGGCAAAACGCATGGGTCAAGTGGTGAGTTCCGTTGAAATCAGAGGCCTGTTCATTTTTCGAATTGTGGAAATTGACATGTTTAAAATCATTTACATTTTGCCTCAATCCATTCCTATTTTCTCATAGAAATTAGGAGCAGGAGGAGACCATTCAGCTCTTCGAGCCTGCTGCGCCATTCATTATCATCATGGCTGATCATCAACTCAATAGCCTGATCCCGCCTACACCTGCATTCTTTGTTAATTTCCACCCAAAAGCTATATCTTACTCCTTCTTGAACACACATGATGATACGTCCTCAACCGCGTTCATTGATAACAAATTCTAAAGGCTCACCATTCTGGAGGGGAAGTAATCTCTCCTCATCTCTGTCCTAAAAGGTATACCTGTATTATTAGTTCATGACCCCTAGTTCTGTGCACCCCCACCATTGGGAACATCCTTCCTTGCATCTACCCTGTCCATCCTGGTAGAATTTTATCGGTTTCTATGAGATCACCCTCATTCTTCTGAACTCCAGCGAATACAATCCTAATCGACTCAATCCCTCCTTCAACGTCAGTCCCGCCATCCCAGGAATCAGTCTGGTAAACCTTCGTGCACTTGCTCTAGAGCAAGAACCTCGTCCTTCAGATAAGGAGACCAAAACTGCGCCCAATATTCCAGGTGTGGCCTCACCAAGGCCCTGTATAATTGCAGCAACACATCCCTGCTCCTATACTCGAACCCTCTCGCTATGAAAGCCAACATACTATTTGCTTTCTTTACCGCCTGCTGCACCCTGCATGCTTACCTTCAGTGATTGATGTACAAGGACATTCAGGTCTCATTGCACATTCCCCTCTCCTAATTTATAGCCATTCAGATAATAATCTACTTCCTGTTTTTGCTGCCAAAATGGATAACTTCACATTTATCCACATTATACTGCATCTGCCATTCACTTGCCCACTCACTCAGTTTGTCCAAATCACACTGAAGGATCTCTGCATCCTCCTCAGAGGGATCCAGCAGAGGGCAGTAGAGCGGAGATGCTGATTGGCTGTTGCGGGGGAAATTTGCATACGCGCATTGTGGTCACCCTAACTTGAAGGTGGTTTGTGGAGGAGCTGTTGTCAAGTGACACTTAAACCCGAAACACTTCTTCAGTGTTTACCTCCCTACCCCCTCCTCTAACCAAAAAAAACCAACCGCTGTAAAGATCAAGAGGAAGGCTCGAGGGCAGGTAGAAGTAGAAAGAAGTTGAACCATGAACCAATCACTGCAGGTAAGTGATTGGCTGGTGATTCGTAAGTAGTTTTTCTTTTCTTTTCACCTCAGGTGTTATCATGAGGGGCGCAGAGGTTGCTGAGTGAGTGCTTGCTGAGAAGTGGTGTAAATTTTTTTTAAAAACTTACTGTAGGGAGTTTCCAGCTGAATCCGGTCGGAGTGAGGACAGAGTGACTGCTGGGTAAGTAGTAAAGATTTAAATTGTTTGCGCAGGCCAATAACAGCTGATCACTGTTTTCATGTGGGGCGCAGTGGTTGCTGGTGAAGTGTTTTATTTTTACCTGTATTTAAGTTGGGCAGTTTCTAAACCCTAGACACTACACTTGTAGTGTCCCCCACCCTTCCAACTCCTTAAACCTAAGGGGTAGAGTGAATAACAGGTAAGCTCTTTCTTTTTCTTTTTTATCTAGAGGGGATGGCAGGGAAGGTAGTGCAATGTTCCACCTGCAGAATGTTTGAGGTGAGGGACGCCGTCAGTGTCCCTGCTGATTTGATCTGTGGGAAGTGGACCCATCTCCAGCTCCTCAGAAACCGCATTAGGGAACTGGAGCTGGAGCTGGATGAACTTAGTATCATTCGGGAGGCAGAGGTGGTCATAGATAGAAGCTTCAGGGATGTAGTTACTCTGAAGAATAAAGATAGATGGGTGACGGTGAGAGGGGCTGGGAGGAAGCAGTCAGTACAGGGATCCCCTGTGGTCGTTCCCCTTAGTAACAAGTATACCGCTTTGGATACTGTTGGGGGGGGGGCACTTACCAGGGGTAAGCCATGGGGTACAGGTCTCTGGCACAGAGTCTGTCCCTGTTGCTCAGAACGGAAGGGGGGAGAGGAGTAGAGCATTAGTCATTGGAGACTCCATAGCTAGGGGGATAGATAGGAGATTCTGTGGGAACGAGAGAGACTCGCGATTGGTGTGTTGCCTCCCAGGTGCCAGGGTCTGTGATGTCTCGGATCGTGTTTTCGGGATCCTGAAGGGGAGGGGGAGCAGCCCCAAGTCGTGGTCCACATAGGTACCAACGACATAGGTAGGGTTAGGTAGGTGTGTGTCGGTTTTCTCTTTGTTAGGGATGTAAGGCAGGAATTCAGGGAGCTAGGGTGGAAACTTAGATCTAGGGCAAACAGAGTTATTATCTCTGGGTTGTTACCTGTGCCACGTGATAGTGAGACGAGGAATAGGGAGAGAGAGGAGTTGAACACGTGGCTACAGGCATGGTGCAGGAGGGAGGGTTTCAGATTCCTGGATAATTGGGGGCTCA